>NC_048895.1:40920987-41271445 GCF_011077185.1 Oxyura jamaicensis | reverse complement strand
GCTCGGCGCCTGCCGCCTCTCGCTCGCCCCCGCCGCCGCCCGGCTGCTGCGCTGCCCCGGACCGCCCGCCTCGTGGGGCCAACGCGGCCGCTTCCCGCTGCGGGACGCCGCCGGCCGCCCCGTCGGGGAGGTGGCGCTGGGCGTCCGCCTCAGCAGGCTGCGGGACGGCGGGGAGCCGGGCCCCGCCAGCCCCCGCGCTGCCTCGCCGCACGCCTCCTCCCCTGAGGAGGAGGAGGAGGAAGGGGGCAACATCATCTGCCCTCCCGTGCTCTACTACCGCTGCGAGCCGGCCCAGCCGCGGCCCCCAGCAGCAGCAGGGCAAGGGGAGCGTATGGTGGTGCACGGCCCGCAGGAGCACGGCGAGGCCCAGAGCCCCCCACGGCCCAGTGCTGGGCCCTCGCTGCTGCACCCCCAGCAGCCCCACGCCAGCCTGGGGCAGCTGCCGCTGCTCAGCGCCTTGCTGGCGGAGCTGTCGCTGCTCACCGGCCATGCGGCACCTGCTGCCGTCCACCCGCATCTAGCCTCGCTCTACCAGGCCCCAAGGAGCAGTGGCACGGATCTGCAGCCCCCAGGCTGCTCCCCTGTCCTCAAACCTGCAGAGGAAGCTGTGAGGTCCTGTGGGAACAGCAGAGCTGCCAGCTCTCCCTTCAAGCAAGGCAGGCAGGAGGCTACCTCCCAGGAGTCTGCACAGGCTGGGAGAAGACCTAAGAAAGCTGCACCCCAGGGAGAGACGGGATCTGAAAGGAACTGCAAAACTAAGGAGAACAGACCTCCCAGAAGGAAACTGCTGTATGGGCTGACAAATACGCTGAGGCTACGGCTGCAGCAGACCAACCCTGATAAGCTGATACTGCTGGAAAGGAGAGAGCAGTACAGAAAAAAGCAAATGGAGATGTTGAAGGAGAGAAGCCCTTCATCCAAAAGAAAGCTGCTCAGAAATGCTGGAGAAAAACATGCGGCTCCTTACAAGCACTGCCACAATGGAGACAGTTCAAAGCAGGACAGTCAGTTTGATGAAACTGTTGAGACTTCATTACAAAACAGTGCTCTCAAAGACGACTTTTCCAGCACAGATGTTTCCCCTGACCTGCACAAACAGGCTGTTGAAAGGCATTTGAGGAAGAATGAGACTGCAAATGAAGAACGTGCACGCAAAGTAACTGCAGCCCCCTTATTGGAAGGAACCGTATTGAAGTCTGCTCACAAGGAAAGGGAATTGGAAGTCCAGCTCCCAGCAGCTGTCCCATCAGATGCTAAAGCAAAGGGAAGTAATGGTGATGAGGAAGAAATACACTTACTTCATCGTAAAACCACGGAGCACGATGACGTTTCTGTTGTAAGTGATCACAAACTAAGCCCCAGCACAAGTGTTGAAAAGAACTCTGAACTCATATACTCAGATGACTTTGTTGTTAGTCCTGACAACACAGCTTATTCAGAAGATTTCACCAGTGCTGAGTGTACAGGCAGAGAATTGGAAGCTTTTGACAGCAGTCCTGAACCTCTCTGGCTTGAAAGCCCAAAGCGACCTTGGTCAGATACAGAGCCAGAATCAATCAGGTCCAGAGTTTCAAAGGCAAGTCAAAGAGCTGAAAGTACATCAGATCTTCTTCCAGTGCTGTCAGCTTCATCCCCAGTCCACTCGTTGAAGAGAAACCACAAGTTAAAACACAGCAAAAGAACTAGTGGTGAATCTGTTGATGTACTTAATGATGCCTCCATTTGGGCAGGGTTATTAGATGAAGAGCAGGAAGCCCAACAGATCAATAAGGATGAGAACAGAGTTGATCAGCATATTACACAAGCATCTATACCAAGAAGCAAACAAGTTAGCACCGATACTGATCGGAACGTAGGAAACGGGCAGGCCTCTGCAGAAAAAAGCCAGTCACTATCTCAAGTTAGCTCTTACTTGCCACCTGACTTGTCTGATCTTGAATTTAGTGTCCTAGAAAAGAGCTTGTCAGACAAAGATAGTGATTTCTTGGGACAACTGCATGTTCCTAACCAATACAAAGACATCAGTGAACTTGTAATAAACAGTCTTCCCGGATATACAATGTAATCACAAGTTGTCACTGCCTGGATTAAAATATGGTATTTAAGCTATTTCTGTAAAGTGTTACATGTAGCTACAGGTAATCCAAGTTAATTTAAGACCATATCATGCACATTTAATATATTGGTGAAGTTATTTAAGAGTTTTTCAAATAAACTACTAGAATCTCTTAACAAGTGGATCTTGATTGGTATTTAGAGTCCGATATCGGCGTCAGTATCCTAACACAAAAGTAATCTGAACAGCACAGGAAAAAAAAAAAAAAAACTTGCTGTCAAAAGCAGAAGAGAAAACAGAAGCAGCAAATGCAGCACTCGTAAAACTTGTCCAGGGTAGAAGTAATAGTGTATTACAGAAACAGCCAAGTACAAAATGCATTCCTAGCTGAACATTAACTTGTTCTCCCTTGTGAAAATAGTTCCATGCTTCATTACAAATAGTTGCTTAAAACAGTCGCAGCCAATAACAGCACATACTTTTATCAGCTAATTGGTATAACGAGGCATTTGTTTCACTGTGCTGCCACTAAATACAGTGATCAGAACTAGACGAGCCCTTTTTCCATTTTTGGAGGTTGAAGTTTCTCATTAAAGTTAGATTTTCGTGATTATAAAATAGTTTAAGAATTATTGGTGACTGTAAATCTATATAATCTGGGAGAGCTTCGAGGAGTTGATGGAAGCTACTTGACCTTGAAGCGTGCAAAGAGTGGGAAAGAGAGGGCAGTAAATTTTCCATGCTTCACAACGCCCCGATTGCATTCTCTGACAGCGGGGAAGGAGTAGGGGGACTGGACCCACAGTCAAGAAACTCTGAACAAACGAGCATATTACATCTTGATTTAAAGATACACGATAATGAAGAATTTGCCACGTCTTCTGTTCTGTTGGCTGAACTGCTGCATGCCACATCCCCTTTTCTGTTAAAATGGCTGAACTGATGCTAGCTTTTGATTTCTGGTTTGGTTTTTATGATTCCCAGTTTGATCACTGGCCTTTTGTCTTCTGTTTTACTACCGAGTTTTTATTTTATTTTAGAGTCTGTCCATATCCCTGTTACAAATTTCAGAGGCAGCCTTTGACTTGAATCTGAAGAGAGCTCAAGCTTGCTGCCTTGGCTCTTACATCTCTTTTGTTGTCTCTTTCCACTCTGACGAGTTCACTTCTTTTTCCAGCTTTACATTCCTAACTCATCATTTATGATGTTTATCCTCAAGACTGTTAAATGATGGAGTCACCACCTCCCCTTTTCCATGCCATTTACAATCTGACTTCTTTCCCTGGGTTTTTTGTTTCTCACTGTGCCTTCCTAATGTGACAATGTGTACTCCGTGTACTTATTGCAAGAATCTGTGTTTACACTTGAACATCTTTGAGGGATTTCTTTATTTCCATCCTACTATATATTTATTTTGTAGGAATGACTGTACCTTTCCTATTTAAATTACTAACATCTGTGAGGATTATTCAAGTATTTGGTGTTGACTTCTGAGAAGAATACTACTGGTATATTTAATCTAAAGGTAAGCAGCTGAAAATACTCATACATCAAAGAAATCTCTATGCACAGCAGTTCTGAAATGTTTGTTAGGGTGCCTCTGCTTCATCAACTCCAATTCCAGACAAAATAATAATTCTTCTAATACGATGGACCTCTGATACACATGAACTCAGACCACCATTTACACATGGCAATAATTCTGATTTTTATTGATGGAATAAGATCCATGCAGTTCTCATGCCACTGAAATACAATGCTGCCCAACCATTTTTACTGCCTGGCTATTCAGATGGGTTGCTAACACTAAGAACCCAAGATTTGAAGATAATTACTTAAGAAAAGTTTATTTTAAAAAGATCTGTCAACCCCAAACAGCTTGAAATTCAAGGGCAAATTCCCAGTCCTCTTCTATCTCCTACCCCATCTTCATTTTTTAAGTTCCAGTAGTTAATATGGTAGGAACAATACTTTGTTGGTTGAAATAATGAAAATATCCGATATATTTTCATCTAATTTTATCTGGAATAACTTTTGTAATGTTTATTCTGTAATAGCATTTATAATTTCATCAGGAAAATGATGAAAAATGACAGAAAACGAGTACTAGTTTTCTGACACAAGAGCAGAAGGTCAGCGTAATGCTTACATGTTTTAGTAGGTTTTTGTCTTTTCAAATACAGACTCAAGGTAGTTACTATTGCACAGAGAGGTCCCTACGCTCTGGGTTAATAATCTTTTCAGTATTATCTATGTTGTTATGAGAGAAAACTATTTTATTTAATATACAAACAATTCCCAGCCAATAAAAATGGGAAGGAACTTCACGTCACTGATTTATCACTGAAAAGTCAGAAACCAATGTATTTGCAAGAAGTACATGTTAATGACAAGAAGATTCAATATCTCAACCCAGCAGCGCAAAGCAGGTACTTACTATTGGTATAAAATATGGAAGAAAAAAAAAGCCAACAACAAATTCCCTTTTGTACAAATCCTGTAATAATCTACACTCGACTACATGATATTAGCCAGACAATTTTGTCATTATGACTCGCATCCTGTACCCCTGTGATCAAGTTGTTAACATCAGAGGTTTAATAAGATTTCCCTACCTTAATGGAAGTACTCAACCAATTTTTCATAAAGACATCAGTTGTGAATTGCAGTCGCCAAATTGCACGGATTATGATTGTGCAGTGGACAGGACAATACTCTGGGAAAGGCAAATAATAGTACCGTGTCCCCTGCAGAACCAGGGCCATAGAGCTGGGGTGTCCGAGTGAAGTAGTGGGATCAAAGAGCACTACTGCTCATCTCTGCCCTAAAAGGTCTGATCTAGTCCTAGGAGAGTCAGTGCTTTGGAAAATTGCTTTTCCAGAAACATCTCAACCCTAAAACTGCTACCTAGAGACTGCTACAGTCTAGAAAAAGAGAGGATAGGTGAAAAAGCAACTCCTGTCCCAGTGCACACCAAGAGCATGATTTGAAACCTCAGCTTTTTGAGCCAGAATAGCTAATTTTTCCACATGCATTCAATCCATGGTTCTTTGTCACAGTTCCTGGAAAAATTATTAATTAGTTCTCATTACAGCATGGGCACTTGCCCATTGGGAGACAGCATAAAAACAAGCTGATGTCTTGGAGGCCCCCAGCTATCTGCTCATAGCAGCTTTAAGTAGTTCAGGAACATCGAGCATTACATAAATTTATTACAGCTTATCACTAAAGAAAGCCATCTAACTTTTTGCTTTTGACTTGCTACTTTAGCAACTGATCTTTAAATTTGCACTGTATTCTAGGAGTAGGGTAGATGGGTGTTCAAAACCATGCTCTGATTGCTAGGAGTGGTTCAATCAGCTAAGATAAAACTGAACTTAATATTTCACTACAAGTCTCAAACTGAGAAATAAACTCATAAATATACACATTAATTTCTTTCAAAATTTATGACCCTAAAGCAATAGCTTATTATGACTGTCTTTTAAAGATCATTTTCACCATACTGTATTTATTCACATAAATGTAAATAGCCAGCATTATATAGCCTTTGGGGAGATGGGGAGAGCAGGATACCAAAGAGGGACAGCTTGGGTCACTCTTTTACCTCTTCTACTGTAAAGTTTTCCTGCTGTAGGGTATTCTGGTCAGTCCTCCACCCTTTGTGCTGTCGGTGGCTAGGAACATTTGTTATTGTTTAAGTCCCAGCCAGGCATCAGTTTCCTCCACTTCATTTTTTATTCCCCAGCTCTCAGCAGCCTGATTAGATGATGCTGTTTCTTTTCTGTTTGTGATTTTTTAAATATTTTTTTGACAGTAGTTCCTATTACTTATTTTATAATTTGAAATCCCTTCATCACATTGGAACTCATTTTCTTCCATTTTCTGAAGATACATCTAGCCTCAGTAATTGCACAATTAATTTTTTTTTTTGACTGGGTAACTAATTCTCACTACTTTAATATTTCTGTGTCCCAGTATTTTATGATGCCTGGTATTGTAATCATTTGGCTTCTTTTTTGTGCAATTGCTACTCACAGTTAAGTGCTAGTCATCATCTGGAAACCTTTGGGCTTCTGCTTTCCTTTTCTCAGCATTTGTTACTAGCAGCTACTTTCCTGCTTGCTCAGCTTTGACTGCAAGTCAAATTGTTGAATCTTACATTCACATCCTTAACAGGTTGTGTTGACTTTTAAATGCTCACTAGCTTCTTTAAATGCTTCACTTGCTCCTGTGAAATGTAACACTGCTCATTCAGAGCTGCAGGACGGTCATCCACAATACTCTGGTTGAACATTTACCCACGGTTATCAGACACCAGGTTTCTCTACCTCTCCCAAACAACCCTATCTTTGATTCTTTTCTAACTTTTTAATTTCAAAACAAACAAACAAAAACATTATTTTAGATGACCAAGGTGATCCCTGTGAGAATGTATTCTGGTTTTAATTTCCAATCAATTTCAAGATAATGGCAATCACAACTGCTATTGCTGATGTTTGCTACCTGCTAGCTGCTTCCACTTTCCATCCTTCCTTTTAGGCAGTACACTGCTGGATTTTAATTTCAGTTTTGTTCGTATTCAGATTCTTCCCTCATTTTAAATTCCATTTAGGTATGCAGTTCTGTTATGTTGAAGTCACCCTGATGAGCTACAGCTTCACTGCCTTTTTCTTGCTTGGCATCGACATTCACCTGCATTAAATTGTTTTTGTTTTGTTCTTATCATTTCACTGAATTCCTTAAGTTCTTGCATGAATTCTATATCACAATTTAATGTAAACCTGCCCTGACTTTACAGGATAGCTTGCATCTTCCCAGAAGGGCAGTCAGTGTGCTCTGTTGGTTTCTAGAGGATGAATTTGGATGTCTCATGCTGTAGAAGCTGGTATTAATCTTCAGTTCTGCAGAGACCTCTGCAAGTGATTCACATACCAGTTGTTTAAAATAACATGGCTTGGCAGAGGAAATGTTTAAATAACATCTGAGATACACATTACTCCTAACTAAATTAGCGTTTAAAGGCTGAGTCAGTTACAGTTAATTACCAAAATACCTTGAAAATATTAAGTGAAAAAAAATCAGATATCTATTATATATATTTATTCTAATCATAGACTTTCAAACATTTTGAGTGATAGCCTAGGTTTCCTTTATGCACTGCAGTATCTGAGCTAAATCAGATAAGAATTTGGCTCTTTGTATCCATTAACAGAAGGTAGCAAGTTTTCAAAAGGAAGTGCAGGTATTTACATGGTCAAAGCCCCTGAAATTCCATGGGAATTAGTCACCTGAAAAAAGTCAGAGAATGGAAACTCGTGCGGAGGGCTCTAACAGCATTATCTCTTGGAATGCAAAAATGTTTTTGAAAGAAGATAACTCATGCTTCAACAAATATTTTCAGAGCCATTTGGAAAGTTGAGTGGTATCATGACTGAAAGAAACTCCCTTAGTGTCAAGGAAATTCCACTTCTTTTTCTCCTGTCTTTAATTGTTGGCAGATTCAATATTTTTCCTGTCCCTGAGGCTTATGTACTAAGAGTAACCTTTGACTTCCCCCTAAATTTCAATGCCTCCATGCAGTCCTGCCTGTTTTTCCTCACAGTATCTCCAGAACCTTATTTCAGGGTTGTTGAACAACAAATCCTTGTTGTTCCCTTGACCGTGATGTCTTGGCTGTTTCAGCTGTTCCTCAGAACATACCTCATGCCATCTCTAGACCTCAGCTTGCCCATACGTATCATTCAAAACAATCTCCAGACACTTCTCAGGCACTTCCACTGGCTTGTTCTCATCTTTGTTATTAAATTGAAGCTCTGCCCATTTTCCGCAGTGCTCTACATGATTTATCCCCTTCCTCTTTCCATACACCTTAGTGTTTAGGTTTTTTTCTCTGCTGGAAATTGCTGTACAGCTGTGTTTCCTTCGCGTGGCTCAGTCCTGCCCATTTTTGCCTGCAGGTAGCTCTATTCCTTAAAAGTTCCCAAAGGGAACACACCAGATAGAGAATTTCAGAAAGACAAATCACCGGACCGTGTTCTGACCTTCTTTACATTGCAATCCTTGACATTCATCCGCCTTCTCATGAGTGCTGGTGTCACTGGGACAAAGCTATACTAATAAAATTGATCCAAACTGAAGTGCTATGGTAGTGAAGGAAACTCTTCACAAAACACAGTCAGACCTTGCTAGCCTAGAACACAACGTAAGGAAAGCTCTGACATACCATGGGATGAAGTTTTTATTTGCTTATATACAACTCTAACAAGATTCAGCAACAGAATCACTGTATTTAAGAAAATCTGTTTTCCGATTCCTAGCCATGATTCATACCCATTGCTGTCCTCTTCTGAAACACAGTTACAGCCTTCTGGTTGTTGCAGGCCTCTCATCTCCTTCTGCTCCCATAGTCCTACGTTACAGCACTCCCTGCATTGTCCAGTTTCATCTGTGAAGTGGAATAGATGCCTAAGGGTTTTCTTCAAAACAAGAATCTAAACAACATTCGCACAGGATCCTTCAGCACAAAGGCAAGGACCCAGAAAGCAAGGTACTTCAGTACATTTCCTATACACCCATTTCTGATAGCAAAACATTGGAGCAGATTCACTGCTATCAAAACCTTTATCAACGCGAAAATTGCTTCTTTCAATGAGTAGCATATTTGCCAACCCACTGCTTCATCACTGCTTTAACACCACTTTTTAATTGCATCCCTTTTCCACGGCTTTAATTGTTGATTAAACTCTGCCAAATTACACGTGTGCTGTTTAGATTTAGTTTGGGTTGATACAGTCAAGGGCTATATCAAGGAAAGCACTAACAGCAACATTGCCCTAGCTGAAATTTGCTTTCTGTTTTTCTAAAACTTTACAGCTATATATGAAAACAGGAGTCAGGCAAAGAAACATCCCTTGCCTGCTGCTAGCATCACGTTTGTACATCCACAAAAGTGAGTCCTGGGCAAACTTAGAGAAGTCTGGTGTAAAGCAGGGGACTAAGTTCGAAACATTCCTCTGAAACTTTGCTTCTTTTCATTTTTTAAGTGGAACAGACATTTTATTTCCCCAGCCTCTGAGATTTTTAACAAACTGAAAACTAATCTTAGAGAAAGCGTGCATCTTCTTCATCACACAGCAAACCTATGCACAGGAAAGGTATTGAAGGAATGTTTACAGAAACCATTTGAGAAGTATTTTGAAGCACTTTCCCATTCCACTTAACATCCCAAATAATTTGAGAACAGCTTCCCTTGCTGCATTTATTACTTCTACTTCTGATCCCAATGGGAAGAACTGTGAAGATATGCATTTTGTTTTTGTTTGAGTTTAGCAATAGTTTAGATCCCAGCAGTCCTGCTTTTACTGGAGCCACCTCACACAGGCCTGCCAACAGTTCAACAAGTGGAGTAAATACCAAAGCTATGGATCAGATGTACAGCATAAAGCAAAATAAAGCTGTATTGATGCAACGCTAACAACAGGAGTTTGCTCCCTACACACCAGGTCAAAGAAAGAATGTCTTTCTGGGGACAGCCCTGCAGGCCTTTCATTTTGACCAGTGAGACATTAAAATGAAGTCAAGAACAGGAAGGAGGGAGTAAGTTTTAGGGAAGGGTCCCTCCAAGAGGGACACTGATTTTATTTGCTTCTCCTCTGGCTAACTTAAGTATCTCAGTCGGTTTCTCAAGTAGAGTTTGACTTTTAAAATACATGGATAAAAATTACTTCTATAATTGGAAGTGATACCTTGGGTTGAACTTTTAAACTGAGTAATAATCCATCCTGGGACAAAGCACCACAACTTGTTGATCTTTTCCTTTTTCATCTCAGGTTGGAAGTCGCTCTGGACAAAGAGTTAAAAGTGAGCAGTACCCAGAGAAATGCACGCACCACCAAGCACAATTTGCCTCCCCACTTACAAGCAGGAGAGAGAAACAAAAGCAACGGAAGAAGCCAAGAGGAAAGCCCTGCCACTTGAAGTTTCAAACTTGCTGTAAAGCTACCAGTGGTGATGAGGATTACTTGTTCTCTCTTTCCTCCTCATCTTCCTGACAGCTGTTGGGGAACATCAACAAGACTTTTAAGCACATCTGGAGGTAAGTGCAAAAATGCCTCTTGATGCAAAAGAGATGCTCCGATGCATCAGCTAGGAAACCTTCCGTCCCCGCTCCTGCAAGGGGTTGGAAAGCCCTCAGGCACCATATCATCTATTATTACTCTCTATTTTCCAAAAGCTGCCTTTGTGAGCAACCTCCATTCCTGTGTCTCAGTGGGCAGCTGGTTCTGTCATTCAGCATCACGCTTGTTATTCCTGAAGAGTCCTAAATAGTTCTGCCCATTTCTGCATGAAATCTCCAGCCTACTCAGAGCAGGCCAGGTTCCTGCTATTACAAGAATCCTCTGCAACAACTTTACCTCCTACTGTACTGCACTGTTACTCCCACAAACAGCCACAGAACCAGCTACAAGGACAAGGCTCAGCTACCACATCCTTATGTACATGACCAAAAGGGAAGAGATCTCCAAGGACAGAGGCAGGCAAAGGATCAGGGTCCAGCCCTTCAACTTTAATGGACTTCAGCAATCACCCTTCTTTTCTACCACGGATACGCTTGCCCCACTGCAAGGAGCAAGCTCACGACATGCACTTAGAAAAAGCAAAGCACCATGAGTGCACTTCCCAGCCCAGAAGGTCCTAAGCAAGAGCTGGAGAAGTAAAGAGTGTGCTTGTGCACATCCGCACGATATGTATATCCTCTCTTGCCTGTCAAGAACCTAACATGGCAGGCAGATTTTCCCCATTTGTCCCGTTAACATCTCCTACTCTAAATTCTGATTTTAGGTATTCCATCCAAAGTCCTGGAGAACATTTGCCTCAGGGTAAGTCTTACTTATATTGCATATACTGATATGCTGAGACAGCGCGGCTTGAATCGCCTCCCAGATCAGATCACAGCTTTTACAGTCTCATAAAGTCTGTTTTTTTGAATGGGAAACCAGTAGTTTATTGTGGTTAAAAAGCTGTTAGGGTCTCATTCATGATTTAGAAAACAAAAGTAAAAAAAAAAAATCTTCAAAAATTCCATGTGGAAATGTATTACTTTACACTGATAAGTAAAAATAACTGCTGCAGTATACATTTTTTAAACAATAAGATATTATGTTAAAAATCTGGAGAGTACATGTAGCACTTGTCCTGGTAACATCAGCGCAAACAATATTCTGTGCTGGATTGCAGCACATAATGTGTGGACATAACAATTAGGAACCATCTGGTGACCTGGCGCTTGCTGGTATAGGAATGAAATTTCAATTAAGTTTTATTATCAGGAAGTCTAAGTGACAGCTCCCACTTGAAACCACAGAGCCACTAAACTGTCCAAATAAAGAGAAGGATGTCACCCAGCTAATGGGTTGGATCGCAGTGCTTGATTACATACTTTGTAAATAATGTGCTCCCTTCCCGTGTTCTTGGGCACAAATCGCTTATGCGGTAGGATTTCTGAGAAGAGCTGGCCATATGGCAGGTAAATTGGGAATCACACTGCAATTTACTGAGAACAAGGCAATACAATCGAGGAGTCAATCATCTCCCAGGTTTGACAAGCAAGGATTGCATCTCATGCAAAATAAGAAAAGCCAAGCTGAAAAGCTGTACTCTAGCAGTAAGATTATGCTGGCCAACACTGCAACCGTGTTTGGTTTTACCTGCAGCTGTGAAACAGAACTCCGCAATTCTTCTCCACCACCCCAAAAGCTCACCTTGCTATCAGACAGTGATTCAGATTGTTGCCTTCAGGGTCTCAGAAAAACAAACAAACAAACACACACAGCCTATCAGCACATTTCCAAAGAGAGAGATTATTAATGGTATAGCAAGGACTATAAAAGACTCCCAGTCTTTTAGCTATGAAATATGTTCCCACACTGGATGACAGGGCCTAGATTTCCTGTCCTTTCTCAGCCATTGCTAGGAATGCTATCTTTAATATTTAGCGTATAATACTAAGGGTCTGACAAAAAATATCAGTCACTTCATCCAAAAATGTATCACCTTTTCCACTTTACAGTTGAATTACAATTCTAAAGAAATAGACTCTGCAGCTACTGACCCATGAAAGTTATTACAGATCTCAATTTTATAGTCAAGAAACTGATCTGTGGTACTACCACAGCACCTGCAGAAGATCTGTGCTGTTTCATCCAAGTCTCCAGTTCTCTAAACCAGAATCAGAATTTACATATCAAAAACTTACATCCAGATTGTGGCCCACTGCACTTCGAGCTCATTCAGGAAATCCTCCACAGACCCTAACCTCTGCAGAGGGTTGCAGTCTCCAGCTCTGGACAATTTCTCCAGCGTTCATCCACAGATACGGGGATACACTTGACTTTGCAACATTACCCATTAGCCTCAGAGTATCTGCCAGGTTGAGAAGGAAAGTAGAGGACTTGTATACATCCATTTTTAAGTTTCAGAATTCTCCTCTTTTAGCCAAGGGGACTGTGCAGCTATCACTGCCACCAATAATAGTGGTGGTTGTTTATATTTATGCTTTTTGAGCACTTCATATGAATTGAAGCATTTCTCCCTCCTAAAACAGTTTCTCACAGGCCCTGTGTTCAGTAAGGCAGTGAGCTTTGTGCAGACAAACTATTCCTGGTATTGAAGAACCCTAACAGAAGTTGACACTACCGAAGCAAAACATCAGTAGCATAATCCTATTCTCAGAGCAAGCTCTGCCTGGAAACTAAATGGCCAAAGTGCTCCCAAGGGCAGCAATTAGTATCTTAGCCAGTGGATTCATTTGGGGAGACTCTTGTAAATTTAATGAATTCCCCCGTAGTCACTCCATCATCATCACTAATATGCTGGCAGTGCTGCTACAGATAATGCTGCCAATACATTACAAGCCCGCCCTTACTGCCTTAAATTTTAATTCAATGGGTTCTGCATGCAAACTCCTCGCCGGTGGTGCTACTTGGTGTTAATGTGATCACAGATAGGCCCCTTGGGAGCACAGCAAGGCTGAGCCAGGTACACTTGGCAGGACGGTGCTGGGAAGGCAGGACATTTTGCACCCGAGCTCCTGTTCTTTATCTCTCCCCTCCCCTCCCTAATACTTGTGCCTCTAAACTAGACCTTAATTAGATCTATCCCTCCTGGGCTTCATTTTCCAAATTAGAGGGAAGCACAGGGGAGAGGCCGGAGTGAAACCTCGGGCTCCCTGCGTATGCAGCCAGCGCCTAGACATGAATATGGAAGTGCTGAATTCAGCAGCGACGCACAGCTACAGAAAACAGCGCTTGGAGGACTCGAGGCTTCATCTAACACATCCCCGTGCCCTTGGGCAAAAATCAACTTGTAGCTACGTCACTGCTGACGGATTTTGGTCTCTCTCCTTCTTAGAAACCCCTGTAAGAGAGATCACACACCTTCCCCAGGCAACATGTTCCAGTGCTTAATCGTCCTGAATGGTAAAAGTTTTTCCCAGTGTCAGACATCAGCGGCTCCTGGTGCTATTTAAGTCCATCATTTCCCAGCCTCTACGCTACAGAGGGAACAAGTTATTCCCTTCCTTGCTACGGCAGCTTTCTGTGTGCTTAAGACTTGCCTTTCATCCCGGTTTCTTTTCTCTGGGCTAAGCAAGCACAGGTCTTTCAGCCTTCAGTGAAGGGCTGAGGTGGAAGGGGACCTCTGGAGCCTGCCTGGTCCAAGCCCCCGCTCCAGCAGGGCCACCCAGAGCAGGCTGCCCAGGACCATGCCCTGGGCATTTGTGAAGATCTCGAAGGAAGGACACCCCACAGCCATGAGAGAGCTCTCACTCACAGACCAGTGCTGTCTGGTCAGTCTTGTTGCTTTCCAATTACGTCTTTGTTTCAAGGAAAACGTGTAAATTACCTTGACCTATGCAAAATCACACCAGTGGAAATTCTCCTAGGACCTAGTAGCCAGGAAGAACTACCTCACACACCTTCCAGTCTCTCTCTGTTTAATATTATCTGCAAGTTTAATACACATCCTTCCTCTTCTATCAATTAATTGTTAAAGAAAATATTGACTATGCCCGGAGTCACTACAGACCCTTACAATGCTAACCAATTTCCATTTTGACAGTGACCCATGGAGAAACGTTCGCTGAGGACACAAAGCCAACCACATCAGAAAATCCACAGCCAGAGCACGTTCCTCAGCTTATCTGCAGGAATGTCAGAGCATCCTAATGTCAGGACACATGACATCATCTGCCTCTTCCCTACCCAAACAGCCTGTTACAGTGTCATAGAAAATAATAGATTAGTCTGATATGATTTGTTCTTGACAAATCCATGCTGGCTATTACTCATTTCCTTGTTATCTTCCAAGCATTTACAGAATGTTTACATGATTATTTGCTACAGTATTTTTCCTCTTGGATTTCAAAAGGAAAACAGTCAGGCAGCATGCAGGTAATCAGTAGTAAGGACAGGCTGTCCAGAAAAACAAATGATGAGTAAGTGAGCACAATATACCTCAGTGGCTTATGTCTGTAAGCGACCAGAACTCTAATAGATCAAAGTGCAATTGAATACGGAAAAAAAAGCCCGTGAAGTGAGGTTAAAGAAATCTTTTATGTTCCTTACTCATCTTTACTCACTGTTTAGGCAAATCCACCAGAATCTGCAGAAACCGAGCAATGACAACGTTAAAGCACAGCGGTATGATCAGACTTGACAACCCCTTGACATCCCAGGATGAGTTAACTGCTGCAAAACCACACTAACAAGAAAAGTGGTTCAAGATGTTCTAAAGAGGAATATTTACATGAATTGGAATAGAAGTTGCGTTTCTGATAAGTTGCATTGCTATATGGGCTGGAAACGACTTATGGTCTAGACTTCTCATGATCAGTGCTTAGGAAGAAGCTTCCCTCCAGGTGTAACCAAGCAGAGGGTAACGCCTTCTGCGAAGCATCAGGCATTGGAACTTGCAGGAGACAAAAGAGCCCAAATCAGGAAGAAAGTCAAATGCTTTTGTGGGTGTTGTACTCTGGCTACATCAAAAATAAGAAACAGAGCAAGGCCATAGCACAGGTCTATTCCCTGGTAAATGAACAACCGTGGTGTTTAACAGCCCACACACCACCTCCCGGTTTAGTTGCACTCAGTGGCCCGATCCCAAGTGTGCACGCTTCCCTGGGGGACATCATGGGCTGAGGCAGTTCCCAAGGAGTAGACTTGATAAGACCCTCTCTGTCTTGAGGAGAAAGAATTTGATGATCTCAAAATGATCAAGGCTCTGCCAGTTGGTGATAGGCTGGAAAATAGATCTTGGGCTGCTGTACTTACCGTATATACAAAGCCTTGGAGAGCAGCCTGGAAACAAAAGGTTTCCCAGAGTGGAGTAAAGAACCTTAATGGGAATCTGTGACAAGCTCCAAGCATGTCTCTGCCCAATCCTACATCACCATATCAATGTCACAGTTGTGGCTTAAGCTGGTGAGCAGCTCTCTGCTCAGCACACTGAGAGGCCAGGCTAGGCCTAAATCCCTAAAGCACAAGCCTTGACCCTAGATGCTAGTGCATGCTTCAGTTGAGAAACACAGTTCCCTTTTCTCCCCATACAAGAACATTATAAACCTGCCCCTACATTGGCAGATCCCCGTTTGCAGTTCAGGAGAGAGAGGTATAAACCCTTTTTCCTAAGAAGCAGCATTACGTAGAAGCGACCTTCTTCTTCCCAGAATGATTGTACTCCTCCAGATCCCAGCTTTTATGGTAGACAGTCTTGAATGTGGTTAGAAGGGCAGAGATATTTCAGGTCTTCACCAACTTCAAAAGTAAAAGAGAAGGTAAAGCTGAAATGTACTTCAAGGATTAAGGAACCACAATCCCCTTAGTCATTCTTTAAACCTCCCTTCACCATGCCTTCCATTTATGCATCCTTATTTGCGTTTTACCTTCCCACCAGCATTTAAGCATTTTCTTTTTAAGTTTGTAAAAGCTCTTCCTGAATTTTCACAGCTGGACTCAGACCACCTTTCCCCCAAATAAAAAGCTGCAGCATCCCTTCCTCCCCTCATTTTCAGTACTGTCTGGATTTAAGCCTGCACTGAGTTGTGCACTTCATGCAGAAGTGCACAGTAGCTTTGCAAAACTTTTGAGCTTTCCATTCATTCATCTTGACCATTTAATCTGCACTTCCATACTTAGAAAATCTTTTAAAGAAACTATTTTCAGCTTATTGTTATCTGATAAACTACAGTGTATCGAGCACCAGAAGGAATAAAGTTGTATGGCAGACAATTTGAGCGAAGGCAAAATTTAATCTTCACGTCTCAGCAAAGACTGGTGGAATCAGTAACATCTAAAAGACTCTTCTGAGTGCTAGAAGAAAGTGTCTCAAGAACCTTTTGTTTAAATAACTTCAAACTTAAACAATAACATGGTTAAGAAAAGCAACTATGGCATATCACAGAGGGACCAAAATTTGTCTAAGGTCATTAAAGGAAAACAGAAACATAACTGAACAGTAGTAGCTTTAAAAGTTACGAAGATCAATACCAAGAGTAGAATTAGGAATTCCAGAAGAGAGCTACAACATGCCTTGCTTCATTGCTTATGCATGACTGCAGCTTTAGTGTGCTCAATAAATCATTCTGAACCTTGTATTCACACCGGCTTTTTAGAAAGATCTATCAAACAGGTAATTCTTTAACTTTTGTATTTGGAATTAATTTTGCTTTAACCAACCAAAACGTATCCTTTAAATACAAACTTAAATATGCAACCACCAGGGTAGGAACTGTCATTTTCAATTATAAATTTGCCTCCAAATCCTATTAGTTCATTTCTATGTCAAAAGAGTAAAGGGAAAAGAGACGGTACCACCCATAAATCTACTTCTAATTTTCTGGTTCGGTTTGATTTCACTGTTCGGGGATAAACATTAGATGTGATGCAGGAGGTTAACGTGGCTTTTCTTAACACTTGCCCTACAGAAAGCTATGCCACAGCAACCAGGGCAGCACAGAAGATGTTTGTGTGTTATGCTCTTTTTTGCATAGTCCACGATAAGAAAGTAAATTTTGACTCTATATTTGGTTTCTGTTCTCAACGTAGAGCCAAATCAACAGCGAATTTGCTCAGGTGGTTTGGGATTTCAATAAAAATAGTTATAAGTCTGTACATGGGGCTTTGAATACTACGACTTCTACATTTTTCAGTATTAAATTTATTACCAGAAGAGTGAATTTGTAACTTGTAAACAGAAGAGCAAGCATTTCTTCACTGAGTCAGATTTCTCAAGGACTTGGACTGTAGGCTTCTTGGCAACACTAAGAGCTTTGCCTTGGGTTGCTCTCCCTTAAACAGAATAGATGAGTGGCACCCTTTACAGTGTGGAGATGCATTCATTTCATGTTGAATTTTACCTGCAGCTTACCACATTTAACAACTGAGACGTCTTTGAACACCAGGAGTAAATCCTTACTCAGTGCAAGCAGTGAGGGAAGGAGGTGCAAATTTCAGAGTTACAGACTGGGAGCAACATGGCAAAACTATCATCTTACCAAATACATTTAATAACCTTAGTTTTTGAGTCAGCTGTTGTTACATTAAGGCTGTAATTTGCTTCGGATGTACCATATTTAAAGGTCTTTACCCTCAGAGCATAAAAATTCAGGCGTAAGATCTCCCTTCAACAGAGGGCAAACTGGGAGAACTTGTAACAGAGCCAGAGCACAATAAAGCCCTGTCTTTCAAAGATAAGCTGAAAAGCCCTTTCCGCTGGGAACTAACCACTTAGTTAAATAACCTTATGCCAAGTTTTAAAAGCTGTTTTATCTAGGACTTTGCAGAGTGGTTGTACGGAGTATAACTACAGGGCCAGTAAAAAGTATAGGAAAAGGGTACATGTACTGTAGCTCTTCTCACTATACTCTCAGCGTTTGCTAGTATGTAGACCCAGTGATGCAGCCCTCACAAAATGTTCCTGATCCCTTGGTGCTAAAGCAATTGCTTCAGCCACCTGCATCCGAGACATCCTTGCTCCATCCTTTTATTCCTGTAAGAAAACATGCATGGGGATCTCTCGGATCTTTCTGAGTTCCAAGGGTGCGCGGTGACAACGTAACCCTTCTTCCAGAAGGGAGAAAGCAAAGGATGATAGTTCACTACAGGCATCTTTTATTTTTTTCAAAGGAAACAAATCAGGCTGAATTTGTAACAGTAGAGAGATTTTAGGCTGACCTGACAGTCGAGATAACACAGATCAACTAAGAAGAATTATAAAACTGAAATTGGGTTCTTTTAAATGATATTAATTGTTCTCAGGACTCTGCATACCACTCCACTGAACTTCAGAGCTTGAGACTGTCATATGGATGAATGCTGGACGAGCACAAAGATAAGCTGAGAGTCTAACCAGCATCTTTTCTGCACCTCTCGGCTGATCAGGAATGGCACCCCACCCACCTCCGGGGCACCAAAAGCACTGGGCACCCCAACCTTAGTGTTATTTCTGAAAGACTGATTCTCATCCTAGTCCCTACGCTGGCATTAGCAAAGACAAACAAGGCAAAAAAAGAATTGTTTTCCACAGGCTCCCCTGAGCATGCACTCCTGAAAGCAGGAGGAGGCTGTTTATATGCATAAGCCAAGCGAGTCAGGAGCTGGAGCTGCTGACAGCCTGCTGGAAGAGCTCTGGTTTTAGGTGGGCTGCTGGTAGGGGGAAGGCTCACCCATCAGCCGTTCCCATCCCTGGGTTCCACTGTGCTCCATCCTACCACAGGGTCATGCAAGGCTGTGAGATGTTACAAGACTGACTGAAGGGGAAAACAGATCACTGGGATTTTAAGATGTCTGTGCTTTTCTCCAGGCTTTGTTCTCCAGCACAGTTTCTCCAGAGAAGCTGACTACGTAGCTTTACCAGGCGTTTAGCCCCCTGAGAATCCCTCAGGCGCAAAAAGGAGGACATTTATTTTTCCCACAGATACCTCCGAATTCAAAAGTAACGCAGGCTATTCATCAGTGTCAAGTTTTGAGCTTCTTCATAAATCTCTTCGCAACAGATTTTTCAGATAATAAATATTTATCGACCTGGAAAATCTGACTTTTTGCAGACTTCCTCACTCGTAGCAACCCAAGGAAGTACCGCATTTTCACACAGATATTCTCCACTTGCAAATATCCACTCTCCTTTAAAAATGCTCGGGGTGACATTGATAATAATGCAGAAGTAGCCCCCCAAATAATCCACACACACCTCACATAACCCACAATATACCCCGGCAGAAGGGTTATTGTGGGAAAGGAAGCATCCTAGGAGAGACCAAGAACAGGACGACAGGATAAGCTTCCCTCGGGTAAACATCCCAAATGGTTATTGAGTCACAAGGGTTTCATACTTACAAAAGATAGTTGGAAAAACACGGAACTACACAGGGCAAGTAGCCATCTAGGTAAATGCTGTCAACAAAAACCGGACTTCAATAGCTTATTTTCAAACCCAACTCATCCTAGCAGTAGGGAAGGATCAGCTCTAGCCTAGCTCCCTCCAGTCTCCTCCAGTGCCCTCAACACATGGAAGCAACTAGCCTAAGACCTACAGAAACACCTACTAACCCTCCAGTCCAGTCACCCCCTGCCCCACCTTCAGTCGAAGTAGAAACTCCTTTGCTGGGCTTGGACTGTCACCACGAGGCCAAGTTTGGATGCACCCCATCCAGCTCAGCAGGCCCCCAGCAAGGCAGAGCCACGGAGAACTGGAGCACAGCCCTGCTGCGGCATCAGCAGCATATGGGCTGATGGGCAAGAGGGCTGAAATGGGGTGCGGGGCTGTGGGCAGGGGGGTGCCAGGTGAGGCTCATCAGGGCCATTAAGGCCTAGCAGGGCCCTGACACGCTTCCCAAATACCTTTATCCAGTGCAGTGTGGGTCGTAATCCTGCAGGCACAGTGGGTGTGACATTCACAGACAGGCACCACTCAGAGACACGTCTGCAATTTAAACGTTGCTGCCTAACATGAGCTGGGCTACAAAACCCTGCAGCAGAACAATGCAGCACAGCAGCGCTGACCCTTGAAATACCTGCAGATGAACTCTCTCTGCTGCATCACTGCAGCACTCAGTACAATTTATCAGTGCTTGCTTTCTCTACAGCTTCCTGCAGTCCCAAGCAGGGCAGCAGCTGAGGCAGTAGCCATTTGCCACCTAATGGCACAGGGGGACTTCCCACAAACACAGTTTACCCAAGTGCCATCTGCTCTCCCATGTAGTCAGGAATGTTTTTCTTGTGTAAGGAGTTTTCCTGATCTCGTTTATACAACCCTCTGAGGCACATTAAGCCCAAAGCCTAATTGTTTTCGAGCTGAAGACATATTTAGAGAGTTAGGGTCTAAAATCACACGTTCTGAAATCTAGTTGTGGTTAATTGCCAAAAAAAGAGCAAGGACTAAAATATTCTCTGCTTTTCTCTTGCCTTAGCCTCCGTCTGAACTCCTCCAGTTTGTTTTTGCTAGCTCTCTTGTTTACAGCCAAGGCGAGTCTCACACTGCGTCGTCCCAAGATGCACGAACAATTTCAAAGTACTTTGTTCTTCTGCGGATCCCTCACCCTTGCTGGAAGAGCATTATTAATCACCTAACTGTCCCCCGGGTCTCCGAACCAAAGAGCCCATTGCTCCCTGCAGAAGCATCTTCCCAAAGCCTCCCGGCTGAGCCTGCCCGTTCCCCTGCTCCTTCTTCTGCTGACCCCCCGAGTCCATACGAATTGTGCTGACTTTTTAAAAGAAATGACTGCAGGTGCCTAGCACTTTGTTTATTCTGGCAAGGCTGAAAATAGCAACCGCTAACAAATATTTTGCCCTTCACAAGGCTCCTCACAGAGATGCAGCTGTTATCTCATCTAGTAAAAGTGCCAGCCCTGAGGGGAAAACAGACACTTAATTAGGTTAGGATAAGCTTCAAAAAGGTGACTATCTAAAATTAATACCCATAATGCTGTGTGGGCTTGGATCCTCGAACTGAATCCTCGCTTGTGTGGTAGGGAACAATTATTTTCAGCTTTTTGTTTCCCATGCTTGTCTCTCACGGCCTGATGATTCTGTTTAATCATCAAAACCAGCACGGAAGAGGAAAAAGCGTGGCTTTGGCAAGGTGGACAGACCCCCAGGACAAAAAGTTGAACTTCTAGGGATTATGTCACCCTCTGGACTCCTGAATTTACCAATCTGCCAAGGCACGGTGCATCCACAGAGTCCATTCGGGTTTTACAGTGAGACCAACGCGTTATGCAGAACTTTGGGATTTTTGCTCATGCCCTGTGAAAATCCCCACAACAAATGGTGGAAGCTGAGACACCTTTTCCCCAGTAAACTTTAGCACCTTAACACAAGAAGCTTCCTGTAATTAGGGACATAGTGCCAAATTTGCAAAGAACAAATCCAGGCCACATTAAATTATTATTATTCATTCCAAAATAAAAAGGGGGTTGGACAAAAAAGCCGCCAAAGTGAGATAAGGAACTATTCTGAGCCTCTACCGTCCGTACAAAAAGGAAAAGTTGTTCAAGCACACCGCATTTTATAAAGCAGCAATTACAATAATAATAATACAAAACACATTTTTGGGGGGGAAATTGAGCCACCCATGAGAGCCTCACCAAGGCATTCCTATCGCACAGTCCACTGCCAGAGCATCACTGAAAGAGCTCCAACAGAGACGCTACGCAAAAGGTCACCCTTGGACATTCGTAAGGGCTTAGTCTGAAGGGTCACAAAGCTCCAGGTACAATCCATTAATCCGTGTTTTTGCACCACCCCATCATCCCTTTTTATTGAAATTCAAGAAGAGAGACATAAATCATGGGCCTTCCTACTTCTTTTTTTTACATGAAGCCTTCTTTTTATACAGTAAGCCTGCTCTGAACGTTGCCTCGAACGTTTATGAGGACAACCAGGGCGGTCTGTCAAGGCTGTTTCCCTGCTCGTGTATATAAAACTATTTTTAAAATTATGGGGTAGTACAGTCTGGTTAAGAGGCAGAAGGGATTAAGCCTGATTTAAAACACTTGAGGCTAAACAATGTTTGATATTTAAACAAAAATACCTTCCTGGGATTTCGAACAGGGTATGTCAAGTTATATCTGTAGCTTCCCATAAGCACAGAGCCACACTCAGGAACTTACTGCAATTAAAAATAAATAAGCCATGCCCTTGCATCAAGCCTTGAGCAAGTAAACATAAAGGAGACTGGAGCCAAGAAGTTCTGGGACGGTAAAACATTATTTTTAACAGTTTTGACTATGAATGGGTAGAGAGAAGATCAGAAAGCCCCAGATCTGAAGCAAATATGAAGTGACACCTCCCAGTTTAGCTTCCAGTGTAGATTACAATCTGATTTTTCCTCAAACTTGCAAATTTCTCTGCCCCACTGCTCATGAGGCAAATGGCTATTGTAAGAAAGATGGAAATATTCCACTGCCCCACGCAGTGTAAGGAAATAAAAGAAATCGCCTTCATTTCTCTGGATGGATTCCAGCCTCTGTACATTTTGATAGTTAAAACAACAATAAACATTCAGACACATCCATAAAATGAATCATTAAAATTCCACCGTTTCTCCCGTCTCACCAGGGGAAGAAAATCAGCCTGAAATAGGCATTGTTATAGAAGACTCCAGGGTAAGTACAGCAGCTTCTCTTCCAGAGAAATTTCTGCACAAGCCCTGGGCCATGGCTTTGCTTTTCCCATGAAAGGCATGCAACACAAAACGCCTGGACAAGCCAGGATCTAGGGCCACGAGTTACAGAAGGGTAACATCCATCACTACTATCCCTTTTGTAACGCTCCGGCTCAGACAGCAGCAACGAGAGCTGGAAGAAGCTTTGGCTCAGAGCTCCCTCAGGCCAAAAGCAACACCTCACGGGCTGCTCTCCAAACTTACCTCATGCTGGACGATAGCTCACGGATACGAGCTGTCTAGCCCCGTTTCTATTGCTCATAGAGACAGCAACCTGCAAGTGCTTCAGCTGCTCCAGCTTGTTCTCTTTACTTCATTTCTCAGTTCATGACCAGATGGCATCCAGAGCTCCCACCTGTAAGGTGGTCCAAAACAACGAGCAGGGGCTGTTTTGGTGAGCTCACCCTGGCAGAGCAAGAGCAAGTTCAAGAGCAAGAACAAAGCTCCAGGCATGGCCCATGGTGAGCACCCGAGGGTGAGCGCACTCCACGAAGCTCCTGCAGTTGCAGAGGCTTCTGTGCACAAGGACAGACATGTCCAGGTCTTGACATTACAACACCCCAGAGAACTAGGCAGGACACTTTCTCTTTCAGTTTCCAAGGGTTTACCTTGAAGAAGTCACCGTGTCACAGCATTTGAGAAATTCAATAGCAAATATTAAGTCAA
Source organism: Oxyura jamaicensis (assembly GCF_011077185.1). Taxonomy (NCBI): domain Eukaryota; kingdom Metazoa; phylum Chordata; class Aves; order Anseriformes; family Anatidae; genus Oxyura; species Oxyura jamaicensis. The sequence continues at coordinate 41,248,002 of NC_048895.1, read as the reverse complement.
AAGCACTTATATTTACTTTAGTCAAGGAAAGGAGCTGAAGGAAAGTAAAGGCCTTAAAATCTCATGCAAAAAGTAAACGCTGCTGGATCTTGTCTGTAAACGCATTGCTGAGACCACAAACCTTACTGAACCTTTCCCAAAACTGTACTGAGCTTCGGACTTCAGGACAAGTCCAGCTGAACTTTGCCTGATTTCCATTTTTTGGCAGAACTGTTGGAGTTCTTGTTATCAGATGCCAAATAATCATTCTTTCAAGATAAAGGGTAACTCGAATCATAATCATTCACGTTGCAAAACTACACAAGTAGCTGGAGTTACACAGGGAAGCAGCCTGACCCACCATCTTCCAACACTAAATGAAATACAGGAGGAAATTTAGCATTTTTATATTTTGCTTTTACAGGTCATTAAATACCAATGTAATTGCTGTGCTGTTTCATTTCTAGAACACGAATTCTAATTAATAGCATTGCAGTCAGTTAATTTAATATGGTAATAGCTCCAGAATAGCTTAATTGTTGTCATTACGGAGCACCTGCAGATGCTCAGCCAATCAGCCCATTCATTACCTGACCACTCTCATGTATCCTTTCGGAGAGAAACCTCTGCCTGCAGGAAAGGTAATAAAATGTTTCCAGTGCTATTGCTGGAAAAATCTTCATCTTTTCCAAGCATGAAAGGTCATAAGGGGAAGGAGGTGGTTGTAGTTAGGCAGGAGAATTTTTTTTGACATCGCTGGCATTTTAGAGAATGGGAGTCTCTCTCAATGTCTGTAACCAGAAGGTGCTGTCCTGCACTGCCGTTCACTCGCAGGGCTGTTTAATTCAGCATCATGTTGCAAATGCCCACGAGCTCTGTATAAGTCAATGATGGTCCATTTCTACGTCATTTAAAGCAAATTCTCATGTAGACGTGGTTGGGAAGAACCAGGTGGCACTATTCTCACTGTACTTCTTGGCACCCATCTAGATGAGAAAAAAATCCCATGTTGTTCCTGCGGACCTGGGAGAAAGGGGGAAAACTGACAAATATACTTTATGATTTCAGCTCTTCTCACCAAGAAACTCCTCTTTTAAGGTGTACCTTTTGGTTATACCTGGGCAAGAAAGAAAAATGCTACTGCAGGGTATTTGAACTACTGGCCTACATTTTTTTCAGTCTTTGCCTTCCTAAAGACTCGTGATTTCTTTTTGACTTACAGACCTCTGTGTGCACCTGGAACCTTGAAAACCACAATGAAAATGAAGACCAGAACTCTCATGGAAGTAAAATACAACTTCCAATCTGAAGGTAAAGAAACAGAGGCAAACAGAGTGAAGTGCCTTTCCACAGTCACATCAGTTAAACAACATGTGTAACGACCTGGAATCACAGAAAAACGGGGCTGGGTCAGGACCTTGTCTAGCCCACCCCCCTGCTCCATGAAGGGGCACCTTTAAGGAGAGAGCAGGTTGCAGAGGGCTTCCTACAGACAAACTCTGTGTATCTCCAAGGATGGAGACCCTGTATCTTCCCAGGGCCATGCACCCCTGTGCTGCACCCCTCTCCCTGTGACATTTCTGACCCTGTACTGAGCTGGCATCTGCCTCGCTGCAGGGTGTGACTTCTGCCCCGTGTGCCTTGTGCTGTGCAGCTCTGGGAAGAGCATGACTCCATCTCCTGAGCCCCCAGCAGCAACCAGATCCCCTGAGTTTTCTCCAGGCTGAACAGACCAGGTCCCTCCATCTCACCGCACGCTGCCATTGCTTGCCGTCAGAAGGCAGCGTGCTCTTATTCTGGGCTTGAGCTGCAGAGATGTGCCTCTCCTTGTTTCCACGTCAGGGTCGGTAGCTCTTCACGACTGGCATGCGAAACTGTACTTTGCCTTCCTAAATTAGAGACTGCGTGCTGGTGGGATGCCAGAGGGAGATGCTGCTTCTTCGGCGGGTAGGACAGTGCCAATCTGCCTACAAGGAGCGCCGGGCCTCGGCGTGAACGAGAGGCTCCTGGCAAGCGTAGGTCCTGGGGCTCCTCTCGTTCCCAAAGGCTGTCTTCCCCCAAATGCTGCAGGCCCCACCTCTCTTCTCTGCTTGGAAATCCGCCTGCAGTTCGTGCAGCCTGAGTTATCTTGGTCGTAATGACTCAAATAGATGTAACCTTGTTTCCAAAGCGTGCTGCAGGATGTAAAGCAGGAAAGAACTGTTCATCTCTTTGTGAAAGGCAATGGGACTTCTCTGCAATTTATTCAGGCTCTTACTCTGCAAGTTAAAACTTGCAACGTTAATAGAGGCTCAATCCTGACAGCCTTTAAAAAAGGAGGAGGACAGATGACCTTTGTGGCGTGCGCTGTAGGTTTCTATAGCACAAGAAACGTTACAGCATCATTTTCAGGAGAGGAGAGAAATTTCTGGCAGAGGAGCAAGACTGAGCAAAACAAGCTGAACTGGCCCTGCGATGTCTCCCCTCAGTAGCAGAGATCTGATTTTGCTCTGAGACTTGTTCAAACACAGTGAAGTAGCAGTAGATTTCAGCACAGAATAGAGCCTTAATTCACAGCTCGGAAAATGTGCCCTTTATTCTGCTTCAGTACAGATCATCCTTATCTATGTATTTGACATCCAGGTTCACTAAGTCCAGGGACCATTGTGAAGCAGAACTATAAAAGAACATTCGTTCTGATTTAGTTTTGTAATTGAGCTGAGGTCCTTGGGTTTAATTCAAGGCCATTTCAATCTCTAAGCTTCTAGAAGAGTTGTTCTGATTTTATACCAGCATGTGTTAAAAAAAATACCGGCCTCTTTTCCTGGAGCTGGACTTGCACAATGCTTACATTTAAAAATAATCCCACTGAGACCCCCATAGCTGCTTTGATTGCAAAAAGCCAAATGTTCCTATCCACTACGCAGTGAGGAAAGGAGCAAAGGGCTTTGCAAACTGGAAGAAAGGACAAGACAAAAGCGCAGATGAGATGGGAGAGAGCTTTGCCCCATATTCCTGTGAGTTTGCAGAATCCCTTCTATATAAATATTGAAAAGTTTGATATCTGCAAATTTCGGAGAAGCCAGCGAGCAGTCCCTGGAAAGGGCATAACCCCTAACAACCAGCACGTTTTTCAGGCAAAGTTAATGCTGCTTGCAGCAACGTTAGCAGGAGCTCAGCGCGGCTGCAGTTGCCCCTTGCAGCACAGGCGAAGCAGCTCTGGCAGCGGGGATTTTTAAGGGCAGTGGGACAGCAAGCAACAGCGAAGCAGTGCCGCTGCCACGATGGAAACGCTGCCCTGCTGAGACTAGCTGGAGCAGGGCCCCTCTGCTGGCTGCACGGCTGCAGGGGGGTACCCGCAGGTGAAGTCTCTGAGCACTGCCCACCCCAGTGTGCACCCCAGCCTTTCCTCTCTCGATGCAGGGGAGCCTCAGGTGTGCAGCGTGCAGAGGCTGTTCATGGAGGTCCTCACAAACCTCTTCCCTGTCCAAGAAGGCGCTTTGGGTTTATGTCTCAGCTGGCTGACAATTGCAGCTAGTTTTCCCTTTCTAATGACGGTAGGAAGGTGGGAGGCATTCGGCCAAGATGAGCAGGAACTAGCACAGAAGCAGAGAAATGACTCCCCGCAGTTTCACGGGTGCTGAAGTCTGATCAGCATTTGGCTGGCAAGTAGGAAAAAGATGAAAGAGATGTGCTATCTTTGCCTCCTTTTGCTCTCAAGAAAGACCTTGAAAGGTTTAACATCACTGAGACTGGGAACCTGAGGAAGAGAGACATGGGAGGCAGAAAAGAGCTGACCCCAAGCTGACTCTTCACTCTCTCCTCTGTGATTCACTGCAACTCACCCACCTGACCTGCGGACAACTCCCTCCAGGAAGAGAAAATAATCTTAAAGGACATTCTTCTCTGAATAGAGAATGCTCAGTCATCTACAGTTTCCTCTCCCAGCGTGTGAGAGATTGCAGTCTAGAATGGAAACAGGAGGCCTGTCACGGCAGGGAAGGTGAGTAAGGTAAGTTATCTGCTACTGAAACAAATGGTGTCTCAGAAGAAGAAAAAAGAAACCCACAAAAAAAAAATAAGAAAAGAAAAAAGAGAGAATCATCCAGATCAAAGATGAACAAAAGTGTCATTACCTCGCTGAGAAAAGTTACCTGTGTTCTGCCTGCTATCTCAGCAATGCCACCGAACTATTTCAAAGGGAGAGGAGTGTTAGAATACAAACAAGAAAAGCAGCAAGAACACACGGTGCAGTTTTGTTCAAGAGAAATCAGAAACTCTGAGGTGTTTGTGCCAACACACTAGCGAGTCCTTTGCAACAGCCCTGTTTGACATCAGTCCCCAGGTGGGGTCTGTCCTGTGTGTGTTCACCACTAGCTGGCCGTGGAAAAGATGGCAGAGATGTCAGACTGAAGGCTGGACAGACGTACCTCCACTGTAGCCATTGGCCTTTTTGGAAGTGGCTGGAGCTGGAAGGAAATGCATGGAAATAGAACTGCTTCTCCTTTTACTGCAAAAAATAAGCAATCCAAAGCAAAACAGGAGTGTTTCTCTTCCTCTGCTTTACCTGGATCTGGGAGGACAGAAAGGTAAAATAAAATCTGATTCAAAAGGATAACAGATTTTCAGCTCCAGGGAGTTATCACTATCATAAATGTCGTTATTTGTACTTAATGATACATCTTACACACATAACACGCATAGATAAACTGCGTGCACGTTAGCTTCTGCTGGGAGTGAAGAACAACATAACCAGTCTTCCTTTAATTTAGACATTTAGGATTTAGAGGACCTTGCGATGCCCTGTTCTGAGCTTATACATGCAAGCCTGAACATTTACTGTAGCATACTGTACTTTGCTCCTTCTCAACACAGTTGTGCCAGTCAGCAGAGTTTATTCACAGATCTTCCTAGTTATGATTTTTCCAAAGGAAATTTATTTTCCAGGGTCGTTTTAAAAATATATTCTATTCCAAGCTGCTGGAGGAGTGTTTTCCTTTGAACGGATTTCCCTCTTTGTTCTCCAGCTGGCAGCCCTCTCGCACGGGGTACTTCCAAGACTCACTGCTCACATGCGAGATCCCAGCGACGGTGCAGAAGCCACCACTGAAGATGTGTGATATTGGGTCAGCTCCCCAGCAGGCTGATCTAACCTCCACAGATGTGTTGTTAAAAGCCAGCAACTTCCATCCCCCAACTAGAAGCCTGCACATGGGGAACAAACATTAATCTGGAAGGCCCTCCACTCTACTCTCCGGGATCATTTGGCCGATTCCTATTTGCAGTAACACTCAAGTGACTACGGAAAGATGTGAACACAGCTTAGGTAATTGCTCAAGTGCTAAGACTGTTTTTTTTTTCTCATTCTGCAGCCGATTTTCAGGCCTCCTTAGCTGATGAGAATGCAGTTGGCTCTTGAGATTTAGAATTATGCCATATGCCACAGCTTCAGCTAAAAATGCCTTAGCTGCTGGACATCACATGAAGCACATGCCAATTCCCTGAGCCACTGCTCAACCCTTAGACAGACCATTTTTTTCTCTAACCATGATAACTGACTGGCGGTAGGGATTCAAGTGGCGAGTAGCAAATACCATGTCATGGCAGCGAGGAAAGCTAAATCTGTTCAACCCTTGGCTGAATTTGTCCCTTTCTGCTCTCAGGCAAGGGTGACAGATGAGACATTGCCTTAACCTGATGAAATTAAAAGATAGACCTGGGGGGAGACAATACAAGCGACAGCTGTCAAAACAAAGTTCAGGAACAATATTCAAGCGCCTCTTATCGCTGTTTATTCATTCAAAGGCTGTAGTAATAGAGAAAAGCCTGTGTACAGCTGCACATGCATGTCTGTACTTGGGAAGACAAGCAGTCCTTGCAGGCGTTGCCCGGAGCTGTGCAACGCTTTGGTGATGGTTGTTACCAGCTCAGTACTGTGTATCTATGCCTACCACTAGACAGAGTTTCACATTCGCAGCAGATGGAGCCCAGAGATTCCTTGCTTGATGGTCCTTTTTTCTCCATCCCAGGGATACTCACTGGGCATAAGTCAACTGAAATTGTGCCTTCGGTTTAGGCCATTTCTGGCTTGACAGTGCTGCCTTTGTAGTTAAATGTGAGTACTATAAACGAAGAGTGTTTGGCTAGACTTTACTCTCTGCAGCAGGGATGGTCAGGAAAACCACTGCCCTATCTTACCATGGTAGCTTGGCTGCTTCCTCGGCAGCCTTCAGCTGGCTGGATTCATCCTGCTTCCTTCAAGCACAGTCGGCACCTGAGGAGTCCCACAGGATTCCTCCGAGAGCAAAAATAGGTCTTCCACATATCTGTCTGAAAAGACAAATTCTGGTGCCTGAGCCATTTTTTCTGGTTCTGTTCACAGGGAGTGCTTCCAGGTACCCTGCACAGCCCCATACAGGGAAGCTATACCTGACCCACTCCAAACTGCACGTGGCTCTGCAACCACAGGTCTGTCACCACTGTGACAGTACTGCGCTGTCACAAAAAAGCCAAAGGTCATCCTCAGATGGATGAAGCCAAATGCCACACTAAGCTGTATAAACAGGAATACAAGTAGAGCCTAAAAGATTTATACAATAAGAAACTTGTATTCAGTGAAGTGCTGGTAAGGCACAGTCTGGATTACTGCACCCAGTGCTGGTGGCCCACTTCAGGAAGAGGTTCAAGCGCGCAGCATGGAATGATCAAAGAGGTTGGAAAGATTTAATCTGGAAAAGAGAAGGCAGGGGAGAGACTGGTGAGCTTCACGTACACAAAATGCTACTGCAAAGCAGGGAACTGGCTCTTCCCAGTGCCTGTTGCAATAGGCCAGAATTAATGGCTTCAATTGCACAAGGGAGATGCAAATTAGACATTAGGAAAGCTTTCTAATGGGAAGGTTCAGTTAGCACTCAAAGACTGCCTGGGGAGGTTGTGAAGTCTCCATCAGTGGAGGATTTTAAGAAGAGGTTAGACAATCAGCTGGTCAGAACAGTGAGGGGGAGAGGACTCAAGGAGCTCACATACTCTCTTCCAGTCCCATTTTCGTAGTCCTACAACAGACTTTTTTTGGATCGGCTTAGCCGTAACTGTCCTCTCCAGACTCATGCTGGCAGGGTGACATTTGAGAAAAGTGATGGGTAAAAGACTTCAGATGGTGTTGCTACATTTGCTTTGCATACTACCACGCTCACTGAAACTCCCCAAACTTTAATGAGTTAATCCATCAAAACAGTGGTTTTTTGTTTCCAAACCTGCATGTTTGTAGTGGGAGCAGGGGTGGATATTAAGCATAAGGAAACCTTAATCCGAGGAGCTCCTGAGTGGTTTGCCTTTGATTTTGTGGTCGTGGTAAGGTTTAGACACACACATGCATGTAGTGTGTGACAGAGGATAACTTAATGGCATGATTTTATAGCATGGCAAGTTCACCTGAGCACAAAGCATTCATGGTTTTACTCACAAAGATCTCGGTTCCTTAAGCCTCGCTCCTGCAGGTAATCCCCTTGAAACAAAAGGTATGGAACCCACGAAGGAGGCAGCACAACTCATAAAAACCAGAGTCAGGACTGTGAGATTTTCAAGGCCAAGGCACCAGTTCATACCAGTTAGCTATTACTCTTGCATGACATCCTCCTAACTACTGGCAGCTGGGAAAAGGAAGATGTTATCTGGAATGAAAATCAGAGATTAGGCTAAATTTATATTCCTGCTGCCAGTAAAAACACCAACACAGGAGGCCAGAATTTAAAAAAGAACATGTGTCAATATGCGGATATGCATGTGTTATCTTTTAACACTGGGTGTTCCCCGCTGCTGTATGTAATTTAAAGATCTGTTGCCATCAATAACTTCTGTATCCAGCCTTGTTTGAGCTTCATTGTTACATCTTACTGTTCCTATTTTCTAGCACAATTCAAGATTTTGATATGTATTTTTAAAGGGAAGCCCTTGCTGTATTTTTTCTCTAGTGTTTTATTTTCTTTTGAATTTTTGACCTAACTATAAAAAGATTTTAGGTTTCCATATTTCATGCATGTATCAAGACAAAGTCTCATCTGAAACTTCCTCCCATCCCTTCCTCACACCTTTCCCTCTAGGCTTTACCTTAGATTTCAGGATTCAATTTTTTGTATAATACAAAGCGAGTCACTTTTTGGAAACTCTTCTTGCTGTGGCACAGGAGTTTTCATGGCAGTGTGATGTGCCTTCACAAAGCACAGACCAGGGGAATCTCTGCTCTGTGTTTTGAGTTTGCCCATGTGAGACACATTTCAGTGCACATTTCATGCTGAGCCAGGGATCCTCTGGTCTTTGAGGCCAATTCCCACTTATAGCTGTGGGCATTAAATGAAGTTAACAGGTGACAAGTTCAAAGCAAACAAGAGATTCTTGATGACACAATACATGGTTAAGCTGAAGAACATCTTAGCACAGGAATACATGTAAAAATGTGCACAGGTTCAAAAAAGGGCAAATTCACAATGAAAAATCTATTAAGGACTCTTGAATCCAAAGGCACTGCCACTGAGCCAAAAACCCCTGGATCTTTGGAGCATTCTGGGGAGGGGATCACTACAGGCTTGCTTTGTTCTTAAACTTTTCTCCAGGCTTTCCCATTTGGCTATCACTGAGACAGGACACTGGTTAGGTGAGCTTTTCTTCTGAACCTGGGTGGCTCTCTCTTTTCTTACACAGAATAGCCTGTACATGATGTGGGATGGCTCTGCCCCGTAATTTCTAGTTTCACACTGGCAGATGACTCTCAGCTACAAAGCTGGCACTGTAATGCAGACCCCAGCAAATCTCAGGTGCCGGGCACAGGACCTATTCTTTGCCAAGAGTGCAGCCTCTCATGAGCTTGCAGTGCAGGGCCACGTGTGTTCAGAGCCCCCTGCAGATGCCTCCACCCACCCTCAAGGGCAATGGCTGTGCTGGGTGGCTCCATCTGGCACTGGGGGACCTGGAGCAGCAGGGACACCAGGATGCTGCACTGCAGGGTGGGAGGTGTCTTGGCAGGGGACACCGCCCTTGAAAGCACACTGCACTCAAAGGCACGTTCCCAGCTGCAGCCTAGCACATGTCCCCACCTCATCACATAGTCCGGTGTAACCATTCTGGGTACCCTGCACTCCAGAATCCGTGCCTTAGTTTCTCCTGAAAGTAGCATAGATATGAATTAGTGGAATCACTTTTCCAGCTTGATATCCTTTCAAAGACACTCAGACAGACAAAATAAAAAACCTTTGCCATAGCAACTCCCCTGTTGCTAACCCGAAGTTGAGGCTGTTGAAATCTGTGGTCCTTGATATTCCATTCTTGTTCTAAAAATGCTCTGATTCCTACTGAAACCAACCACATCCCTCCATTCCGTGTCATGCACAGACCAAGCATGGTGGGTAGAAAGTACAAAGAGATCAAGGTCTCCACAAAGGAACGCAGAAAAACTTTCCTTCGGCAAGCTGCAATGGGTCTGTATCAAACAGCAGAAGTGCAGACGGACAGACAGGTCTCTCCAGATCTGTTTAAAAAAATGCTGCAGAGAAAAAAAGCTAGTGCTCTCAATTAGACAGCTGCCGGCCCTGCTGGTGCTTGTCTTTTTCTCAGCTGCCTTTGCCACTGTTATGCAACAAATGCTGTGGGATAAAAAGCGGAACCAAAGCAAACATCAACTCAGGCTGGGAGTTTGACATAGCAGAGTCACAAGCTAGGCTCCCAAATTCACAGCAAACTTCTCCCGGATTTGCAGCAGCACCGCTGGGTTGGCTGCTGGCTCAGCTCACAAACAGGGAACTGCACTCCATGCCATCAAGAGTTACAAGCCCAGCCCTGAGGTGAGGAGGCAGGTCCCCATCGCTGGGGCTGTGCTGCATCACATCCTCAGGTGAGTCGCAGTGGAGGGCAGGTACCCACCTCGCGAGCACCTGATGGCTTTTACTAGAGAATATATATGAGCCCCAGGTTGTTAACTGCAGAGACAGGAAGTCAGTGAGAACAGTGTCCATGTTCCAAAGAGGAATCAGTGTTCCAAAGTCCATGACATAAGTTGCCTTCCTCACTTCAAGGGAGTTAATTATTCAGACAGTTCTGGGGATACTGCGTCGCGCTGTACTGAGACCCGGAGCCCTGAGCTCCTAGCCAAAGTGTGCTACCTGGGAAAGCCAATTTCAAACCATTTCCTAAAGAACGGACTCTTATTTGTGCATACTTGCCCAATCAGACTTAAAATGAATTCCCAAGTCTTTGCAGCCTTCACACAATTCATCAATTTCTCATGATCAGTCTGGGGGGTGCAGAGGAAGGCTCATGGCACTTTCATGTTTTCTCATTAAAAAACACCTATTGTTACACTAATAAGACGAGAGCATCTCAGCAGGACATGGAGCTATGTGACATTTCAAGGCTTTTGAAGAAAATGCACAGAAAGGAAGTGAACCCCAGCAGCTACAGCCAACAAGAAAGCAAGTAAATGAGCTTTTGGTGTGGAGAACAAAGAGGAGGGAGCCAGGGAATAGATGAAGAACGTGGAAACATAACAGAGAAGGGGAGATCGTTCTGCCTGGAAGCCTCATTGGTATCAACAGACATGAAAGAATGAAAGACTTCAGAGGTCAGACTGTTCTCATGTGTCCACCTCACTGAGGCTAGGGTAAAAGGAATTGTCCCATTCCTTCCAGTGCATCACTCCCTGTACTGAGCCCCACTCTGAGTGGGCTAAACAAACTGCTTACATCTGTTGAGCGTGTATATTACATCCTGTTTATTCTGAAGTTTTTTCCCTCGGAGGAGCCCACAGAGTAGGACGAAGATGCAGAGAACCATGTCTTATCATGGGGCTCAGGGAACCAGGACTCCTAGATTTAATTTCAGTAAAGCCAGCATATCTCGTCATTTTTGCAGGCACGTCTCTCCATTCGGGCTCCTTCATCTTCACTTGATTATCCCTCCCTCCTTCCAAACAAACTTCATCTGAGACCACGCAAACCGTGCCTTACAGGGGAGCAATATATCCTCCCTTGGATGCTGCTGCCACGCTGACCACCGCCTCTCCACTGGGAGCAGCAGTTTGGCCCCGCCAGACCGAGGGAGTGAGAAGCATCTGCAAATCCTGGCTGCGCGTCTAAACACTGACTCCCCTGCTCTGGAGCATGAGCAGCTGTTGGCAACAAAAGCAAGTAAATGTATGCTTTACAGAAATGTTAGTAGTGAAAAGATGTTTTTAAAAGTTAGTTGTGTTTTTTTTTTTTTTTTTCCTAACTGTTTGAGGTTGCCTTTCCATGAGTCCCACGGTTTGAGAAACGTGAGTTTAGTGCCTACCTGGTTTAATACATTCCCCACCACTCTGAAACCACTCCACCTTTATTGTAAGGGTATCTCCCTTTAGCAAGAGAAAACCATAAACCTTTTATGTACTCACTCCAATAGTTTTCACTTATTCCCGTGTGCTTGAAAAGCTGTCCTTCCAAGCAGCTTCCACACCACACTGTGTTATTCCCACCTCACAGCTTGCTGAGCTCTCCCTATGTCCCTTCACTTAGTCCAAGCAATTCAACTTTTCTGGTCAAAGACTGAGAAAATCTTAATGTCATCATACATCCTCAGGCCTTTCAGATAAATTTGCATACTTCTGGATTATAATTTTGGGGAAAGTTTCCATAAAACATATCATATTCTTGCTTTTAAAACATTTTACAATTATTTTTTACCAAGGTAGGAATGAAATACTTTCACAGAGATGCCACACAGCATAACGAAATCTTCCAATTTATTGTACTGTCTTGGAAATTTTCCTTCATCAAACCAGACAGTATCTGTTTTAGCTGTCTTAGAAATACAGAAGTTTATCCATTTCCAAAACATATTCCTCCTAAAAATACCCAGTCTCTGACAAAGGACAGTGTCATTTTATTTGCAAGATTTGGTCAAACTGCCTTCAGGATTTAAAAAAATGTTAAAAAAAAAAATCATGCTGCAGTCTTATAAAATAAAACAAACTCTGAAGGAAGTTGATACATTTCTTTCATATGGAGGAAATCAGAAATTGAAGTGGCTTGAACCCACCATAAAACAAAACGACAACAAACATTGGCAAAAGGTAAAAATACAGAACTTTTAATTAAAAGATCTGTTTTTCTCCTTAAAGAAAATCCCTACATAATTTTGGGATTTGTGACCTTTTAGGGTTGTTTGATTTTCATAAGAATCAAGCATTTTCATTTATCAGAATCTTTTCACCAGGAAAATAAGCAATTCCCTGACCAGTTCTTTGAAGCATCTTGGATTATCTACCCATATTTGTCACGTACAAGAAAAGAATAAAAAATATCCCACAGGTGGCATCTTCCAAACTGACTCTCATATTAGTAGGCAGATGCAAAAATTTAATTTATGAGCTGGCATTTATCGTCATTTCAAGGTGATTAGGAACATGTGTGTGAAGTAATGGATCTCAGTAGCCAGAAGGAGCTGTTCTGCCTAAGCACAGCACTCACCTCCATAAGCACTCACCTCTGGAAGACAACCAGCAGAAATAAATACCAAGAACAGAATAAATACCAGAAATAAATACCAAGAACAGGAGGCATTCTTTAATAGTATTCCTCAAAATTAAGTTGGAGGAAAATAAAAACTGTCTTTTCTTCCTGAATGACATTAAGAAGCAAAGGAGATTTTTTTACTATCTAAGTGCTTCAAGCTGACCCTTGGATATTCACCTACAAATAAACTTTTGAGTAAGAACCCCACAGATCCAATACTCTATTTGCAACAGAACTGCTGAGAGTCATCGGAGCAACAATTTACAGGACATTAGGCTGACAGACCAGAATTATAGATAATAAAGTAACCATATTTCCAGCGTAACCATGACACGTAAAAGCAATTGGTTAGGTAGTACTTAAGCTTGTTTTTCTCAGATGCACAATCAGAAAAGATTCTTTATGGAGCCAACTCAGAGAAAAAGTACTCACCATTTTCTTCCTTAAAGTCATGCTAATAAGGAGATGTTACAATTAATAACTTCTAACAAGATTCTGATTTGCTGCATTGTCACCAGAAATGTTGTGTACATACCAAACATGACACTTGTTTTAATGAGTAATCAAATTTAAAACTTCACTGATTTATTTTCTTTCCATTAAAGAAGTGAATTTCACGATAACTTAAGGAAGTTGACAGTCCCCTCTTACTTAACCACTACAACACAAAAAGCCTCCACACCTCTGGTAAGTGGTGATAAGCCCAGGAAGGTCTTCTGTTCCTAAGCAAAGACTGTGTAAAGAGATTGTCCACAAGGGTGCCAAGCTGTGCAGGAACTTGTTTGGATATTTGACCTAACACTTCCAAACTGTTTCACACTACCCCAAGATGACATTATTTGGATAATAAATTGGAATCCAAACCACCCTTACTGTCCTTCCAGTGGCTTGAGATTTTTTGTGTCCCCCTTCGGATGCCAAAATTGGCCACGATTTCCTGTGGAAAGGCCACACCAAAACCCATGATCCAAATACCCTTGATTTATCCTTGTGGCAGTTTGAAATGGTTGCAGAGGAAGCCCAGAGCAGAGAATTAACAAAGTTTGCTAAAAAGAAGGAAGGAAGCACTGCAGAACATCACACAACTTGCTCGAGAGAGCAGCCCCTCTGGGAGGAGCTCCATCACGCCAATGCTGCGAGCTGAAATGGGGATGCTGCTGTCCCAGAGAGGGAACAGATCAAACAGCAAGAAGAAAAACTGGGCAAAAAAAAAGCCTATTGGTCTCAACCGCTGTGTGCTACGAGTACCACACACCACAAAACCACACTCTTCTGAAGAATTGTTTTATGCTTATTTCCCTTTGTTTGTTGATTTATTTTTTAACTGTTGACACACTGCAAGTTTGCACGGTCCACAGTCAGTTTCAAACCAGCCGCCTGACTTACCTTCTGAGTTACTTTTTCTGTGTGTGTCAGTTTGTCCTCAACCTCTCTTTTCAATGCCTTGGACAATTTAAACAAAATTGGACAGAGATGCTGATAAACAAAACCCAACAGGCCACTGGATAAGGGAGGAAGACCACCAGGAATGTGATGACTGATGGCAATCCCAGCTGCTAATGGACACCAAAGGAGACACACAGCACCCAGCAGGACAGAACTAAGAAGAAAGGCAAGACCCATCATTCAGCATGTTTTAAGGGGCAAACGTGACCTCTTTTTACTGCACCATGCTCTTGTGTGATTCCAGGCAGCCTGGGGAAGCTGCCTTATGCTGCTCTGAGAACCAACACACCTCCCTGTGCTGGGGACTTTTCCACAAACAAGCTCCCCCAAGCCAAACCAACAGGAAAAAAACCACTGGTTTTATGAAACCCAAGCAAACAAAACCCTTGCTGTCATAAACCACCAGCAAGTTAGTCCAGCAACCACATTATTAGAGGGTTTATGGTAGTGTAGTCACTCACAGAAGTAGGGGGGCTTACTCCAGCTACAATTACAGCTAATGAAATGATCCCCTTGGCAGGCATTTTCCTGTGAGATGGCACAGGCGCAGCCAGACCTTCTACAGCAACACACCTGCTGCAGTAATGGACACTTAGATACCTTGAGATGACCAATTCAAACACGGTCATGTCCAGATTGCTTCTTGATCCCACCCGAACTTCGTCTGTGCCCACTGAACTGATGATGCAGAGATTTCCTGGCACTTGGCATCTCTTCAGCGCAGCAGGCAGGACTGAAGCAGATGTGCAGAGTACAAGTAAAATTAAGGAGAAAAATGTAGGCACTATGAGACACCTTCCCCTTGCAAAATTAAACACCATTTTGATTCTCTGAGAGCACTCTCTTGGATTGGTGAGATGCAAGACGGGCCACTCATATCAGACACAAGGCAGCCTTTGGGAAAGCCACCCCATACTGCACTTACAGCAGTGCAACACAGGTAACAACGCTGTCACAGACACTCTTTTGGGAGGAAGGGTGATGACATGACCTTCCCTCACCACTGCAAATTACCTGTGCTGAACTAACTGCAGCACTTTGCCTTCAGTTTGTTGGCAAGTTTAGAAAGATAGACACTTCTACACTGGACAGAGGTCCACTGAAAGCTAAAGCTCTGGAAGAAGGAACTGAACAACCTCTCCTTAATTAACAGTACCCAATCCTCCTACAGCTGTCCATACAGTTTAAGAGGTTTGGATTTGATTTCCCACTCAGTCGCACCAGAGGTACCATGGCAGCATTCAGTGGAGTTGCCAGGAGCCGCCAGCAGCGTACAGTGGTGTGACAGTGCAGAATCACCATCAGAAACTGCAGCAAGAGCACGGTGAGTGATCTGCCAGCTCTCACTGCAGCCCCAGTGAGGAAGCAGGTGATCAGGATGAGCAGAGACCACAAGGAGAGAACCAGTGTGGCCTGAGAGAAAAAGACGGACAGCATTCCCCTTCCTGCCAACGCAGGCCCCAGAGATCTGCGATTCTGAAGGTGGTTAGTACTTTCTGTAAAACTGAACCTTGGCACTTTCTGCAGAGCAGGACTGTGCCTCAACTGCAAGTTTAAAACAGAAAGCACACACATAGCCGGAGCAGATGCCCTCGTCCAACAGTTCCCACGTCACTTTAATAAGCTGTAGTCAAAACTAATTGTATGGAGAAGTGCACAGTCAGATATAAGGTCTTACCAGTGATGAGAAATCCATCATGACTGCTGTGTCCCAGAAGCTAATTACCAGCCCATTTAAAAAATTTGGCACTCCATTTCCAGTGTGAGTTTGTCCAATTCCCCTATTAGAGCTCATTAAAACTGCCCTACAAACCTTCCTGCGTGTATTAAGAGTGATTAAGTCACCTCAAGTCACCTGAATGGATTCATTTCATTCTGAGAGACTTAATGACTTTTTACCTCACTGTTCTCTCCTGTCCTAACTGCATTAGCACCAGCCCAGGACAAAGAAGCCAGGTAAAGTGCCCACTAATGCTGCGTAATGGCAGAGTGAGCTTCTCCATCCCTGCTCTGCATTCCCCCAGCTACACTGCTAAGGACAGTGCCAGTTACTCAGCTTTAGTGTAGGACCAGGAGTGCATGTTCAACCAATTACCATCAACATCTGGCCCTTCCTCATCCTTTCTGAAGCCTTCTTTCTCGAGACATAGCTGCAATCTGTAAGTGGGATCTACTTTTTCTCTTCTGATGCATGCAGGCTTTCATTTGGCATGCGTAAATGCACCTAGTTCATGAGGCAATGCAAACTGCTCCTCTAAAACAACCCACCTTCCTCATTTTTACTGCTCCATGATTTTTTATCATCTGCAAACTTCCATGCAATGACCTTGTATTTGCCTCATGCTACAGACAAAAACCATGCTAATCCTCTATAGGAGATATTGTACTTTGTTGGACTCAAAAAGCTGTAAGCAAGCAGATTTGTACCTTTCCTGTACAAAAGATGGCCAGCGGCTCAAAGCAAATCAATGTTTCTATTGATCCAGACAAGACACGGTTCTAAGATACCAAACGCAGCACAGCAGCCTGTTCCTCCGCCCACCCTTCACAGCTCACATTTTATTTTTTATATTTAAAGGAACAACTCTAGCCTCACAGTTCTTCCTCTGACTGAGGACAGTGCCAAAACTCATGTCTGGTGGCTACAGCCTCCAACAGGCACACAAAATTGACAGCTGATTGTAAGTGTAAAGAGCTTAAGTTTTAGAGGTACGCGATCTCTGGTATTTACTATATATTTAGGAGAGAGGTAAGGGGAGAAAAATGACTATCATCTTTGTTGTGCCTTACGTCCTGAAATAGCATTTATATAGAGACTTCAAAACACTGAGCTTATAAAAAAGAGGATTGATACAATTTTATCTCTGTGGGTTTTGTTGTTGTTGTTTGTTTTTTAACTAACCTACATTTAGCAAATCCTTTTGGCAAACAATTCCTCAGGAAAGGCTAAGTTGGTTTTCTAAAATCTGTTTTCATAAAATAGGAAAAACCAAACAGGCACATAGAATTCACTGTCCCTCTGCCATTATTTTAAGTGTATCTTGCCACCCGTTCTCCTTTTCAGACTACGTTCCGTGATGCATGAAGAAGCCTGGAGCAGTGGATTGGAATAGACTGGTTATCCCTAACACAAAGCTTCACTGATTTGCATTGCTGTAGTCTTGCAATTCCCTCTCAGTTTAAGTGAGTGCGTCCATCAGATTATTTTTCTCAAGTCTTTCTCCAGATGACTATTTCCCTTACCTGTCCCTTAAATAATTCTTCTCCAGTGCCAAGGACGGCAATCTTTCCTGACAGACCTAGACATTTTGTTAGCAAGTCAGACACTCTGCAGATCGGGATGGATAGTGTGCTTCCTGGTGGCTTGCTGCTTTCCAGAGTTCCTGTGCATTCCTGTATGTGTTCTTGTTCAGCATATTCACGTGCAGGTGCAGCTCTAAGGCAGAGCACGAGGCACCACAACAGTTGAGAGGTCCCCTATCGCATGGCCCTAGGTGCTCAGTGTCTCAGCCTGACAATGGCAAGAAGAGAGGGAAGCTGGGATACAACTTTGTAGGGCCTAAAGCTGTCCCTCCGCTTCATAGGACAAAATACACAGAAGAAAGCTTCTTCCCATTCCGCATGAGTAAAAGGCAGGGAAGTTCTCTTCCCTGAGGGCATTCTGCCGCCCTGTCAGAACGCAGTGAGACCAACTTCCCGCTCCGTTTTACTCCAGAGGCCACGCTCTGCCCCTCATTTTTGGCTGCGAAGTGCACAGACAATTACCATGTATAAGAGAAGGAAGCAATTTTTAATCTGACTTTGTGTGAAAGGAAGAAAACTTAAACGAGCACAAGCACTGAAGTGTTTCTATACCCCTGATGGAAGATTAAGGAGCAGGAACAAGGCTGAGAAGGAACACTGACACCAAAAATAGTGTGCTTGGTTGTTTTCATTTCAGAGTGCATTACTGCAGAGACAGAGAAAAGTCAAAGAAACCAACACACATCAGAATTCTTCTGGGATTCCACATCCAGTGCACCATCCACTGTCATTGTGGAATAAATGGTAATTCGTGGCTTTGTTCATTGTTAAGCAAGGGAACTTCTCTCCACATGTACCTTCTCCCCTGCCTTTCTCTTGATGTTGGCTGGAAGATATAGCAGAGAAGCAGTGAACCACGAGAAGCATAAAAGGAATAAGAAGTCAGAGTTCAGTGGCTCCTACAAGATAATCAGTGCATCACACTTGCTAGAGACTAAGATCAGAGGATTGAAAAAACCCCAAACCATAGTTTTGAAGTGGGAAGTCATTCAGAAAAAGCTACTTTGTGGAGACTGAAATCCGTTTGAAAAAAAAAATTCCTCCCATGGGTTTTGTTGCTGTGTCTAGGTTCAGTAAATTACCGAGAATCTTTATGATAAATGTCAGTGCATAGAAGGAACGGGAAGATACATCTGAAACTTCAGCTGCAAAGTTAAAGACTGCGCTTTCCAGTAAGGAAAAGACAGCGATCCAGTAAGTTTTTACAGTGAAAGGGGTGAAGGACTGTTTACATTAAATGGCACTGAGCTGGTGCACTATTTTAACCTCTTTAATTGTTTAAGCATGTGCAGTACTTCCAAGATTATCCCGACAAAAGGGAAAAAGGCTCACTAACATCTAGAGATTTCATTTTAATTATTCTTTATGTCCAGAGGTCTAAAATGAATAATGAATATTGCTCACTGCTCTGTGATCTATGCTGGATTCTGCCCCATTTAAATGTCATCATGAATTACTGACACATTGTAACACTAATTTTCTGTGTATGATACAGATAAAACACAACATGTGCTTTGCTGACTCATTTTCAAAATTCAATTCATCTTCTTAAATGCTGTCTGCTTCGGAGGAAAAGTGAAGGAGGAAAGAGAACGTACGTCATGATGAGGTTATCCAAGTATTAATGCCACCATTAGGAAAAAAAAAAAAACGTCGTCAAAATGTATTACACATATCTGTACGAAAGTAGACATGCAGCTTTGAAACTTGACAAGCTGGAGATACTGTTGCAAGGCTAAAAAACTATAAATCTGGGGAAATCGTCTAGAATCTGCATTGCTGGCTGAGTGCTGACCTGCAGACTGACTCTGTGCACTCAGTGTCTTGGCTGTAAAATTAAACACTTCATTAGAAAATGGACTTTCCTAGTGCTGACCTGGATAACACAGGAAGGCTTAAAGGAACTTATCCCAGGAGGACGGGGGAACTGAAGTTTATGCCTCTTTAGTGAGGACAGACAAAAGAAAGAGTGGACTATGGATCTTGCGTAGAGTTCATATGTTTTGACGATTGGCACCTCCACTGCCAGTACTGGGTTGTGGGGCAGATTTAACAGGATACAGGATGAACAGACTGAGCGTTGTTACAAATGTGATGTACAGAGTGGAGAGCACTGAAGTTGTTTCTATTTTATTGCATCTGATTGTTTGCTATGACTGCTTGGGTTCTTTACCTAAACCATCCATTTTCCACTTCAGTAAAACCCTCCAGTATTCTGATCTGCAATACTCCTCGGTAGATGATTATATCCAGCTAATTACGAAGGTTTTCTCCAGTGACAGGATAATCCTCACCAAGTCAAATCGTCCGTACTGACTCCACAAGCCAACACAGATGTCACGTTCATGTCAGCCTCCTTAAGGGGAACAGAAACCTTTCAATTCACTAACTTTTCCATCACCCATTACCACAGCAAAGCGAATTGAGCCATACACTGCAAATCAGAGTTAAATTAATGTAGAAATGTACATTAACTTTTAAAGGATATTTTTAAACTGCAAACAAACAGCTGTTTAGATACTGGTGACCATTCATTAGCCCTGGTGTTTGCCAACATCGTGCAGCAGATGTTATTTTCTCATTGTATGTTTTCCTAAGATGCAATCATTGTTTAAGCTTCATTCTAACAAGGACTCAGAGTTAAATGGAAGCAGCTAAATTAAAAATGGAATGTTATTCTGGAGTGTGAATTAATTACAATGACACACTGAAGTGGGAAAAACAATTCATGTTCTGCAAATAGCTGCAAAATGATTGCAATGTTAGCGTTTGGCTGATCCTTACGCACAAGTGGAAGTGCGAGTATGCTGGAAATGCTAGTTATTGGGTCTCTCAGAGTGTACTTTTATAACAAAGGTGTGTGTGTAAATACATATTTGAGAGAAGCACATACATGTACATGCAAAGACAGACAGTTGAGTATTTAAATTCTTGATCTTTGTGCAAACCAAAATATCTAGTGGGAAAAGACAAAATAACTTGAATAAACAGCAAATCTCTTAGTCTCACTAAACTGAAATCCAGCCCAGTATGTTAAAGAAATCTTCGAAAGCTCAGGTAGTTAGGGCACTTCTCTTTTCTCTTCTAATACAAAAAATGGTGAAATGTACCGAGGAAAGTTCATACTATTCCAGTTTGGCAGCAGAGAACAGTAAACCCATGTAAGATGTCTTCTCAGATGTGAGATGTTCATTTATGTACCTCACAACAATCTAAAGCTGAATGCTCATTTGCACAGAATTTTAAATCCCTGAAGGTTTATCCATTACCAGCTTCCAGCCTGCAGGAACAAGAACGCTATTTACTTTTTATTTTAATTTTTAATCTTCCATAAATTACACTAACGGGAGACTAAGGTGGATAAAAAGCAAGATGGTCTCTTTATCTACAGACAAACTGCCCTACCCTGTCCTCTCAACAAAACCGAAGTCTGAAACTTAAAACCGGCTGCCAGATTCTGACTGCTAACATGTCCTTCATCATTGTGTATTTTATAGAGCCCTTGCAGCAGTTTGAAACCCCCCATTCGGCATTCAGGGAAAACAGAATAGGTAAAGAACAGAGCAGGACAAGGCCAAGTTTGTAGGTAGATGTAACTTCTTTTATTAAACCAACAGGTATAGCTGTTGGAAAAAATGAATAAACTTCTGGGAATGCAAAGCCTTCCTGGAGTATGAAATGCAGAAGAGAAGCAACCCACTTAAAAACTGCATAACAACAGAGAAAACTGAGATCCATGACAATTACAGTAAGACAACACAAGAACTCAGAAGACACTAAATTTTGGTATTCGAAATAGAGACTATACAAGATAAAGGCAGCAGCCAAGTTAACGTGACATCTGTTTGCTCAGAGATCCCAGACACTACTATTAGACCTACAGTTAAAAGCACATGACTAAGCCCCACTGTATGTCCCAGAGACTGCAACAGTGCTGTTCTGTTACTATCTGCAAAACTGGAGTATCAGCTTTCTACCTGTTCCTCCAGAACAGGCTCACACCAATTACACTAATCTGTGTAAAACACATGTAAGACTTCAAAGGAAAGAACTGTAAAGTACAAAGGACTGTATAATGAACAGCATTTGAAAGAAAAGCAGGAAGAACATGCAACGTTAAGGCCAAAGAAACATCCAACCTTCTGTTTTTAGTCTCAGGCTAGAGTTCTGAACAAAACCTTGGAAGAAAACAGAAGTCCTTGATGGCATACTGTGAATGGACTTGAAGACCATTCCGTTTATTGAGATCACTGGGTCTTGCAGAGCCTACAAGCTCTGAGCCACTGCAGGTAAGAAATGGAGGAGAGAGACCTAAAGAGGTCAGCAAGCATATCAGGCTAGTTGGAGGGCGAAGGAGGGCTCAGACTTGCAAGGGCAGGGGCAGCAGCAAGCCTGCTGTCTCACACATGCATGGGGTGAAATTGCAGTCACCCAGTCTCCAGCCTTTGATGCAGGCAGTTTGAGTCTGAGCTGAAGCTCATCCTTTCTTTTGATTCCACTTGCCAGGAAGGAAAACGTTTCTATGCAGCTTTACTTCTAAGCAACTAAACTCCAGCAATAAAAAATTAAAAAATACAAAAAAGGGCAAGAGGATTCAAGAGAAAATGGAACAAGTTAGTAGAAAGATAGCTTGTAGGATATATTTGCATTTGTGTGCCTGTACCTCTGCAGTACTAGAGATTCCTGTAAGATTAAACTTTATGTCAGTATTTGGTTACTGTTGATCATCATTTGAGACATCAGTGACTGGTATCCTCAGAGGACATTTAGCGTCCTTGTTCACTAGGCGTGATGCCTAAAAATCATTCAATTCCTTGGGGAATTACATGCCAGAATGAAGAAGTAAAGTACTTTAAAGAGTGGTATATTCTTTGCATGCAGCTTGGATTGATACAAAATTTTTAACAGCTAGTGGCACCTCCTAGAAAAGCTTTGGGACCAGCTTGTGCTGAATAATGGAGCTAGGATTCTCAGATTATTCTCTTTAAATGAAAACAAAACACCACAAAACAATAAAACTAAAGAAAAGCAAGAAAAGCACTAAAAACCTATCACTACCACCAAGGAAAGAGTGTCAGCAGTACAGTCAGAAGTACAGAGCTATACTTCTTAAGACCTAAGATTATACTTCCATACTAAGCAACATTCAGGCTTTTGTAAGCGTTTAATGATCTTACAGAGCCTCTTTCATTCAGACAGATTCATTTCTGGGCTGTCTGCATACCAGGGGAATAACTGTCCTCCCTCCTGCCAACTTCCACAGTGAAACGCTGTTTACACCTCTGGAGGAAAGCGTTGTGCTACGCAAGTTGTGACACCACAACCAAAATGGGCTGGGACAGGCAGTGCCAAGTGCTACAACAGTCAAATACATAACATAGTAGGACATACAGAAGGAACAGAACATAAATAATCAAAACCACATTCTAGTCAGGACACTGAGATTAACGGAGAAACTTTCAAAACATATCATGGTATTAGTCACGGAACTTCTGCTTTTGGATCTCCTTTGGACCTTTTGGCTCTCACACAGATTTCTTCAATGCAGCGTCATAACAGATGTTCTCTAAAACATTAGCAACCAGCCCAACAGGGCCATTTCTAAAGGTTTAAGTAGCTATATTTCATACAGTACACAGCAAATACTGATTTTAATCGTACCCAATGTAAAACAAGGATTTAAAGTCACATAGCACAAACTGAAAACATTTATAGAAACTTACTCACATAAATTGTTTATTTCCATAAAGGTGGAAAAGAACAGGAATGGCCATGGAGGTCGCACGAACAAACATGAGACTCCTGCAACAGAAGGAAGATAACACGAAAGTGGCAATGACTGCAACATTACATTTAAGGCTGGGGTAAACACACTTATCAGCCTGCAGTCAGGCTTTGTTGGGGCTGGCTATGGGCTGAGGCCAGAGCCCCCAGGGCTGACAGCACGTAAAGCAGAGCCTGAACTCCTCGCTCTGTTGCAGGGAAACCAAGTTCATGGTAGAATAAGGAGGATGCAAAAAAACCCAAACCCGGTCCTAGCTCCTTTCTAAGTTTCCAAGAGGGAAAATCATTCCACACTCACTCAACAAGGAGGAAGCAAAACCACATCAAACCTTTTCTGGCCTTTGGCCCAAGCAACCCAGGGCTCCATCCTTCCAACCAACTTAGCCACTTCTAAAGGCCCGACCCTCAGGCTGGGACACGAGGACAAAAAGAACAGCTCTTGCTCTTCTTTCAGCATGACAGTAGTCTACAGTTCAGTCCAGGTAACTAACATGACCATTCCTGTTTTCATTCAAGAGTGTGGGTCAGGAGACTTTGGACTGAGGAAGAAGAGAGCATCTTCTTGACCCTTTGCTGTGACCCCTGCCCCCATATTTTCTTCCTTTCATGGTTGCCCTAACTAAAAAAGGCTACATCACCTCCCATTAGCTTAACATGCAGAGCAGCCAGCTTTTATTTTCACACCAACTGCCCAGGTGATCCTTAAATGCTTCTTTCCAGAATGCAATCTCCAACAATTAAACTTAATACCAGGTTAACATAGAATTAGATTTTTCCACTGTGGAACAGGAATAACACTGAATGGGGTAAAGCTTCCTAGCACAAGAGTATTTTATATGAAATTGGAAGGCAGGTGTCTTCCACCACCCCTCGAACAGGCCTACCATGGACCAGTTGGAACAATTGGCAGTAGTGAGACTGAATACCAACGCACGTGGCAGCAGGGCAATCTCTGACACAGAGTTATAAGGCAAGGATCCGTCCTTTATTAAATTGTAAATGTATTGCCTTGCTATGATGTTCCTACCCACGTGGTGTTCATCCACTTGCTTCTAAAGATTATCACTTGGGAAGGATTTTTACTTGAAAACCACCTAAACTGCAAATGGATCCTAACAGCAGTCATGCAGACAAAGCACGCGTTATGAACAAGTAAATAAGAGCGTTTCTTCTGGGAAGAAAACAAATCCTTGATTCCTGGCAAGGAGGCAAACCTCTGTTCCTAGCAACCAAGACTCCAGCACAATAACCTAAACTGATGAATCAGAATTTGTGATGACAGAAACAGAATTATACGCAGCCCTCCACAAGGGTTTGTAGGAGAAATTAAACATAACTACATTACCAGTAACATGACAATGCAGCTAAGCTAGAAAACACATGATAAAAAAACAGTAACTAAAGCAAATGGTAACCAGGAAGATGGTTTTATCATTTAAGAAATGAATTCCATCCACCTGATTGCTCATGTTACCTTTTTCCCAGTGATACTGAACTGCATTGGCTACTCAGCAGCATCAGGACCATTAACTGCTAGTACCAAAAGTGGGTTTGTTTTTCACATCAGGAAAGAGATGATTGACAGCCGTGCCAGAGTCTGCACAGATTTCAGCACGGGACAGACTGTTGACTCTGTGACTTTCTTCGCTGTGGCTGGGCAAAACCACAGGTGGCACCAAGAGGAATTCAGCAGGAAAAAATTACTTCCTTTGTTCTTTTCTTGGCAGAAATATGAGGAATAGAAAAGTAACTACCAGTGACTGACTCACACTGGGAAAACGTGCTTGTTCCTGTAACAAGAGCAGGGGTAGAGGAGAGGATCTCCCTTAAACTGACGACTAAGGTGAGGGGGAAGATGTGAAAAGAGAACGTTTAGGCATTATTTTCATATCGACACAAATGTAGGCACATATAGTATCAGATTTCCTTAATTAAACAAAGACATAACAAGATTCACTGGTTGAAAACCAAAGCTAGAAAAATCCAAACAGGGAAGAAAATGAAAATTGTAAATGAAGGTAATTAACTAGCGGAATATTTTCTTGAACTGTGTTGGTAGGTTTGCCAGCACCCCGCTTGGATAGCTCGCTAAAAGATAAAGCTTCCAACAACCCTAATGCATTACGCTTCACATGGAGTACGAGGGTAATATTCTGTTATATAACTGTAACCTAGATATGAGTACATGTGCCTAATGGTCTCTTCTGCCCTTGAATGATTAAAAGCAGAAGAACAAGAAGAAGAACAAGAGAGCAACTTACGGACTCTGCTGCCAACTTCATTTACAGTAATTAGTATCTTACTGGATAATAAAATCCAACTGGAATCATTTCAAAGTATCAGCAGCGTAAGGCTGGAAAACTGCATGTTTGATGGAAATTAGATTTTATAGTTACACCGTCTCTCCATTTCTTCAGACTTAGCAACTTCTGAAACTAATAACCAATTTGAAAAACAAATGGGGCACTGAGTGTCTGAGAAATTAAATTCTTGGAGCTGAGGGGCTGGGTGTATAATCTGCTGAAAATTTTCAAAAAGGCTTTTGAAAAGGTCACTCACCTAAGGCTCGTGAAGAGCTAAACCTCCATGGAATAATCTTGAAAATAAGTAATTGCATAAAATAGAAGAAAGAAAATGTAGGGGAAGAAAAGGGCAATCTTCATAATGACGAAGTTCACCACTGGTTGTCCATCTGGATCTACAGTGGGGCCTATTTTATTCATCATAAAGTATACAGAAAAGACAGTAGAGAGTGAAGTGACAAGGTTTGCTGGTGATGCTAAATTATTTGTGATAGAAGAATACAAAACTTCAATGGCATGAGTTACAGAAGGACTTCATGAGACAGCAATAAAATGATGGGAAATTCAATGTAGTTCATCACTTGATGGACTAGAGGAAAACTGTTCAGTTTCTTGTAAATACACAGAGTCACACCAACCCCAGCTCGGTGTAATTTTGCAACCAAACCCGAATGATAGACAATTAAGAATTGTATGACCTGCATACCCAGCCAGTGGGACAGGGCACTGGATCCTTTTGCCCCTTACTTCATGGAAGACTGAAGTCATTTCACAGAGCAAGAGGCAGGATAGACTGCATTCCCTCATGAAATGCTTTGTGAGGGCAGAGAGAAAGCTTGTCTACTCCCCTTATCTGTTAGGTTGTGATTAAAGGCTTGTCACCATACACACAGAGGATCAAAGATGCACATGGCAGAAAGGAGAACCCCAATAACCTCATCAGAGGTCCCTGCCTCCAATGGAAAGGAAGGGATCAAGGTGGTTTGGGAAGGAACAAGCATGGGAAAATAGAGGGATAAGAGGATCAAAGGGGGTAGATGTCACACTATTCTGGCCATGTCCTGCACCTCATCAGCGTAGTCTGTCCCGCCCTATTGATCTCCAAATTTTAGTATCTTCTGGGGTGAGGGGACACTGTCTCTGTGGAAGTGTGTACCTAAGGTCTGAGCCCCAGGGTCCCCGTGCTACCAGCTGGAGAAATTGGGTGGAGTGAGGGGTCTAAGTGGTATGAGAGGGTGCCATGAGTCATAAGAGCCACTGTGTGTAGGGTGCCAGCAACAGGGGAAACCAGAGAATGTGGAGGTCGAACTGTCAGCACCTGAAGTAAGGACCACAGGTCAGAGGAGCTCATGTGCCTGCGGTGCCAGCAAGCGGAGAGAGCAGAGGCCGTGCATATTGCGTGTGACACAAAGCTGCATTACCAGACAAGGATAAAAAGGCTTGGGAACCAGGTACCAAAGCAGCCATGAACCTGTGCCAAATACTGGAAAGACCAAAGGATCTGAAACCTGGCTATTGAGGGACCAGCAAGTCCAAGCCAGCTCATGGACACGGCAAGTGCAGAGAAGAGGATCCAGCTTCTGCATGGACCCACGTGTGTATTATTATCTGCATGTGTGCATTTATACTCATATATGTGTATATATTTTGTGTATATACATATATATGTATATGTATGTATGTATATTTACGTACATTTTCCATTAATGGGCTTTCATCCTGATCAGCCAGAAAGGGGAAGAGGATAAGTCTACTGCTGCTGTTTATATTTGCAAGTGTGTTGTGTTTTCTGCCCGTGCTGATCTGCCTGGCCAATTCTTTGTGCACGCATATAGGTGCTCTGCGTGGGTGGGTGTCTGCTGGGAAAACATGCTCAGTCTTGCCAGTGGCTGGAAGGGGGAAGGAATGAGGAGCCTCTCAGGGTGCCAGATTCAGCAACTTCTACCAGCAGCTACATGAGACCTCTCCATACTTGCCCAAAGAGACACGAAGACTCTCCCTGAACATCTTTACACCTGTCCAGCAGCATACTGCAGGGCTTACCACTGCATCTTTTATGAATAAAGGCTGGTAATCAAAAAAGGAGCATCTCCGAGGAATATAAATCCGAGAACTCAATTCTTCTAAATACATACGTATCTAGCTTGTCAGACTGGCTTAGTTTTTCTCTGTATTCTCTTAACTATTCATGCCTGCTAACTCTGGATTTTTTTTTCCATGAATTTGAGGAGATTAGACCCCCTGTGGGAGATAATTTGCTTTGCTTTCCTGGGATCTTTGCATTCACTTCATCCTGTGGTTTCTTTGATTGAACTATCTTACTGGAATTGCTGCTTGATGCACTTGCTCCTTTATAGCAGCTTGTACCAAGCATTCTGCCAACTGTCACTCGAGGTAGTATAGAAACTCACTTATGTTCACATGCCTGTGTAAACCAACAGTCAAAAGAATGACATTTGCTTGACAAAAATGTTACACCTTAAAAAACAGCAACTGAGAAATCTGGCAATATGATCAAATCTGTTCTCTGCTGCAGTACAGTTCCACCTCAAGTACAGCTTATCCCATTGACATCTACCACAAAGCAGAACTCAGCTGAAATTTGAAACTTGCAGGTGAGTATTTAAGTCAAAATAGCAGATTAACATAGGAAATCTATTTTCATCATCCCATAGCAAGCTGAGTTGCTTTTTTTCTCTTCCAGAGTGAATGCTTCTTGCTATTTATACTAAAAATGTAAGAATCTCATGCAACATGTCATGCAGTTTCAAGGAGACTATTTTCTTTTTGAAGAAGTAGGAGGTGGGAGATCACTGAAAAGAGCAAACAGGCAAGCTGTTTCATCAAGAAAGGAAACACTGAAACCTGGTTTCCTAAAGATCCGTGCTACGAGGTGAACTCTGCATGGCTTCTCTCCTGCTTAATAAGGATTCTATTTATGCTGCATATTTCCCCTCAGAGCATTAAATGGTCTTTCTGTTATATCCAGACACGCATGTTAAAAAATGTATCGCAACTTACTAGACTTTCGACTCTTTCCTCTCTGCTAAATCGGTTGCAGTTGTCCAGGAGGTTCAAAGGTTATTAGCGGTGAAGTGACATACATATCCACACAGCATGATCACATTGGTTTCATTTTCCTAGGACCAGGCCAATATCAAGTTATCACAGACAAGTATGCTACGCTTTAAACAAAGAGCAAGAGCTACAAGTACGAGATTCAGAGGACTAGACAATCTAAAAAAGCATCCAGGCCACCAATTAGCCTAAATGGCCCTGAGCAGCCTTACCAGGTGCCTCCACTCACCCTATTCCCTGTGCCCCCTGGATTTCAGCTTGGCCCTGGGCTTTCAGTCCATGCTTGAGAAACTTCATAGGGATATCTCTTCTCAGTCCTGTCTCCGGTTACACTTTCTGGATGGGCCTTGCCTGGGACTGTCCATGGATCCTGTTACTAGCACCTGGCACTACCCATAGCGTTCAGATACAGAGGGATGGTGGCCTGGGCAACAAGGACAATGTCTGGAGTCACTGCCCCCCTTGGCTCCTGGTTCTGCTCCAGTAGTTCTCTGACAATAAGCTTCCTACAGGAAGACGGCTAGATGAGAAAGGTGTTTGCATTGGACTAACCCATGTGCACATATCTTATCTCAGGAAGAAATAAATAATAAGGCCACGGACATGCTGTTTTCCAGCCTGAAGAGCAACGCAGGCAAATAGGGTTCTGCCTCTGCAAAAAAAAGAGGTGCAAGGAATTTCTTAGAACATCTCTACCCAATGCAGGGGACAAGCAAACTATGAAAGGGGAAAACCTTGCATGGACATGTTACCCGTGACAGATCTGCATGTTTCCATTTCCAAGGCAACACCTACATTTGATGCTGATCCCAGCTAGAACTAGCCTGTGCTATTTAAGCTTTGCTAGCACACCAGCTGCCTTGTGTCAGCTCCTTGCTGCTCCTGTCTCTCTCACACTGCCTCTTTGGAGCATCACTGTCATGCCGTCATGATGGATGAACTCCTCTCAATGTCACACCGTGCTGACTTTAAGGCAATTAACCACTACCCAAATTACAAGAGGACACTATATCTGGAAATAGTGATGCATTTTGGTATCAGCTGAAGGAAACATCTTTTAATGGTAAATTTTTTGTATCATTAGTGAGGAGAAATGTATTATTTAAACTTAAAACCTGTAATGAGACATACAGGTGCACCCTGTAGTTTTGAGCAAGCTCCAACAAAATCAGTGGTGCACAGAGGTTCCCAAAAGTATACAGCTTATATTCCTGACCCGTGTGAAATCATCACCCATTCTCCTCCTCAGAAATTCTGTTTGGTTTCTCATCTAGAGGGTATACCTGTACAAATACGCCTGTTCAGTCCTATCATACAGACAAACTATTTTTATGTTTCCTCCTGATTGTCTTGCTTAACAGCATACATTTCTCTGAAGGGTGTAAGCCTTTATAATCAGAGCAACTAATCCCCCAAGGTATATGTTGCCAAATATAGATGCATGCATGTAGACGTGTGTGTATGTACAAGGATAAGGAACATAACCATACGGATTGTTAGAAAAACACCGTTTCTGGTAGGTGATGTGCTGTGCTGGTAGAAACACAGAACTGTGTTCTTTGAATGCTGGTCTCTGTTTACAGTAGCAAATTCATGTAAGTTTCTCCACAAATATTCTCCACTTCCATTTAGAAGGTGTTTATAACATTTGACATGACTTATTTCTTATGTCTCTATTTTCAGGAAATACTTCAGGAATTTCTTCTGTTCTGGGGAGCACATCCATTGCTGGAACATAAAGATTTTCTACTTCATGAACCACAGAGGAAAGATTCATGAACAAATCACTCACACAGAGAGCACCACAGTTTTCATCTAGAGGAGGCCCTGCGTGTAGCTAGTAGCTTATCTCCCTGGGAAGTTTGAGATTAAAGACTGGCAGGCCGTAGATGCTCAGTGCTTATTCTCAGGCACCTGCTGATGCCTTGTGTACTCCACAGACAAACCAGAGGCAGTCATAAGAATACTTCTACTAATGTCGTTAGAAGCCTAGTGAGATACAGCTAGGTCCACAATCTGTGAGCAGGAGCATTCTCTGCAAGTGAGAAGGACAAAGTAAAGAACTCTCTAAAATTAAATCCCTTAAAAAACAGCACATACTCTACCCTGACCTAAGCAAAATGCTGTACAAACTCAGGGCACTATGAATCAAAAAGACAAGTGCTGGAGGAGAGCAAGAAAAGTGTTTCAACTTAAACTTTCCCTCTTCTGTAAGAAAAAAAAAATGACGCCAGATATAGGAAGGGCTAGAATTGTAACAATGTGCTGAGCCTTCCTTGAGGCAGAGTGCTGAAACGTAAACTACTGCCCAACTGGGGGTACGGGTCAGAGACGGTAGATTACACTCTCATTCCTTCCAGCTTCTGCCCAAGGGAATACCATAAATATCTTAAATGACCTCTTTTCTTAGCCACTGGTCTGGAAACTTGCACTTAATTAATTTTTCCCCATTCAACATAAAGATCTAGGACTCTATCCAAGGTTGTTTTTTTTTTTTTTTTTTTTTTTTTTTTAGTGAACATCCAGCAATAAAAGCAGGATTCCCCAGGCTTAGCACCAGTTCATAACTGTGATTGGCAGCTCCTTCCAAAGTCTCTGCAGGTCACTTGGAGCTCAGAATCACAACCAATCATGGGTACACCAACAGGGGCATTTTCCAGGCATGAGACTTTTGCAAATACTTCTTTCATGGTCTTACCATGAACCTTACAGTTCAATTGAGCAGGAGTTGAATTTAACTGACACTCACATACCAAAAAGTCTAGGTAATCGGACAGGAGGATACTTTGAGCCAGCAGATTTTTCAACTTTTAGAAATAAATTACTATTAATAAAGCTACCCATTTCAGATGGAAGAGTTATCTTTTTCTCTCCTCATCCTAAAAGGAGTAAACCCCATGTTGTACATTTTCTTTTAGCTACTGACACTGCTAGGGTACGTGTTGCTTCTTTTATTTCAGCTAACCACCCCTAGCCAAGAATGCAAAAAAACCATGATCAGGAGAGCAAGCAGGCTGACTCCAGACAACTGGTTATAGCACACAGCTACAAAGAAGACAACTTGCATGCTGCAGTTCATGTTTCTTGAACAGCTTGTGTTCTCAGCAGTGACTTGATTATAGAATACGTTTATCAAAGGGAGCAGACCTAAACAGTAATTCTTAGAGGAAAGGTACATAAAACTTCAAATGCATTTAGCAAATATAAGGTCCCCTCAACAGCAAAACTCCACAAAAGCACAGCCAGCACAACTACCTCCTGTTCTTGGTGCATTTGAAATAACTTCAGCCTAAACAGAGCACCCAGAAGGGGAGAACATTTTATGGCAAAAAAATACATAAATTATAATGGAAATCTAAGTGGAATGCTAACCAATTTAATCCCTGATACCACAACTGTTTTACTTACACATTTGTTTGCAAGACCAAGGTCTTAGCCACACAGTGAAGCAACTGTCAAGAGTCCTCTCTCTGAAAACAGGATGAAATGGTTCTTCGATTACGGTACAAGAAACCAAGGGCTCAGTCAAACAGTAGTGATAGCCCTAAAATTCTCCACATGCACTTCTGAAAATGAAAGGTTGATTTATAAGACCTAGTAAAACTGTATGTTGAACAAAATAACATTGTATGGGTCTCTTTATGTGGCTTGACTGGGCAACCAGCCAGTAGTCTGAAATAGTTTAATATTATACGGAAAACCTACCTGTAAAATCAATCACAATAAGTTCTGTGCAGGAAGCCCAGGCCAAGGGTGAAGTAGCCAGTTATAAAGCATTGTGCTTGTGTTAATAGTCTAGTCAATATGCAGTTCTTTGCTGTAGTTCTTTCTTTAGATTAAAGGTGCCTGACAAACCCCTGTAGGAAGCTGTAAGTTAACATCATGACAACTTCACTGCTCCTGAGGAATAAATAAATAAATAAATAAATAAATAAAAATAAAAATACTGGGATGTAAACTATGAAAATGTACTTTTCATTTTTAGATAATATGGAAAGCTTTGTTCCCTCTCCACCCTCCTACCCCCAAGAGGCATGTCAGAGTTTTCAGTTTTTTTTGTTTTGTTTTTTTGTTTGTTTTGTTTTTGTTTTTGTTTTTTTTTGTTTTTAATGAAGTATTTGAGCATGATAATCAATCAGCTTGAATCTGTGGCTGTGCCATGCTTCAGCCTTAACAGAAAAAGCATGTGAATTTGGTTATAAGAGTACTCTCCCAGCAAATGGACAAAATGGATTTCAACTTCCTCAGCTTGAGGCTGCAATTGTAGAGGATGTGCCCTGGTTCTGAATGCCACCCGAGGGACAAATACCTGATTTATTAACCCTACCTCCTAGCATCACTTTGCCGCAGTGTCTTCTGAAAATAGCGGTGACAATTTCCACCTCACCAGTGTGCTGACCCTTGTGTGACTGGAGAATTGACACCAAAATCCTCTTCTCTGCTCTCTTACAAATCTCCATCTCCCAAGCCTAAACAAGTAAGGAGGCCGACTGCTTACATTTTTTTGGGATGTGCACAGATGTCTGTCAGCATCTTTTTTGGGATGTGGACAGATGTCTGTCAGTGTCTTTGCTAACATGCCAAACACTTTGTGTCCCAATTCACTCAGCTTTGTAGCAAGCCAGCCGATTAACCCCCAGTCACCCTTCACTTGGTGTCCACATCGAGGTGTCAAGACAACTCGTTTGTCTTTTCGTTGACCGTTTCCACGCATCCTGGCTCATGTTGTTTACTGAACCGGGTAAAAACCTCTAGGGAGATATTCAGAGATATTTCAGAGAAGTAGGTCAAGCTGACTAGAAAACGTGTAGGAAATTAGTTTTCTCCCATTTCATCTCTCTCCTAACTTTAAATAACACCTGCCTTCTGGGAAACGCTACGGCAGAGGCAACCCCAGCGCAGGAAAACACCAAGCCTCAGCCCCGGCCCGGGCCCCGCCATTTCCCCGGCGGCCCCGTCCCGCCGCCATGTCAGGGGCCCGGCCGGCTCGGGGCGGCTCCGGCGGCCGAGGCTGCGCGGGCCGGCGGGGCAGAGGCGGGGCGAGGGCGGTGTTTCTCCGGGCCGCGGCGCTGCGAGGGGCGGAGCGGGGGCCGCCGCCATGGCCAGGCACGTTTTCCTCACGGGACCCCCAGGTAACGGCGCTGTCCGGCGCTGGCAGCCAAAGGAGGGCA
The DNA here is from genome assembly GCF_011077185.1 of Oxyura jamaicensis. Taxonomy (NCBI): domain Eukaryota; kingdom Metazoa; phylum Chordata; class Aves; order Anseriformes; family Anatidae; genus Oxyura; species Oxyura jamaicensis. The sequence goes on along the minus strand of NC_048895.1, from coordinate 41,214,423 downwards.
GGGCGAGGGCAGGCCGGGGGCCCGGCGGGGCCGTGGAGCCGCTGGGAACCGGGGAGCGCCTGCGGGGGGCGGGCCGGGGCTGAGGCGGCCCCGGGAGGCCCTCGGAGCTGTGGGCTCACATTCTGGTGTCGTCTGGGTATCCTGGAGGGATGTAATGTGAGCTGTAAGGTTAAAAAATAACCAGATCTGTTGTTGCAACTGCGGAGCTTGCTTTAATAAAGCCATGGGCCTGAATCTCCTTCTTGTGAGCCTTTTGCTGATCCTGGTGATGTCTGTAATTTCAAATGCTACGGCTAGCTTCAGGTAGAAATACACACTCCCCACTTCATTCTTCCTCTTCACCCACGTGAATAAAGGCAGCCGTCAGAGGTTTGGCTGACCCTGGCCTTGCTACTGTTCATTTAATTGAAATTGGATGTAGTCTTCTGATCAGATAAATATATAATTTTAAGCTTTCTTAAACTTAGTTTGAATCATTTTAGCTTACTTTGGCAATTTACTGAAGGTAACCAAATCAGAGAGATCAAATCTACTTAGATGAATTAGTATAAATTCCCATATAGAGACAAGGCCTCGGAAAGATGGCAGATAACGATGGTGCCACGGTTGTTACTTTGTTGTTGTTCAAATGCCAAGAGTCTCTTTGGCTTCAATTTTTAAAGTTGTGCTTGACTAGATACCCTTGAAGCCACAGAAGATGTATGATATTTTATCCTGGAGAAGAGGAGGTTCCAGGGAGACCTTACAGGGGCCTTCCTGTGCCTAAAGAGGGCTATGGGAAAGCTGGGGAGGGACTCTGTGTCAGGGGGTGTGCGGATAGGACAAGGGGAAATGGTTTATATTAGAAGAGGGTAGGTTTAGATTAGATACTAGGAAGAAATTCTTCGCTCAGAGGGTGGTGAGACCCTGGCACAGACTGCGCAGAGAAACTGTGGATGCCCCATCCCTGGAAGTGCTCAGGGCCAGGCTGGATGGGGCTTTGGGCAGTCTGGTCTGGTGGGAGGTGTCCCTGCCCATGGCAGGGGTTGGAACCAGGTGGTCTTTAAGGTCCCTTCCAACCCAAGCCATTCTGTGAGACTGACAGTTAATAAAGTAGTTCCTAAATCTGCATAAAATCTAGGAAATTAGTTTCCGTATTGAAAAGACTTCTGTTGGCATCTTTACACACATCACAATCATCTTTATTCCTTGTCTCCAGGAATTTAAAGAGTTCCTCTGCAGGATAATTTCCATCTTCTAAAACAGATTTTCTTGATAAGAACGATTAAAAATGAAGTGCTAACAATAAATTCTGAGAGGCGGCTATCTTCTTTTACGCTCAGCTTTGTTGAGGGATGTTCTTCTAAAACGGCAAAGAAGGGAGATGGCTCCTTTGTGAGAACAGAAGATGTCTGGAAAGTGGCCAACATTCACATAGAAGATACATTAAGTTGTGCTAGGAGGCATCAGAAGGGTCTTAAAGATCTTTCTTAGATCTGGGAGAATTGATTATAGGACATCAGGATAATTCATGCAGGAAGGAAATTCAGGGCCAGCTATGAGACCAGGTTGCTCAAAGCGTTATCCAGTCAGGTCTTGAAAATCTCAAAGAATTAAAACTTCACAGCCACTCTGGTCAACCTGTGCAAGGGCTTGATTGTCCTCACAGTAATAAAAATAAAAATAAAATAATAATAAAAAAAGCTTTTCCCTGTATCTATCTATGTCAGTTTGCTTCAATTACTGTAGCATTAGAAGCCTGTGCCTGTTGTTGGAAGTATTTTTTTGGCCCTGTGGGATCTGATATGTTGGGGCTATTGAGTGCTTCCGATTGCTAGGACACAGTACAAGTATTGCGTGCTTAATCCATTGGTAGTCAGGCTTATGGTAATAGCAATCAGTTTTGACCTAATCTAAAAAGAGGATGAATTAATCTCTGATCTTAAAAGATAGTGAGGAGCAGTGATAAAGAAAAGGAGATTGATCAGTCAGCCTTGTAGCTAGCTTGGATATCAGTTGTGTAACAGTGTGGCTCTCAGCATGGGCTAATCTCTTGTGTATTTGCCATCTTGGGGCAAGCTTTGTGGCCTGTCCAGACACTAAGCAAAAAAGTTCAGTGGTAGCCTGGGATATTTTTACCATTCCATTGTGACTTCACTGTAGGCATACTTCTTAAAGACTAATAAAACATTATGGTGTTGGTACAACATGGACTGTAAAAGGTGCTTCTGTTCTTGCTTTTCCTACCACTTTTTAAGTCTGTAAATTGTTCTTAAATAAATAAGTAAATAACCAGTATTTGTGCTAAATCACGTCATTGCTGTGGTATTTAAAAAATAGGCTTTTACAGCAGAAGATTAATCCTGTGTATTTTTTGTTTCCCCTATGATTTTAGGGATTGGAAAGACTACTTTGATCCAGAAAGTCACTCAGGCACTAAGATCCTCAGACGTTCCCGTTGATGGATTTTACACAGAGGAAGTTAAAGAAGGTGGCAGAAGAAGAGGATTTGATGTTGTCACTTTATCTGGAAAACGAGGTCCTTTATCTAGAGTCAGGTACTGAAGTTTTAGTTGTTGCAAGCAGCTTGTTGTTTTATGCTTCTCTCGTGTGTCAGCATGTTAAGTGCTCCTCCAGAAGGTGATTACCATTGCACATATGGCTTTCATGTCAGGTTCTTTGTTCAGTTCTCATGACCTGACTGATCCCTGCATTGTTGCATTGTTGCTTATCTATCACATTGTGAAACATGGAAAATGTGCTAGAGAAGGATGTTCTCTCTTACTGCCTGTTTTACACCATTAGAAGAAGCACTGCTCAGCCTTTTCTCATGAGTCCGAGTCTCTTTGAGATACAGTGAATAGCTTGTTGTAGACAGAAAGGAAGATTGTTTCCACAAACCAATTTATGGGTACAAAATCTGAAAATTAAAGGCAAATTGCATGTAACATTTTTAAAGAGCCACTGACTGGCCCACAAATCCCATGTGTGAATTTTAAGAAAAAGAGTGATGTATGAAATTTTAAGAAAAAGACTGGTGTTTGCATATGTGATGCAGCACATGCAGACTGCCCAAATATTTTGCCACGACTGCTAAGTGTGTCAGAGCCCATTCTGAGCCTTGGGCTACCGCAGTGGTGCTGTCTGTAATGTCACATTACCTAATTCAAAAGTAGCTCCTATGCTTCCATGAACTGCAGGTGTTTATTTTGGTTTCAGTGCAGGAAACTATAGTTTCCTTCCATAGCGTTCAAATTTAAGCTTATCTAGTACTGAAGGTATGTCATGGTATGTTTATTATCTGAAAGTACGCTCTCTGCAGCATGACTTAATGTGAAGCTTACAGGGTTTCTTTCCTTTGAAGAATTAAGGGGAGTTTGACTTACTGGGGTAACTATTCTAATAAGTGCACTTGAAATGACTGCAGTCAATTCTCATTAAACTTACGACTTAGAAGGATCTGTTTATGTCTTTCAAATTCAGTTCTGATTCTTCTGCTTCAAGACGTGAATACCGAGTTGGACAGTATGTTGTAGACCTTGTTTCATTTGAGCAGTTGGTTCTACCTGTGCTGAGAAACGTGAGTATTACAGTAAAGCTGCTGAAAAATGGATGCTTGATGATAATGAGTGTTATCAGAAGACCCTTCTACAGCCCTAGTTTTTGATGGTAATAAAGGGCCTCTTTCTTGGGTTTCACTGATACTGATTGACTTCAGGATCGGATTGGGAAGCTGAAGGGGCAGAGATCGCTTTCCATCTCCTTCTTGATCTGACATCGTCCTGCGATCAGGCTGTCCTGGGGCTGAGAGACAGCCGACAGGACGTTTCTTCCCATGCCACCGAATTGCACATTGGAAGATAAACAAAATGTACAGGTGGCTTACCGCACACGACTGGGAGGAGTTAGTAGGTCCAAGAAAAAGGATTTTCCTGCTGTTCCTCTTATGTATCTTTTTCCCCTCTCACTGATTCCTTTCTTCTTCCAGTAGAAACATTGTTTCTTGAATCCAGCGATTATTTTTGTTTACAGCTACATAATTACGATTAGGTTTTAATGTTATAGCAGTCTATAAGTATTTGAGATGGGCTGCTGCACACAGAGCATTTTGTGGCTTTTTCCTATTCTTCTCCTATTATCCTTTTACAACAGTGCAAGCAATATTACGACTGTGTTCCTTCTTCCTTCTCCTTCCTCTCATCCCAACCTTTCCCCTCTCCAAAATTAAACAAGAACAGACCTGACTTTGGCAATAACGTATCATAAACTGTGCAGCAGCTGCTGAACAGTACTAACAATCACTGTGATTTTTCTACACTGCCAAATCTCAAGGGGCCAAGGAAGAAGGGACTTCTTAATGAACTTAGGGAAAAAAAAAAAGAAAAATAATAATAATTATAAAAAGTAATAAAACAGAAGGGTGCAAAGGGGCTAAAACGAGATTGAGGATCAGATTGTTTTTGTCAAGGAAAGCTAAAGACTGAGATGAGCGAAGCAAAGATGTTGGGGGCAAGGGAGAAAGGCAATATGAATAAAATGAGACTTCTAAACTATTTAACTTCACTGTAATTTGATTTACTGTGTTGGTAAATGGAAGAATAGTTTAAAAGAAATAAAAAAGGCTTCATTAAGTCAGTGCTGTACTCTTAATCATTTAACTGCTGCCTTAATATATTTGAAGTTTGTGAATGATCTTGCTAGGAGGGTTAGCAGCGTTCATTTTTTTCTGTTTGTTTTATAGCTTTCTGTGAGAACAAGAGAGTGAAGAGAGGAAGAAAAGGGGCCAGAAGGGTAGGACAGTGCACGACCCTGTTCTCACTGAAAGCATCGTTAATCCGTTCTGTGGGAACGTGGTCATGCATGTACGTGGTATAAAATGGGAGAAGAGGAGAGAGAAGGCGGGCAAGATCACAGACCTGAGACAAGAAGAGGCAAATGAACAAGGCATGGTCTGGTTTGATCAAAGACCAGCGGGGAGTGGGAAAGCACCTGGTTAGGCTGGCAGACAGCTTCAGCTCTTACGGTTTGGGTCTTCTTGTTCCATTGAGAACTGAGATAGATCCTACAGTGGGTGAGCTCTTTGGTTCTGGAAATGTTACCAGGCAGGACTCTGGACTGTTCTCAAAGTAAAATGTTCTGTTTCTCAGGGGGTGACCTAGTGACTACGTTGGCTTTTTAGCCAACTGATCTGTGAAAGCTTTTTAAATAAAACAGCAGCTCAGCAGGGACTTGGCTTGAAAAAGTTTTAGGATGCATGTTGCACAGCTTTCCACTTTCCTTGAAGAAAAATAGAGAGAAAAAAAAATAAATAGAGAAAAGCTGGAAATGTCCTGGTTGGTTATCAAGATAGCTTTAAAAAATGTTAGTTGTTTTGAGAGAAATGCTGTTTTTTGCCCTCCTTACACTCTTTCTGATTTGTTTAATTTGGTGTTTCTTCTAGTTGATGGATTTTTTTTTCAACTCTCAAGGCTTTCTATCACAATGTGCCTCTGCATTGCTTGCTGTGATGTGAGGTTCTAATCACAAATCTGATGTTCAAGTCAATTTTGTCGCAAGAGACTATGCCGGAGCAATAGATCAGACAGAAAAGGGAGGCAAAATGTGAAGGTGAACGTTATTCTTGTTTCTGGAGAGGTCAGCACAGTTCTGTTTACAGTTTGGCTACTGACTTCTTGTTCTACTTTGGACGAACAGTCTTGACCTCTTGAAAGTTTACCATGATGCTAGAAATACTGGAGCCAGAAGTGAAGTCCCTGAGACCTGCCTGGATCTGTCTGTTCACTTCTCTGCATGCCTGACTTTGCAGCATTAGGGGCTCAGCTGGCACAGGCAAAACTGCTGCCGTATGATTTGATAATGGAAGAATAATCTTTATGAAATCTGAAATCTTACTTACAACTTGGAAACTGAAGATAAGGGTACAAAAATCTGATTTAGCATTTCTTATGCTAAAATAACAAGGAACAGGCTTCTCAATTTAAAATTGTTTTTCGAGTGGCATCCTGTAGCTACAAGAAGACAAGTTCCCAAATCTAGATTTAATGCAAGCCTTTTATCAATAATTGTGTAGTGTGGATATTGATCTACTCTAAATGCAGAAGCCAGTGTTTTGAAAAACAGGAGTCCCTCAGGATTAATGAGAGTTGCTAGTAGGCGAAGTGCAGTTTGATCTATCAACAAGCTCTTAGAGGGCCATTGTGAGAATGCTGCTTTGAAGGAAAACTGATATGAATATTTCCTGTTGTAGTTGGTGTTTAGGTATTTATGTTGTACCTGCATTCTCATCTTCCAACAATCTTCGCTGAAATATCAATGACAAATTTAAAGTCTGTCAGTCACCAACAGCGACTTTGACTCTTCCACTTCCCCCAGAATTATAATGTAATTGATTTCTTGTGGAGGTAATTTTTATTAGCACAGAAACTGTTTCTGTTGCTCGTTCTAAGGTCTGTGTTGTTTACAGCCTGCTGATGCACTTTTCCGCAGGTAAACCATGGCAGCGATACAGAGAAAAAGATCTGCGTCATAGACGAGATTGGTAAAATGGAGCTCTTCAGCCAGGCTTTTATCCGAGCTGTTCGGGAAACGCTGACCGACCCTGGCACCGTGGTACTTGGAACGATTCCAGTACCGAAGGGAAAGCCACTGGATCTTGTTGAAGAAATAAGAAGTAGGAAAGATGTTAAAGTGTTCAACGTGAGTAATGTTAAATGTTCTTAAAGAGCCTTCTGTTCTGGGTTGCTGGTTTGTATTTGTCTCTGTTTAAAAAATAATTGTTACTACCAGTTGATAGCTGTGGGTAGCTTGTATGAAATAAGTTTTTTAGTTTCCATTTGGTTCTTAATGGGCAGGTGTTCACCTTATTAAAAAAACCCTCGCAGTTGGCATTTGCTGTAGCAGTCTCACAGCTGGCTTTGCTTGTGAGGGGCCGTGGAAGTAATGATGTAGTTGTTTTTAAAGGTTTACTTGCTATAGTATTATTGCCATCTGAGTATTCATTATTCCTGAGAGTTAAATCTTTTAAAGTACAGTCAGAATTTTTTTTCAGACTGGCTTGCAGAAATATTACCAGTAATCGTATTCAAAAATAAAAAAAAGCAGTGGGGTTTGCAGAAATGATTTCTAGAAGAAAGACACTTGTAAATGGAGTGTGCTTTCTCTAGAGTCAGTGAAATAACTTTGGAATTCATTATGTTATTCTACAGACATAATTTTCAGGATATTAGGGCCTCAAAGTGCATTTCTGATCAGTTACAGAGAAATTCTCCAAAACTTACAACAACAGATCAGCCTGTTCACAGGAATACGTGAGAGGTTCCCCTGACATTTCTAAGTGCCTTGAAAACTTGCAAGCTAAACACAGCTCCCACTCCTTTATTTCTTCTGCTCAGTGTTACTCTTCCTAGGAGAGAATAAAGCTGTATATCCAAAACTGAACTCCATGGATCTATAAATGAGAGAGACACTAAGTGGGACTTCGATGTCCCCGCTCACCAGCAGGGGCAGTATGCTGTGGAGCAGTACGGTGCTGCAGCCTGGTCTTCAGTGGATGCAGCTCACAGTGACAGTGTGTACTTGGTTGTGATTTATTTTTTTCCTTCCTCCTTCACTTGGATCACAACAACTCTGTCCTGAATGATCTTACTTTCTGTGGAGAAAGAAAAACCCCCATCTCCTTTTTTCCTCTTCAAAGTGACATTTACAGAACTGCAGTGCTCAGAACAGCACCTCGGCTTTCTTCTAGTTGGTGGTCCTCTTTAGTTTCTGGTTTTTGAATTAAAAGCCTGTTTAAGTGCTGAAGCAGCCCCAGGAGCAAAGACAAGAGAATGTTCCTTTCCCCCATAAACATTTGGCTCCTACCTTTCCCTTTAGACACTAAACCACGTGTTTCCCACCCTACAGCTGACGTGCTTGCTGTGCTACTGACCGGGGATGCACGTGAACGTGAATTCTCTGTGATTTGCCTTTTGGCTGGGGGAGAGGCAGTGGCGAATGCCTCGCTGCAGGCAGCAGTTTCTTGCTGCATAGGATGCAGTCACGGTGAGGCAATAGCATTCCTTCTTCTCAGGGAAGGAAGCAAAGTGCTAGAAAGCACTGCCTGGTTTTTCAAGGAAGCTTCGGAGCCTTCCACTGTCTCTTTATGTCAGGTGATGTTCTGAGGGCACGTGCTGCTCAGCCCCAGGTTATTGGGTGTGTCAGTCTGCCAGTGCATCTTTCTCTTAAATGTCTATGGCCAGCTAAAGTCTTGCTGTACATTTCAGTAGAGCAATGTTTTCTAAAACAAACCCTTTGCTAAAAAAAAAAAAGAGCCATCCTGTTTATGATGCTGAGATTAGAATGTGCAGGTTTGTTTAAGTACAGATTTCTCTGGTGGATCCTTCAGCCAAAAGCGAGAGTGTGAAATGTGTGGCAGGTTGCAATAGTTCCCCGATGACAAGAGACCTGCTACACTAAAGTCTTGTACAGGAGAGCATCTGTCTAGCTCCCGTGACACGCTACATGCTCTTTCCCAGCTAGTTAAAACGTGTGTGTGAGCAGGAGCAGAACCTGCCCTCGGGGAGTCAGATGTGCCACTTGCTGAAGTAAACACCGGATCACCAGCTACTTCATTGAAGGGCTGTGGCATGGGGAGAGCCTGGAGTGCCCAAGGAGCCCATAGTTAGTTTTTTCTTGCTAACTTTTATGATTCCTGGAAGTGCGCAGAGGTAGGTGGCTGTCTTCCAAAGCAGTTCTGTCTGCTTTGTCACTTAGTGTGGAGTTAAGCTGCATTCAAGTAACTCAGCAGGGTTTTCTGATCCTTCTTTTATTGTCACAAGGATGGTTCTGATGTTTGACACTAAGTGCCTGGACACAGCTGTTTTGGGTTTTACAGCCCCTTCTGTCCTGAAAGCATATTCAGTTGGTGTAAATGGGTCCAGATGCCCTAAAAGCAGTTGAGATTTGGTCCCCAATGTTTAATTTATTTTATCTAGAGCACTTAACGATAGGGGATCTGATATTTAACACATTTTTTTCCATTGTTGCCCAATTCCATTTTGCTGAGAACTAAACTTTCCAGTGAAAGTACGGGGGCTCTTTTTGCACTGCCTGGGTCTGCGTAGTTTTGCAGACATGGAGTCATAAATGGGATCACTTTATCCCTAGCAGCTGGCATGATTCATTTTCTCCCATTTTCCCTTCTATTAATTTTGCTTCCATGAAACCCAGGAGTGAAGTTTGGTTGTTTCTGCCTTTTGAGAAAGAAAAAAGAGTTAAATGGATAAGAAGTAGATGAGGTTCCAGTTGAATGCTCTCTGCTAGCACTGTTTCCTTGACAGTTCTTGAATTGTTAGGGGAAGAAAGCTTCTGTCCTTTTGCATGCTTGGAGTTCAGGTGATCGTTTCTTCCAGATCGCTTTTGACTAAGCATTTAGGTAGTATCTGCAGTTGCTTTTACTCCCTAAAAAGACTGCCCATCTCTTTGTACATTCAGCGCAGATAGTGGGAGACTTGTTCTGCCTGGGAAAGCTGCCTGCACAGAATGTCTCCAGATCTGAAGAGGAGGCTGGTATCTATCAAGCAGCCTTTGCAAAACACTCGTGAGAATTTCCCAGCACTTGGCACGCTCTCTGGTGCTCTCGCTGGACTTCTGGCATGTAGGTATGGAAGAAGGACAGATAAAATGCAGTATTGTTTCTGTTGGCTGTGAGACAGTGGGAAGAGCTATTAAATGTTGAGAAGGTCCTTTGAAAGTCAGGATGTCAGGACACTTGCTGCGAGATTTAGAGTTTGGCTCGTCTGTGCTCTGTGCCTTGTTTACCTCGGGGTGTCTCAATAGCCTTACTGAAGAGCAATTCCATTCTTTATTGTCTTGCTCTTTGCTGTTGTGGGCCTTTCTTTTTATCTTATAATAGCCTTGGAACAATACTCAATAAAAACAGCAACTTGCAGGCAGACCTTCCCGGTCCTTTCCTCTTTTTTTTTAACACCACTTTTTCATCAGTCCCATGTTGATCTGTTCTCTTGAATTCAAGTATCATAGGTGATACCACTGTCTCTAGGTTTATAGGGCAGTTTTCCAGCGTTTGGATAGGGTGTCTGTGACTGAATAGCAATAGGTGCCTAGGGTTAAATTCTTCAGGTAGGACTGAATTTGTTGGTGATGATGATGGTAATAATAATAATAGACCTTCTCCAGTTCAGTACTGACTGTAGTACTGGCAGGAACACAGATCCACGTGCTCAGGTATTAAATGCAGCTACAGGGAATGCAATGCAGCCTTTCTGGTGGAGAGCTCCATGCCACGTATACGTGCCACGTATACCCCACGTATACTGGGGTATATTTTCTTTCTCTTCCAGCAGCACTTCTCAAACTTGGTTGAAGATATAAATGCCCTTACTTATTCTGGGGGGGGGGGGCGCTCATCTGTCACAGCAGGATTTCCTTCTGCCTTTTCTGCAGGGATCTGAACAGTGAGGAAAATTCCTCAAGCTTTTTAACTGAAGCTCTTGGTGACACTTCACAACTATTTAACCCCTTCACCCTCCAGTCCTCTCCCCAGGTTTTGGTTGAGTTGGTCATGCCGTGGCCACTCACGTACATAATGTGGGTCACGGGGCTCTGCACTGGCGCACGGTCATTCAAGAAGGGGTAATCTGCACCCCCAGCCCCACCGTTCTGTGCTCTGTCACTGCTGGAACAGGGAGCTGAGCTGGCAGTGTTTCCTTGGCAATTCACAGCGGTCTGCAGGTGCTGCAACACTGGTGGACCCAGAAGAATGACCGGACTGTGGATTTCCACACGGGCTCTTGTTAACACCCAGCATTGCCACAGACTGTTAAACCAAGGGCATGCCTCAGTGCAACACAAAAGACCCCCAGCTCCTTCAGGTAGTCTTATTTCTTTTTCAAGGAGTTTCCGTCCTGCAGCGCTAAGGTTTCTAAGTACACAGTTGTGCTGTTAAGCCTGAAATTTTTCATTGAAGATGTTTTTGACTCAGGCTGTCATCCCTGGAAATACAATCTTCTCAAGCACTGAAGGCGTAAGAACTCCACTTTATAGTAGAAAAATAATGCTTGGTAATCAAAAAGGATTTCTAGTAAAGACAAAAGTTCACAGAGCCTCTTAGAGCAATTCTTGTTAGTTATTCAAGCCCTGAATAATACTGCAAAATGCCATGGGTAATTAAATCAGAAAGATCACCGAATATTCAATTACATGTGCACGTTTGTGGCTTTAGCTTATTATTGTGTTCTCATTAGTACAAGAAGACAGGTGTTTGACACTCAACATTCCTCCACCAAGAAAGAAATGCATTTGAATTTCTGCTTTGTTTTTTTTGAGTAAACAGTGATGTAGAGGTTATTCGTCAAATTACATGAGTTCTAATTTCTCTTTCTCTAGGTTAGTAAAGAAAACAGAAACAACATTTTGCAAGACATCTTGGCAGCTGTGGAGTCCTGCAGAAAATGAAGACCTTTTCTTGTCTGTAAACACTAAAGCCTTTATTTTTACAAAACATAATGCTTTGTGGATATTTAATCTGCTCTTCCTGCTGAAGCTCCTGGAGGCTTTACTAGAGCTTCCAGGGTAAGCAAGGTAAAGCTGGTAATATTCTAAACTGTGCAAACAAGATGGAAGGGTTCTTGTTCATCCAGGTCATGAGCTGATCCATTCAAAACTTCGAGAGATCCATAGTTAACATGAAAATCCGGCCTGGGTATTTGAAAGTTAGGTGGTTTGACTCTGATCCTAGTTACACCATGTAAAAGCAATTAGCTGCCAAATCTGACGGAGATCTGAGTCCTTCAGAGTGGTGAGGACTGTTCTGGCCAGTGAGCAGTTTGGGGTCTGTAACATCCCATGCAGTAATGTGTGTTGAGGAACCAACAAGCCTGGCTTGTGTATAAATAAATACCTTTGCTAACTTTGACCTGGTTGAGGTGTGTTAAAGTTTCACCAGGGGTGCTGACAGTCCATGAGGTGGAAGGAGTAAGTGGATTCCTGCCCTCTATCCTCCAGGCACCTCTCTCCTCAACTGCATGGTAAGAAGGGTTATAGAGAATTCCATGGACATTTCCTGTAATCCCAAACAATACAGAATTCCACTTCAGGAAACATAACCAGCTATACCCTTTCTTAAGTGGCCCAGACAGTAGCTAGGAGGGCTGCCTTTTGGGTTAATTTCAAAGTTTCAGATGGTGACCTTACTTCACACCCCTTAAAGAAAATCTTTAGGTTCATGGAGCTGAATCAAATCTTGACATATGTTTTTCATGCAGAGTTTATGAGCTCAGGATTGACTTAATTCTGCATTTGTCTATTGGTTTTTACAAGCCATTATGTTTACTGATACTTTTTTTTGCTTGTTTTTTTTTTTTCCTTATTCAATTCTATACACACTTAATAGTTGTGATATAAGAAGTGTGTGAGAGTATTAGACAATGTCTTTTTCCTCTGCGGTTTGCAAATGTGTTAGGAAAAAGTACTTGCACATAATCAGTTTTGCATGTTATGAAAACAGAATTCCCTCCCAGGTGCACTCCTGTTCCTTGTACAATTTATAGTCATCTCTGGCTGTAAGATGTTAAGACCTCAGTTGTTCCTTAACTTTTTTCTGGTAAGTTCAACAACTGTTAAAGTGAGCAAACTAAAGGCTTTTTCAAACATTGATTTTGTTTCTTATTTCTATGCAAAGTGACACTGACATTCCTAGGTGGCTGGATGGGGACAGGCATCTTTTTTACAGGTGCTCTTTTTCCTGTATTTGGAATGCCAGTCTGGTAGAAATATTGTCCCTGCCCAGATGGCAGGAGAGACGTGTCATGTTAAAGGATGCTGTGGCCCTGTTCCCTGACAGCTCCATTACACCGTTCTGGCCACAGCCATTTGGATAATGGGGTTGCCTTCATATCTAGGGAAAAGAGAATTCCTCTCAGAGATCCCCTCTGGAAACATACAGCTCCTGCCTGCTTTTCACAAAATAAGGCTGAGCCCTGAAGGTATTGTAAATCCACAGGCATTTTTCTCTGTTGTTAGACAAGATGGATGGATGGCTCCAAATCCTGCCTGTAAAGGACTGGCACTGAGGACTGGCAGCCTTGTGAATGAAAGGTCATGTCTAGCTCTTAGCCCAGTGTTTACCAGTCATTGCCTGTGGCGGTGGCGGCTGCTGGGTTCTGTGTTTTGAACATGAAAGATCCCATCTTACCTGCTTGAGTCTGGTGATGGTGGTGGTACAGCTCCATTGTGCTTCTTGTGTGACAAGGAGCCTGCAGGGTGTTTGTTCTCTACTTTTTGTAGAGGGCACTCGTTGTGCTTGTCTCCCGGCATGGCAGCAACTTCTGTGTCCATCTGGAGGCCACTGGCTGAATGAAACCATCGTGTCAAGATTTGCAGTAAGAAGAGCAGAGGCAACTGCGCTGTGCTACCTGAGGGCTACTGCTGGGCACTAAAGAGGAAACTCAAAACTCAAAAACCTCTTTGCCCTTTCTGCAGCAGCCCCAGTGATCTCATGCTGATGAGAAAAGATAAAACCTCTGGCTGTTGCCACCCAGAAATCTGAACAGAGTCAAGGCCCAGGTGAACCATGAGGCTGGATATTGCTTTTCAGTTTTTGTGCCTTACGCTAGCACAACTCAGGGGGAATTTGCTGTGCTCTGCTGCAGTACTGGTGCTGCGCGGTTTTGTGACTGGTTTTGCCATGTTGCTTGGGCACCTTCTCCCACAAACTTGTATTAATATGGGGTGTGTGCAGCTCATTTCATGTGCACGAGATGCACGGAGTTATGCAGTCATCCGTATGCCCTCACATGGGCTTTGTTTCAGCTGTGCACAAACTTTCAGGAGGAGTTTGCATCTGCAACTTCGCTTGCACAGGAGTCATAGTGTTAAGAGTATGCCTTCTAGTGGGTGTGAATGCATCACTCTTGAATATGCTGAGAATTGTACTGGAAGTTCCCTCTGGTAGTGAAATTGGGAGGTAAAATGGGAAGGGTTGGAGAGGAACATTATTTGGCTCGGGGAACAGTTTGCTCCTGCTTTACTCGGGTATTTTATTAAACAGCATAAAGCTGAAGGGACCCTTATTTAAGGAAAAATACACTGCCCAGAATTTTGACTTCATGAAATTCTTAATTCTTTCATTCCACTGTGTTGCTTTAGTTTGCTGAACAAGAGGACACTGCCAACTGTGATTTTATTTTAATATACCACTGTCTTTGAAATGAAGTTATTGGAAGGAACCAACAACCTCATTCAGAAAGGTGACTTACACAGAAGCCAGAATCTAGATATTTCTCAAACAGATACTTAAACCATGAAGCCTGAAAACTCCTGCAGTGGTTGCGTGGTGCTTTTTTCTCTGCTTGTTAATGTTAAACACAAAGCACTGCTGAGGCACCTTGTTAGAGGTGAAAGATTTGAGACCAAAGCAAACTTTGTCAGGGCTACATGCCATAGACTTTCGACAATAATTCTGAACGTCCCATTACTTCAGTCAAAGAAGGTAAGCTGTAAAATATGTTGGAAAATATTTCTTTCAAGGTTTACATAATTAGAGAAACTCTAGCAAGTCTTAGGGAAGGACTGACCTTTAAAGCTAAATAAAATGGAGGTATTTGACACTTACATAGAGGGTGGGAAGGGGTGTTTCTTCAGGAGTGATGGCAGAGCTCAGTTCTCCAAATTCCAGTTCAAGCAGTTCACTTCGTCACTGTTAATCGATACTAATTCCTCGTAATAGGTATATTGCCCTGCAAACCATGCCATGATGCTTACTGTGGTTGCATAATTAGACTGGAAAAAATCATCAGTTCTCATAACTTTTGAGCAGTGTGCTGATGGTGCCTTGTACATGGTCTCATGGTACAGGGAATACTTTCTGTAGTGAGGGGAGTTAGTCACTGGAACAACTTACCGACACTGGAGGTGAATTTTTCCTTCTCTCAACTGTGAATGAAACATCAGCCCCTTTAAACTGAAGGGTATTTTTGCCACTGACATCAGGGGCTCTTGCTTTCTGCTGCCTATCTCAAGATGGGTGAGTCTTTATTTTGTTGATCTTCTTCAAGTTTATCTTCTCTCTGAGCTACACCATGCTTTTAAGAGAAATAAAAAGACATTTTGTGGTCTGCGTTCAGCAGGTGATCCTAGATGATCTTAACAGTCATTTCTGGCCTTAAATCTGAGACAGTCCTAAAGAAATGATTTGCCTGTTTCAAATACGCACCGAGGGAGAAAGTAATATTTCCAAATGAAGTTAGTTTTTATGACACCTTGTGTTTACTTTAGAGGTAAAAAATTTATTGTCTGGTCTTGCACTAGTAAAATATTTGGAAAGCCTTGAGAGAACTGTAACAACAAACAGAGCATTCCCAATTCCCCCGATGGGCTAATTTTACTAATAGCACACATTTGGTGAAAATAACCTCTGATGTACCAGCAAGATTCCAGATGACAACATTAGTGCACCTGCAGGTTTTAATTGGTGCAAAAAAAGGAGGGAATATGAGGTACCAATTATTCTCTCAGAGCCTGAGAATCAAGGACGTTTTTGGCAAGGAGGCTTGTAATTCCAACATAAAATTGCACACAGCATGGAATAAACAGGGCCTGCATTATTTATCATGCATTAGACCATTTTTGACTTGTAAAACTCTGAGAAGGCTGAATGAGAGGTGAATCTTTAACACTGGACCTACTGCAAAGTTAATTATAAGTAATATGTCTGTCTTGCAGATTTAAGGATGTACAAGCACTAGTGAAACACTGTAATTAAATACCAGCTCCCAGTCTAGGGAGCAATCTAAAAATGGCAATAATTGGGTAGTTAAAAAAAAACCAACACACATTGATGAGAAGATGCTTATTACATGCTGGAGAATTTCACTGGTAATTCTAATCTTCTAAAATGAGCTGCATAGAATTCAGCTAATCCTTAACTTAAATTTCCCAGCAAGAGAAGTGCAGTCACTTGGTGGGCTGGAGCCAAATGCAAGTGACGTTTCTTGCTTTATTCTAGTAAATAGCTCTTTAAAAAAGCATCGAATAGCATTGCAGAGACTCCTAAGAACTTCATAGTTCCAGAATGTTACAGATGGAGAGTACCTGGCTGTCTTGGGGAGAGAAAAAAGAATCACTGTGCTAAGTGTTCTTCCTAACATTTGTCTTAAATGCCAAGAACGTTAAGATTTTCTGTCTGTGGAAACAGAGCGAGACTTTTCAGTGACAGTTCACATGTATGTGTGTGTATATGGATATACGTACATTAGACGTTTGTAAGGCACTTCCAGCATACCTGGTGGGTGCAAGCAGTTGAGCAGCCTGTGGTTGGCTTTGGTAAAATGTTACTAAAATCTTTTGACCAGGTCTCGGCATGCTTCACCCTTCGGAGTTTTACCACCTGGCTTTTACTGTGTGATGTGAACTAGAGCCTATCTTTTGTGAAAAGAAAGTACAGGAAAACAAAATGAGAGCAGGCAGTGAATATCCCCCAAGTAACATGAGGGCTGAAGTGCTATATTTGTGCTTGTTTCACCGTATGCTCATTAACCTCCTGCCTGTAGCCTGCTGTACTGTAGGTGTTCTCCCAGCTCTCCCGTTGTGAGGGCCCCATCAAGGCAGTGTGCAGAAAATCATGCCCAGTGTTTCTCTTCAACAGGGCTGCTGTTACCTGGGGGGCCTCCGTCTCCTCATCCCTTCTGCCATTTCCATGAAAGAACCGCGGGTACTGGCTGCTCTTGTGGCTTGGGTGATCTCCTCCAAGAGTGAGTTCAGACCGCCAGCATTGAGAGTGTCTCTGCTCTCAGGTTTCAGAACCAGAAAGGTTCAGGGCTGGCTGAGTGAGCACCCAGCTGGCTTCTCTCCTAGGACCCTGACAAGTAAGTGGCAGCCACTGCCACTGGGAAAACTCAGGCCTAGCACCTGGGATCTTCAAAACTGACACAAACTGGAACTGCTCATAAAAGGTGCTGACGTGTTGGCCGTGGTGTCCTTCCACTGCCATACTGTGATAAGTGATCAAATGCATAGGGTAAGCAAACTGCTCAACCTGAGCGACCTCCAGGCCGAGTTTTACAATGGTGTGGGGCGCTCCAGAGCTGGTCAGTGCAGCCGCTGACTAAAAAGCAGAGAAAGTTGCTGCTCCTTCTCATTAGAGCCTCGAACTGCCTGACAAGTGGAGTTCCTGAGGTATCACAGATGCCTTCACCTTGCAACACCAAGCCTCTCCTGTGTGAGCTAAGTACTAAGCTGCTTACTCTTTCAGGAATAAAATGAGGTGTGTCTAAAGCCTTTGTGTAGACATTAGTGTTGAGAATGGAATTCCTATGGCCTTGGGTGCCTTTTAGGGCTATGCAGATTCTGAGCATCTTTCTTACTGAAAGGAAGTGTAAAGGTCAGCTGCCTATTTGTCAGCTTTGCATGCATCAGAGCCTTAAATACGTCTTCTATCAATCACGTATTGACACAGAGTGACTGGGTCCATGTCTGCTTCATGTTCTTTAGGGTCAGTACAACCTCGTACCTGGTTGCAGGTTTATTTGTAACCATCACGTCTTGTAGTTCTGTAGAATTGGTCCACATCTAAAAACACTGCATATAGCACTAGTCTTGATAACATCTGCCTCTCTGTCTCTGAAACTATGTAGAAATGTTGAGGAACGTTTATGCTGACATCTTTTTTAATTTTATTTAAATTTGATACTGTTAGTAATGGTCAATCTTTTGTTCTTCAAGTCACCATGCTACAGTAACAACTTCAAAGCAAAAGAAAACTTAGAGAAGATACGGATACTAAAAGTAAATTACTTGTGTTTAAATCCTCTTCTGTCCTGCCTGTGTGCTGTGCCTGAACAAAGCAAGACGTGAGTTAGGACAGGCCTTTCCTGGTAGCCACCCCTTGCAGCAGGAGCCGGGGCTCCTTGCACCCTCCTGTCCTCACTGGTGACTGGAGCTGGGTCAGGAACTGTAGGGCGGCTGCGGAGATGGGCGAGTCTCTTGAAGTGGTGCAGTTGGAAGGCGTCACTGTTGGTGTTAAAGCAGGTGCAGCAATGGAAGAATTTGTGCAGCTGTTTCCCAGTCCGGTTTAGTTTGCTCAAGCTGGATGCACAGAATAACTGAGGTTAGCTGGGACTATTGGAATTAGTTATTTTTTATGGAAGTAAATTCAGATTTATGTTACATATTTGAAAATCATAAGCCTATGTGAGGGTAACTTAACAAGGGAGCTTAGTACTTTCTGCAGCTGTTTGTCCTGCTTCCACATATAGCAGGGTTTAGAAAGACAAAGTGGTGATGGTTTATCTTGGTAGACTGCAGTGTAAAAGTCCCCGAGGCAGAAATAGGGCAAAGCACTCCACTTGAGGGAGGCATGGCAACATCTGCCAGAAGTGCTCAGAAAGGAGCAGCTGAAGTCAGTTTACTCTTCCACATCACACCTGGATGCTGGAGGTGATGCTAGCAGGGCCTAAACCACACTGATGACCCCGTCTCAAGGACTTTACATTAATAGTTTGCTTTTCCCCTTGTAAACGTGAGCAGAATTTCACCTAGATTATGCTGAGCATTATAAATAATGAATTTGTCAAGATCTGAAGTGAAAGAAAACCAAAAGATTTCTCAACTTCATAAAACAAGTGAAAATAATTCAACATAAGAAAATACAAAAATTGCTGCCCCACAAAGCAGACTTGGATGGTTTTCTTTTCACTAGGTGTTATTTAGTTTTACTACTTATAATTTCAAGTGTGGCACAGTAGGAAGCTCAGAATGCAACTGTGCATCATCTAATGGTAATAAGACTTAGCTACAGCAGCTCTTGTTAAATCTTTCCTGTTAATTGGGACAAGCCAGCCTGGCTGCCCATTGTGGTGAGGAGAATTAGAAACAATCTATGATACAGTAAAGAGGAATAGCAAGACACTGATAGCTGCAAATTTTTTAATTAAAAAAGAAAACCAAAAACAACAAAATGAAACGCGCTCGCATGTGTGTTTATGCAGTATAGTACAGTAAGGAGTTGTTGTAGCCTTTTGGCTTCCATAGTAGTCATGGATTCCTGTAAATCAGTGTTTCTCAAACTTTGTGAAAGCACGACTTCTCTTTTTGCCTCATCCGTCTTTATGCAACTACTAAATTGGCAGCAGCTCAGTTTCTCTGGGGGAGGGAAATCAGAATGCTCTGTAATTACTGGCTACAAGTGTTTACGGACACTGAGTTGTGTCCAGCAATTAAAGGCATTTAGCTGTTCCCTGCCCACTACAAATGCAGCCAATAATTACCAGTCTGCTTTGCACTTTGCTGCTTTTGAGGAGAACTCTCCCGGGCCCTTTTGCATCTCCCAAGGGGGCTGTTGCCTGGAATCTGAGAAACACTGCTGTAAACCAAACAGGAGCATGAGATTATACCTAAGAGCAGCTGTTAATACAAAGCTGCTTTCTTTGCAAATAAGGTGCACCATATGCTTTGTGAAGGCTTTCCATGCACTGGCTAGTTTCTTTTCTCACATTTGACTTTTGTTAATGTTTTTAGCAAGGTTTGTTCACACAATGTTTCAGTATAGCTGCATGCAGTGTATCAGTCTGTGTGATGCTATGTTGCTATTCATAATTAGCACCTGCGTAACATGTTGAAGGAAAATAAAGAAGATTTGCTGTTGGGAAGAAAATAATCAGATTTAGCTCTACGGTTACAGTACACATTGTACTGTCCTTTTACGCATTCGTTGCTTCTGTTCAAAGTTGTCCTTTGCTATACATTATAATCAAGTGCCAATTAATTTGCATGCAATCAGCTGTCTAGCTATGGCAGGAAAGAGATTTCTTGTGTGCTTTTCACTGAATTGTATTAGTGTTTCCCATTGTATTCACTCGCGATGCCAGCTGTTATGCTCTTTTTTTCCCACCACAAGAGTGTCAACACCTCTGCAGGGGAAGGAATGTCAAACAGGTTGTATTTGTTGTTCTAGCATTTACAAGAACCTGAGATGAAGTGGCACCGTGTTTTTTATGACATCTTCCAACCCCACCCATGCCAAGGCCTTTAGCTGAAGAACATGTGCCCTGTATATTCTTGCTTAGAAGTTAGAAAAATAAACATTTGGAGGTTGCTTGTTACATTTGAAAGAACTTAAACCCACCTGCAGCTCCCTGACCTAACTGTCTTTAATTCTGAGAAGCGTGTGGCCCTTGCGCTAGCGGTACTCCTCACTGCTCCTCAGAGAGGCTTTGCTGAGAAGCCGTGTCTTCCAGGGCCATGTCTTCTTGGCTGGCCCTTCTGCACTCCAGGGTCTGGCTCATGAATATGGCATGGGCCGGACCTTGCTCTCGACGCAGTCTAGATTCCGTAGCTTCCGTCGCATCGCAGGTCTCGGTGAGCTGCTAGAGAGAAAAAAGAAGGAGTCGAGGAGATTATTCTAAGTAACACTTCAGCTGTTTTTTGAAGTGACAGGTAAAAAAGTTAAAAATTGATTTAGGAATGTCATTCCGTGAGACTGCATGGGATTCTTAACATGCATAATTCACAAGGGACTTCTGAAGAGTGAACAGGTACTTGTAATGCATAAATTTGGAAAGAAAATTAGAGCTAGAGCTTTAGTACCACAAATGTACATGCATAGAGAGCTGTAAAATACTTTGGATTGAAAAGGACTTCTGGAGGTCATCCAGTCCAAACCCCTGCTTTAAGCAGGGCTAACTTCTAAGAAGTTAAATCAGGTTAGTCTGGGGCTGCTTTTATACACCAAATTTAAATCTAAGTTACAAAGGAACCTTTGCAGCAGAACTGGAATGCAATTATGAACCTGAAAATGTTATGCACAGTGTCACCCCACTGTAGGATCTTCACAACTATGAAAGCTTTCCAGAACTGTGCTGTATTAAGTAAAATGCTTCCTCCTTAGCGCTTTCGATCAAAGAAGCACCTGGACTCCGAGCAGTTACTTTTTGGCCAGAGCTCACCTCACCTACATATAGCATCGTAGTCTTAAGTGTATCATCCAGGCTGCCAGTGGTTGGCAGGGACTGATGAGTCTTCCAAAGGAAGCTTTCCTTCTGACAGCTCTAAGGATGAACTGGATTGTCCTCTCTTCTGAGTGCAGAGGCCACACCAATGATCTACTGAAACTTCACACCCAAATTTTACATGGCTGAAAGTCAAACGAGGTGAATCCCACCACTGCTACTCACCACTGCAGATTGGCTGAATTCTTGCGACTTAGACTGTAAACTGTTGAAAGTTGGCATTACACCTTGTCATCTGATATGTTCAGCTGTACATATTATTAAAGCTTATTAGAGTACTAAAGCAGGATTGAACCCAGATGAGTAATGTTCAGTCAAATTCTGTTGAAGTTAACAGCAAAACCTCATAAACTGTACCATAAATGGCATTTTTGGGTTGAGAGCAAAATACACAAAGGCTAAGGAGCTTTTTTCACTTGGGAGTTGGAGAATTCTTTGAAAATTAGGGAAGTTATACACAGTTTGGAATGATATTAGCTGGAAAGTGTTTTGGACTTTCCATATCCTCAATTTTCCCGTTGCCAATTTGATTTCCATTTTGATAGGCCAGATGTGAAAGTCAGTCTTAATTACGTTGTCGGCCTCTAGTTGCAGCCACCCTTTATCTCTAATCCATCTTCTCCCATTACTGCTCTGTAGTGTCGAGGTAAAGGTTTTAAAATACAGGAAAGCAATAGATGGCAACCAAAGTTAAATACATTTCAGTAGACGATGAAACAGTAGCACTAGTATGTGCACTGAATTTTCCAGGGAAGAAGGAAACTGAACTGGAAGCCTACTGGGATGAAGGCTTGAAATTGTGTGCACTATTTTTCTGTTAGAAAATGCTGATTCACAGTGCATGCAGATTTCTTTGAAGGCTTTTCAGTTTCCTTTGGGAAATAATTCCTGCAGCCTTCCTTTGACTAACCCTTTCAGTAATAAGGTTTCAAAGTCCTGGATTGAATTTCAGGTCAAAGGAGACAGAACAAGTGCACTGTTAGTGGGTGCCATTCCCCTTTGTACAAATAATTCAGTCCTGAGTGAGCAAGCAAGAAACATACTACTTAGTCTGCTTATGATGGTACTTCCCACTGGGCTGCATAAAACAGAGGCTTGAGTCCCTGGTCTCAGTAAAAGGAAGAGCAACTTTCTGTCCCAGTTTTGCAATTTCAGGTGCATTCTTAATGGCCAGCTTACCATTACCAACGAATACATCACCCATATACGCACAAATACTAAACAGTCTCATTTTCATTGTGATGCGAAATCCCAAATACCAAAAATTCAAAAAAAAGACTACAAGAGAAGTAAGAAACCAGTGGTTCAAGAACCTGACAGGTGAGCAGCATGGCAGCTCACGGCCAGTACCGCTGTTCTGGCTTCAGCCTTACCCGAGTTGCCTGACTCGCTGCTCTGGCAGAAGGACCCATGGCGATGTTCATGCTGCTGGACGACTGGGTGTCACTGGTGTTACCTCCATCCGCAGCTGAGAGCCCAGAAATCACCAGAGCACTTGAAAAGCTTCTCTTGCCGAACAGCAGGCTGAGAGTTGAGCTGGTAGACGAGGCCAGGCTGGACCTGAGCAGTGCAGCGGCTCGGTCCTGCACAGTCAGCTGGCCGGCAACGGGAACAGCAGGGGACTGAGAAAACACAGATGTTGCCGAGTTGTGGAGTGACAGCTGGCTACTTGAAAGCCGTTGGGCAATTTCATGGGCAGATGTAGATGTCTGGATGAAAGGCTGGCGGCTTTCCACAATTGGTCCAGAGTGACTTGAAACAGGGGGCCTTTGGCTTAAAGCAGCGTGTGCCTGGACAGACTGACTCCTGTGTTTTCTCCTGCCTTTAAAATAAAGAGTAAAATATTTAAGTGCTGTCTTCGGTGGTATCCTAATGAAGTCCATGCTATGGACAATGTCCTGTGTATACATGTTACTATGGGTTGTATCAGCTTAAGAATCCAAGAATCTCAGACATGAGCGAAACAGCTAAACCTATGAACCTTTCTATTTTTTCCACTACAATAGTTCTGACTTTTGGTCAGAATCGCTCCAGTGGTTCTGCACCGGGTCAAAAGAGAGGAAAATGAGAAAAGACACCAAGAAAGGTACGCTGATCACAGGCTCTCACCTCTTCTGCCCCGTACATTTTAACCTGCCCAGTGAATGAGCAGTGTTGCTCTAACTCCACTCCCCTTTGATAACGACGCTAAAGTAGGGGATGTTGAACATCCACCTTAAAGCGCTTGGTATAACTTAGCCCCAAAAGTAAAACATAGAACTGTGAATTAAAAACTGCATATGAGGAATGATAATTTGAGGATTCAGCCAAGTGGAAGACAGCACTCCAACTACAAGACAGTTCTTACGCCTGACAGATTGACTGAGATCCAAGATTGATATGTACAGTACATCACAGATTGAAAAGATAAGAGCACCCCTACTTAAGGTAAGCTGTTGGAGGTTTAAATGAGATTCACATACAGCTCTTGCCCCATTCTGTGAAGCATCTCAATGCAGCCTCTGTTGGATAGAGCGGATGAACTGGCCTGGGCAAATTCTGTCTTCCTATACATATACCCCCCGCCGTTTTTAGCATTTACATCAGCACCTTATGTCATGCAAACAAAACGTTTCTGTATTTCTTATGCTTACATGTTTAAATAGCCACAGAATGAAAAATAAAATCAACTTATCAGCCAGTGAACCCTCCAGACACCTGCTTGCGGACTGCCTCTCACCCAGGCTTACACAGCCAACACTGGGTCATGTGAGTGCCTACTTGGCTTTTGGCTTTCCAAGAAACTCCAAACATTAACACAAGCCAGCACTTGTCTAGCTATAGCTATGGGTTAAAGGCAGATAATCTGTTGAGACCCACCAACACGGAAACAAGTCTGAGGCATTTCCAGGTTGTTGGTATTTTTTTCCCTTTGGTTTTTCCCAATACAAGTAGTATGGAGGGGACGGAAGCACTGAAACCCTTCCAAGTATTGAAATTGCATAGAGCAATATAAATCTCACACAGTGGCTCACAAATATGATTGTTTGCTCAATTCACAAGGATTGCATCTAGTAAGGCAGGATTTCATATCCAACCTATTTACATTATATAGCTGCACCATGCTGTTTTACATCCCCAGGCCTGCTTTCCAGAGGCTGGTGTCATTAGCCCCATTTTTCAGATGCTGAAGCAAAGAGAAATTAGGAACCTTGGCATGGAGTCAGATGGCAGAGCTGGGCCATAACCTACCTCACTGGAGCCATTCAGCTGGGCAACAACCTAGGTGGTTTGGCAAGCACTGGACACTTTTCCACCACATTTACAATATATCATTATTTCTACTGTTATACTCAGAACAATAAAAAAATAATTTTCTTAGGCTGGCATGCAGAGCAGCTACCCAGGCAGTAAAAGCCCCGTGATCTCTGAGAGCAACAGGACAGAAGTGCACAGCTCCACGAGCATGCTCTGCACTTCGGGCATGACGAGCAGGGAGGACGCGTGCTGCCGCTGGGGTCATGCAGGTTCTTCAGACCCAGGGGCTTTATTTAAGTAAGCGCTGCAGTTTCTGCATCCACTGGTTATTTTAATACATTACGTTTCTAAATAAAAGGCACAGATTCAAAGTGGGAACAGAAGGGCTGCAGTGCGTGGGTTTGTGCAGGGGCTACCACGGCCAAACATCTGTTTGTGATTTCAACTGCCAAGCTGACCGCTGTCCAAAAGTATTCAATACTCATCCCAAGGCGGAGGTTAGAGCATTGGACAGGACCACCCGTATCTATACAGAAATAACTCTGCCCCTGAAAACAATTAGGAAACAAGGGGTGTTCCCTGAACTGCATCATGAAATAAGGACACTTTGGGGGAAAACCCCACACATTTCCAATGCTCCCGATTTTTGTCGCACTTTTATATAGGGCTTTAATTGCATTTTGCAGACTCAGTGGCACCAGGCTGCAAAATGCAATATGAAAGCATTAAAAGCACTTGATTCATAGATTATAAGACTAGAAGTATTTGCTGTGATCATCCAGTCTGCCATGCTATATAGCATAGGCCATAGAGCTTCCCGGAATTAACTTCTGTATGGCATTAATTACTACTAATATTGTTAAGAACATCTGTGGTCAGGGAGAATCCATCTTAACCGTTTGCCACTTGTTTCTCTATTTATTAACTCTCACTGTTAAAAATGTGCACTTGACTTCAAATTAGAACTTGTTTAGCTTTGTTGTATCCAAGTGTGCTAGAAGCAACTGTCTTCGGTCACCTGTTGTTGCCCAGGTAAGTACTTACAGACTAGGATCAAAGAACCTCTTCCAATAGAAATTATTTGAAAGCTTTTAATCTTTCACTACAGGACATTTCCCAGATTTTTGATCTTTTTTTTTTTTTTTTTTTTTTTTTTTTTTTTTCTCCTTTGAACTCCTTCCAAATTACAAAGGTCTTTCTTAAATTAGGGGACAGGGACTGTGCATGGGAGGCCAAGAGTACTGACCCACAGACAGACTGACAGGCATGTATTAGTCAGGTGACCCTATTCATTCTTTAGCATCTGACATAGCATAAGCTTTTTCCTCGTCCTCTGCTATCGCCGTACTGTCCTGATATTTACTGAAGATCAAACAGAACTTGCTTTTTAAGCAGCTCTTTTAAAAACCTTCTTGAATGAGAGTTATTTGGATTTGCTCAATTAAGCGTATAGCTTTGATAGCTGCTCTTTAATGTTCTCTGTAGCTGTTAGGATGCAAAGAACTACTTCATGATCAGATCATAGATCATCTGCATCTTTCCCAAGTATAAAACAGACATGTTCTTTTCTCATTTCTACATTATTGAAAACTTAACCTTTTTATATAGTGATGGATCGAGACTACTGTTACAATTTCTTGTGCTTCTAATATTCTTAAAAAATAAACAACAGCAAATCAGCTTTCTTCCCGTTGTCCCTAATGGTGCTAGTCAGAAAGTTCTTTCTTTCATTTTCTTTCTCCCACCAACTCTCTCTCGGGACTGAATACTGATTTACATTTGCTGTTTTCCATTTTCTTGCATTTGTCGTGCATTTCTTCATTTTACCTCACAGCCAGGTAGCTTTTCTTAATTAAGCGTGACCTCTCTTGATTGTGGTTTTCTAGGCATCCAATACATCCTTTTAAACAATTCACAATTAATTTTCATTATTGCATCGCATGCTCGGGATCGTTATTTTACAATTAAGTTTGCCATTCAGATTAGTGCAGTGTCAAGTTATGAGTATGCACCTGGGGATTAGTCTAAAGCTAGACTCAATTAAAAGCGGTAGTTATTTTATCCTTACAGCATGATTTATATTCACGGCAAGATTTTCTCCATTCCTGTCCATTATTTTTAATGATAGGTCAAAATGATCTTAACAGGAAACAAACAAGTGTTATACCCTCTTGTTATCTGCCTTAATTGATACAGTAATACCACAACTTGTAACGCAGTCAATTAACCTGACCTTTCATCACATCCTGGTCCCTTAGTGACAGGTCCCACAGTGACCCCCTGGCAAACTTAACGTACATTTCCAATGTGAAGGCCGGTAGTTCTACCTTACAAACACATGTGAAGTACTTTTGAATCTGTAATTTAATATGAAAAAGGCTCAGCTGCTAACTGACAGAGTGACTGGCAACATTTAATTTTCGCCTGGTAACTGATGTATAGGCATAGTGAGTTATTTGTTATTTGTTTATTCTCCACAAGTGCTGATGAGCAGCCAAACTAATTCCTCAAATCATCATGCTTCTTCTAAGATAATTAAGATTTTTGCATATTTTTAGTTCTGCTGTTCCCAGTCAACAATAAGCACAGGGTCAGTATGTAAACTGAATGGGTATCACACACGTAGACTCCCATCTGAATTTCTCATTCTGCCTTTGTTAGTAGTACCTCCTAGTCCAAAAATAACACAGTAAATAGTTTGACAGTGGAACCCTTGGTGAGCCACATGCATCACATTTGTCTTACACTCTCCCTGTAAAAATCTGGAACAGAATCAGGAAGCCATCGCCTATACATGCTTGGCCATCAGGAAAGACAAAGGTCCCCCTTTCTAAAATTAGTTTTCCACTGGATATGAGAGAAGCCCAAAAAGCATCTGTCCATGTGGCCCCTCGGGAGAAAAGTACAGAAAAAGCCAAGTAAATTGTGCAAATACCTGCATGCTGGTGGATGTCATGTGATGAAGCCTGCAACTGAGGGGTTCCATTTCTGGTGTGCTGTGAGCTACTGCTCTGGCTTGAGTTACCTGCGGAATTGCCGCTAGATGACCCCCCTCCATTATCCACTTCTTCAACGTTGCCTCTGTCATGGTGAGCTGCATGACAGTCCTTCCGCATTCTGTTTGTGGGAACAAACACGTGGTCAGTCTGCACACACAGAGAACTTGGGCCACCCATGTCAGGAGACCTCCAAATGTGTAACTGTTTTTACCTGTACTTTGGTCAAGAACAACGATGTGGGGATGATCATCTATATTGCCAAAGCTTTGGAGCATAACCCACCAACACACTTCCTCATTTTCTGACATGTCACTGAATTATAGAAAAGACACCCCTATTCACAAGAACTAAACAGTAAAATTCCCCTGAATAAGGGAAACGTCTCTACTGCTACGTGATTTGAAAATGAATTTTGACTAACATACGGAAAGCTTTGCTTAAAAGCCACAAATGAATGTGTTTTCTGCCGTGTCTGTAGGGCTGCTCTATTACATTCTGAGTTGTCCGCAATTAATTTTTTACTCATAGATAACAGTATGCAATTACTCTCTTAACAGAGATTACAGTGGAACTGAGACTGCAGAGTGTCTATCTCCATGACCAAAACTGAACACCTACCTTAACCATTTGGATCTGAACCACTTTTTAATGTTGTCCAAACTGACGGGTCCCCCCCAGATGTTCCTCAGTTGGCTGTGTGTCCCAAGGTACGAGGTGGTTAAAGGGGAAACGTACATCGGATATCCCAGTGGCTGATCGCATGAAGAATTAATTAAGTTCCGCAAGACCTGTTTATTATTCTGGATGCTTCCTCTCTCTGGGTTACGATTGCGCAAGAAAATCAGTTCCTGCTGCTGCCCAGCCCAGAGTCCTCTGACACACTCCTTGTTGACCTACAGGTAGGTAAAACACAGTGTGGACCACATAAAAACATTTGTTACTTAAAATACAGAACTATGTGGTCTAGGTAGAACAGCAGTAGCAGGGTGCAAGCATGCCGTGTCTTTGTACCAACAGATTTTATGAACTGCATGAGCAGCTACTCCCTGGTTAAGCCTGGGATGTTGCTTTTGATGCACACAATTAATGGTGCAAAACAGAAGTGAACTGAACAGTGCTCCCCTTGGGGCCTCCAGTCCCTACTCTGACAAATACAATCAACCTCCTCCTTTTTTACTGCAGTATTAGAAAGATGGTTCGTGTACCTTGATAACCTTGAAGCTCAAGTAGCTTTTGTGGAGCATGATGACTTTATATTCATCTGCTCCTTCATCTACCACATGCCTCAGGGTTAGCAGCTCTTCTCTGTTGGAGAGCACAGCACTGCGCCAGGCAGGGTCCCCTTCATGACAAATCACAACCTTTTCTTCAAAAGATTGGATTGCTTCATACAGAACTGCTGGGTCCTCATACTCATCTGGGCAGGTGAACTGGTCCTGGTAGTACAAGTATTGAAGAGGTCAGGTATATTTATGAAGGCACAAAAACTATTAACAAAAACCTGTAGTTTTTGGTTTGTTTGTTTTTTTGACAGTCTGCCAAACTCTGCTCCCCAAATGACTTGTGTCACAGCATGTGTTGGGGGAGATAGAACAATTGATTTAAGAGTAATACAGAAAGTGTTATGTTGTAACCTGCTCTGATTTCATCTCTCCATTGGACAAAGGCAGAGAATGAGAGCTTATCCACTTACAAGTTATAAAGTGGGAAACCACAGGAGGTAGAGCTTTTGGGTAATCTGGAGGGAGATCAGAATTACCTGGGACATTCCACAGTTCTTGTGGAAATCCTTCTTTTCATTCATGTAAAACCACAACAAAGCACAGACTGTGAATCCATCAACAACTATCACAATATTGTGTTACTTCATTAGCTGTCACAAAGCAATACTTGCCAGTGATTACATTCACAACATTATTTTGTCCAATTCTCTTGCATTAATTCAGAGCCGTTCCACTTCAGAGCAATTATAAATACCATGCATTATTGAAGTGTATGAGCCTGAATAATATGCCAGAGCAAGAACAAAATCAATTCCAAGCTATACAGGAGTTGACCTAAAGAAACTGGAGTGACTTCAATGGAGGTGTGCCAGAGTTTTACAACTGAAAACAGAATGGGGTCAGAAACAGCATGACATAATCAAACACAGCTGTGACACTAACCCTTCAACCCACTACTCCTCTCAGCTGTGACTTTTAATATATGGAAGTGTTTTTCACGTATTGCCCATCACTAAAGGACTGATAAACTAACAGTAAAATTAGCCTAATCAATTTATTGATTTTTTAAACTTACTGATCAATTTATTTATTTTCAAGCTAAAAACCATCCTTATGGTACCTCCACAAGTCAAACACAACGTGACCATCAGTTTTGTTCTAATGAAAAAGGCAGGGGCAAGCTCTGCAATAAAAGTAGTTCCAAATGGACAGCTGGGGGTATCCCATATCAACTGAATGTAAAATAAATACATTCTGAGCTTTTCCATTTTGGTTAAGGAAGTTTCTCAGAATAAGGCAACAACTACTCCATTTCCCTCTCATTTTTTCTTTGGACTGTTTCCAAGTTTTCCTGTATTTCCATAAGAGAACAAATACAATAGTAAAAGTTAAAAAATAAAAATAAATTTAAAAGACCCTACCTGATGTAGCTTCAGAGACATACGGATTGCCGGGGCAACCACCTTATGCAGCAGATCCATGTCTGCAAAGACCCACTCATCTTTCGCTGCTATCCGGAAGTCTCCTTTGAACAGCGCATGGAGGCCATAAAGAAAGGAGTCTAAACTGCAGGAAAAAGGCAGAGTCAGTTCCAGAAACCATGTCTGGCCCACCAAGTCAGACCCCAGAGATCTGCCCACCACAGGGAGAACCAGGACGTGGACCTGGGAATGCATGCGATGGATTCTTGAGGTTGGTATATGGCAAAGGCTGCATGTTTCTACTGCAAACCCATTCCTCTGGGTCGGTGTTTTTCCTTTTGCTTGCACTGCAAGCATCTGGCCATGAACGGAGCGTGGCACCTGGAACGTAAGTCCTAAGGATGGGAGGATCACTGGGGTCATCAGGGTGCTGCATCGCCACACTGCCAGCTGCTCGGCAATGCCTAGTCAGGCAGCAGAAGCTGCCCCCTCATTTGAAAATGTACTGATCAGCCCTGTCACTGTTAGCAGTTCTGCTTGCAAGGTAAAAATAATAATTAAAATAACAGCTGTAAAATATACATTTAGCAAATCTGAGACTTCTGCCATGAAACTCAAAACCAGACAAACATTAAACCAGACGTGCTGAAAAGAATCCCGAGTTTCACAAACTGATCAGCAAACCAGGTGAGAGCATGAATTCAACCTTAGGCATTTCATACCGAAACACTAAGCCTGAAAGCAACCATGGCTGGCTTTCTTTTTTCGTATGTACAACTAGATGCAACCAGTTCTGCCTGACCTTGGAGGACAGTTTGCCTGGACCTGAGACTGAAGTGAGATGTTAAAGGGACAAAATGGAGCAGCTGTTAGAAGATGGTTGCATGAGGGCTTTGTGAGGAGAACCAGTTGGCCTGCAGCTCCAGCCTGCACTATGAATTGTGAGCTCCCCACAACTACACAGCAGCCACTTAGGTAATGTTATAGTAGGACCGCAGACCTAACACTGTTCTGAAGAACTCATCTTGAAACTGAGGAAAACAGAACCATCTGTTAAAAAGCAGGCATCTCTTACAAACCCACAGGACATGGTTTCATCTACCTGCCAAGATTTTACTCACTCTTACAACAGTTGATTTTTTAGATTGTAAACGCTCTGAGGAGAAAAAGCATTAAGATGTTAGAGTTTTTCATTACCATCCACAGTTTCTCCAGAGAATGCATAATCTTTCCACTTAATTGAGCTTTCTTAATTATTTTGGAAAATAAAAAAATATTTTACATTTTTTTCTCTTCAGAGAGAGGGAAAAAGAGAGATTAGGAGATGGCTTGGCCTACCTTCAAGCTCAAACATTCTAATTTTGCCCATGGTGGGTTGCGTGTTTTAGAAATTAAAACAGAAGGATATATATGTTGTTACCAGAAAAGCAGCTGGATACTGATTTTCTCTGCAAAAGCACAGTGTAATACAAATCAACTGATCAGTGGGACTGAGGCCACTCAGTAAGGCAGGGTTTCTCTCACTGCTGGGAGCAGTAGGAGCACAGAGAAGCTCTTGTGAATTCCTACCTCATTTGCATTTATTAGTACTAAGTTGCATATTAAAACATGCCTAGGTTTAAGAGGCAGGCACGTACACTCAGAGCTTCAAAACATTCAAGCACGGGTTTCAATGGGAGTTGTTACATGTCTTCAAAGAATTAATCCCTGCTGACCCTTGATCAATCATCTCTGGAGTACAGAAAATGATAATGTACACAAACCCTGCTTAATAGCTAGGAAAGACTTAGAATAAACCAGGTAGGAAAAAAAATGGTGGGTACAGCCCATGCACCCACACATCACCTCCCTGAAGCAGGTGAGAAATGAGGAGCACCCAGCAAACAGCATGCAGCATATATGAATGAATCCCTGCCTTGAAAAAAAACACTACTGTACCTAAATACATTTTTCAGGATGAGGCAGAAAAAAACAACCCCAAAATGTGCACCTACTGATGGCTCAGCGATATAGTTTTCCCCAAAGTAACATTGCTTGTATTTGCTATGAAAAGTTGGCTAGGATGAAGGAAGGAGCAGGCAGGAAAGAGAACTGGTTTTTACATCATTAGAGGCTTTCAGACCAAATATGAACGCCCAAGTAGACAAAGAGTTTGCATTCACATCAAAGTGTTCTTACAGGCATCAGCACATGCTAAACAGGCTGCTGTGAACAGCAGCATCTGCTGAAAGCAAGGCCAGGACTAGGACAGCTATGCAAACTGCAGCTGAGCATCAGCAGAGGGAGTGGATGGAAGCATGTACAGCTCCCACTGTGCTTAGTTTGGGAAGACTCATCCATTTCTCATCCCTCTGCATAATAAGTTCTCTAACCAGCATTTCTAAGAACAAATGTGACTGTTACAAGGAGCAAAGCGGTGGCGGGAGGCTGAGAGACAATTATTTTATGTATTGTATTTCCCACCAGAGAGGTCTGGAGGACATTGCTGTATTCACAAAACCATTCCATTTTTTTATTCCTCTGCCAATTGTAATGAGGCTTCGGACAAGGCTTTCCTACCTATAATGTGACACTAACTCAAGCCTATAACACACAGCCCTTAATCCACATAAAATACAGCTGTTGTTATTCCTCTCATTGTTATGCTCTCTCCTTAAGACTCTAATGAGATTACAAGGAAGCTAGGAGCCAACAGCTTTGATCTCTGCCCTGACTCTAGGTTGTTGCTACTTTCTTGGCCCCGTTTGAACATACCTCAGTTAGTCATCTGCTGCAGTTGCAGGCTCATTCTAAGTATTTTAAAAACTAGTTAAGGTAAATTTGGATGCCAAAGAAACTATGTTAATCAGGAAAAGACACAACTACTATATCTGGCAACACTTCCAACCCTCTGAGCTAAGACCTGAAAACTTGCTATCACAATGGCGAGCTGTTTCTGAACATGCAGGTGTGGGGATGCTGCAGCTCTAGGATGTGCAGCAAGGAGGAGATGAAGGAATACCACAAGGACCGTGGGAGGGCAACAGAGACAAAGCAAATGCTCCCCCCTTCACTCCTTACATTGCTTCATCAACTTGAATAAAAAATGTTTGATACAAGCCCCAGACAGTACAAATGGATGATGGCTAATGAGCTGGTGAATGTGTCTGTGTGTATTTTGTACCCCAAACCCAATCCTCTGTCTGCAGGTTATAGACCTCTCCCAATATCAAATGTAGATTTATTTCAGCAATAAAGACACTTGCATGCCTATGAGCCAGTAATCACCTGTCCATCTTAGCTCACCTCGAAGAAATATCTTCACTGGCGGCCCCTTTAAATTTGGTATTTTAGATATTTGTGGTTGTGAGCTAAGGGTCAAGCTTTTCTCCCCTTCTCCTGCTCTGCTCAGCTCTGGCACACACAAAGCTGCACTGCCTGCTCCAACTCCCACTGGAAGTATCTGATGAGAGATACTTTATTAAGAGAATTTCTTATATTTACAAATTTGAAACATACACTGAACATTTATTTATTAGTAGGTCTAGAGGCTGAATAACGTTATTAAGTATTTTTTCCATGGATGCACACTGAAACATATCACTCACATTTGAATAAATGAATGGTAATGTCATGTCATTCTTCAAATTGCATTTTGTGCAGGATGTCTCCTAATAACAGTTTAAAAGAGCATGTGATTTGCATAGCAATGTTCTGCCTTCCTAATGAATGCATTTATAGTATAATCTAGTGTTAATGTTGGGTTTCTACTGACATTTCCATGAACAGGTACACTGAATAATTATTTACATACATTATATAAGAGCATTTAAAACCTTGGCTTACACAG
Source organism: Oxyura jamaicensis (assembly GCF_011077185.1). NCBI lineage: Eukaryota > Metazoa > Chordata > Aves > Anseriformes > Anatidae > Oxyura > Oxyura jamaicensis. The sequence continues at coordinate 41,180,733 of NC_048895.1, read as the reverse complement.
TGACATTTACTGATTAATAGATTACACAAAATCATGTGTAAATGAGTGCAAATTGATAGTTTACATACACAATGTAAACTCGAATCTCAATTCTGTAGCGCACAGCTCAACGTAGCACGTTACCTTTGCATTCCTATTTTTGTGAAGCAGTTGGATGACTGTCACTCCTCAAGACACAGCAAGGGCTAGACTTTGTCCACACAAACTTTCCTCCTTCCTGCACAGTCACCCCAGAGAACAAAACATGGGCACCTGAGCAGTTTCTTGGACGGTTTACTCACATTGAACATATCTGAAATTCTTCACTGAAATAAGCATGTGTGGAAGCAAATTACAACCCCTATCTGCCCATTACATCTCAAACTCATCAAGAAATCTCTAGCAACACCGTAGACCGGGTGCTTCACAGCCAGAATTAATAGAAAATCCAAGACATAGTTCAAGGTCATTTCTAAGTGCCAATCAGATTAACCTAAATAATCACAATGACTTTTAAAGGAAAATGAGCTAAAAAAAAAATCACCTAAGAAATGATTCCTCCAACTTCTGATGTTCCTAAGTACTTCTGTCCCATCTGACTTAAATATAAACCTGCAGCAAGCTGAGAGTTGCAGCCAAGGACCAGCAATAGCGCTCTAAATTACCCTCTGCAAGAGCTGAGTCTCTCCATCAAATACAGAATGAGAGGAGGGAGACATGCCTTCACTGCCAAAAGTTAATCTTTGGAAACATTTTCTGGCCTTATGGGTGTTGCATGCATTGGACAAAGTCTTCTTCTCCTTGGCATGCCATGTACAACTATCAGAGTCTTGCTACTTACTGCTTCTTTGTGTTTAAATAAGCTGCAATGATCCCTGAAGCAGTAAAGACAGTAAGTATGGTAAGAACTACTCTCTGTCCTGTACTCAGCTGAATTTGGGGGATTTTTTTGATAAAGGTCTTGAAATCTGAGGGTAAAGTACCCACCTTTCTCTCTAGGCAATAATTTATATTGAAGTATTCTTGTGAATTAAAATAAATATATAAATTCTTTAGAGACAAAAGTAAACAACATTCCCCAAGCTCAAGTCATGTTTTGTAGCCATAGCAATTTATAACTTATATTGTGCTACTCAGATTCCTGTTTTTTTCCCAGATCTTTCTGACAGTTGAAAGATACTGAAGATACCTTACCCAGGTGGGTAAGTGACACAGTTTTTCACAGTGAAACTTTTCTAAGAGAAGCTTTTGCGAAGAAGTGCTGAAAAAGATTCTGACAGAAGCTTCCATTTAATCCCTTTTATGACATAAAGTACATTTTAAAAATATAATGATTCAACACTGCCTTGGAGCACTTTCTTAACAGAAAGGAAAACCAGGACTTAATTAAAGATAAAGGATTGTATGTAATAGAATCAGAAAAACAGGGATAGAGCTGTACAATGCATATGACTACCACAATTCTTTGCCTTCTACAGACTTTTCTCTGCAAGAAAAGATGTTTTTAAATATTTGAGTGTCCACTTCCCAAAAGACAGAACCTGATTTGGTTCACTGGTTATGTTCCCAATTTTAAAATGACTTCAATACAGCTGACTCCTGTAATTCTTAAAGTCTTTCCAAATAACTGTCCTCAACATTCATACTTTTGAGGTCAAGCTTTGGAAGGTCTCCGATAATATTATCTCTTTGCCTTAGCTACTAAGCAAGTAAGCCAATAAAAATAGGTGACATTGTTACTGTACCTGTACTAGTGCCAAATCATCACAATGAAGATTTTTAAGATCCTGTGGAAAGTACATGCAATGTGTTGACAGTTTTAGGAAGCTTTTGTGATATTTTTAGAAGCATTTCTAGTATCACTGTGACATATCTATTGTGGGCTCAGATCAAAATCACTTTAATCTTTTCTGTAAAAAAATCATAAATGCTCATCAACTTTTCTATCATGTTCCCATACTCAAAAATTTTGATCATCAAAAAACAGGGCAAATTTACTAAACATTGCACTAATCTGAATGTATGGAAATTAAGGGAAAATAAACTCAACACAGAGTAAAACTATTAAAGAAAGGGAATATGCAAAAACAGGCAGAAAAGAGGCAACAAAAGCCACTTGAGAAAGCAGAAAGGAGCAGCACACTAAGAAACAAGCCATGTGGGCCATGAACATTTTGCATGACTGACTGAAAGACGTGAAAATAGACATTACAAACATCTTGAAGGATAACAGACATTACAAACATATTGAAGGATAACAAAACTAGAGCTAATATTTAAAGGTCTGATTTATAACACAAAATGCATTCAAATTCACACATGCTGCCTTTGTTTACTTGTTAGTAAGACAAATTGTCTCTAAGGATTTGTTGATAGAAGGCTATCTAACTTTATTCATAATTTTTGAGCCAATACAGCAAAGTCACTTAAAAACTCTATATTTACTAAACTTTACTGTTACTAGACTCCTGTGAACACAGGGATTTCAAATACACCTAAAAAAACCTACTAAAATTAGGTGGGAAGGTAGACTTTTTTTTTTTTTTTAAAAAAAAAGTAAAGATTATTAATAAAATGCCCTACCTATACAATTAATTACACAGACCGAACACCTAGAACAGCATGAAAGGTACATTATAAAACCCAAACCAATTAGAACCTCCAGTGAATTTGGAAGAACCTAAATACACTTAATCAAGTAATAAAAGTAATGAGCTAGATTTTTTAAGAAGAAGTGTTTTGAATGACTGACGGAATGAATATGTTAGACCAAGAACAGATGCAGCTGCAGTTTCAAGACATGCAGGGTTCTCTCTCAGTCACCAGAATGAAGTGGCACAATGACTATGAAAAATAGCCTTGAGAAATACAGGATGCTTACATATTTATTATTTAGCTAACTAGCTGTCAGATTACTTAGCAGTTTATTCCCCCTCTGGAGGAAGTCAGGGTTTCAGTAGCCAGGCCAGACTCAAGTGAACACAAGCAATAGCCATAGGTACACTACGCAAGATTCTGCTGTGCCATATGAAACAAAGACTAGTGTTAGTTATTAAGCAAATTACTGAAGTAAAAAGTGTCCAGCAATGACAGAAATTTTTTTTTTTTTTTTTCTTTTTTTCTTTACGGAGAAAATACTTCACACCATGCTCTAAGGTTCTTTTGAGATTATACAGTAAGTGAAAAAAACACAAACAGATCTTGACTTAATGATGAGGAAAAGGATTCCCAAAACTTACCTGATGGCCATGTTGTGAGCTGCAGTTCCCAAAGCCCTTCGGCCCAGTATGCACAAGGCAAAGGAAAGTGTTACTAGTGGAGAATCCTCATCGCTGTCCAAGTGCTACAAAGTTTTAAGAGTAGCATGTAATTCTAGACACAAATACGGTCTTGATAAGCATTTCAATACTATAAATGGTAACATTCATAAAATTTGTCTGTAGCTTGATCTGCACACAAAAACACTCTTTGCAATTAAGCAAAACAAGAAGGAAGATCATCGCAATCAGAGGCTTTCTGCAAAATGCAGCTTATTTTGCCCGCTGACTAGAAACTGAACATTTCAATCTCAGGTAGAGAGATCAAAAAGGAGGGAGGGGATCTTTGCTGGTTTGTTGTTTTTGTTTATTTGTTTTGCTTTTATTTCCTCCAGACATGACTTTCTAAAACAGAGCGGATTGCTTATTGCTGAGAAACACTGCAATTGGAGGCAGCAAAACCCCTCTGCGTGGGACAACAGGTGCACATGAGACCACCGACACACTTCAGAAGAACAATCTATTTAGAAAACTGCTGGAGAAAACACTTCTAGTGAATACCAACATCTATCTAAACTACATGCCATCGATGACACTGACCTCACATTTTAACAAGCAGTCAAAATGTTTCATTTACTTTTACTAGCTTAGGAGGTAGGGTTTTTTTTTTTGTTTGCTTTTACTGATTTTTTTGAAAACAAAACAAAAACACTTTGCTATCAAGCAGAAAGAAAAACTTAAACTCCCATGAATTTGAATCTTTAGGAGGGTACACATTATTATTTTGGTCTATGCAGTGGGTGATTTCTTTGACTCTAAAACTGAAGCCAGCTCTAACAGAGAATGTAGCTCCTTCTACAGAATATACTGATTTTCAGGGCATACACTGAAGCTTTTTTAAATCTCATCACATAGTTGACCTTTACCTCTACACAGCTGATGAAATTTGAAAAAAGAGGAAAGACAAAGATGTAAATATATGTATATATATATGAATTCATACATATATATATGAATTATTGTGCACACAGACATGCACTGGTGCAGGCATTTGTTTGCTCTTTTATCTCTAACTTAGAGGATTTTTAAGTCTACTGGGCATGCCTAGATCTACCATTTTATTTGAAAGTTACAGCCACATAACTAGTGAAAAAGTGTCATTTAGCAGAGACTTTCTCTGCATCTTGGGATTCTTTGTGTGTCCAAACTTAGGAACTGAGACCTAGAGCTGAGCAAGGAAAGAGAAGAAATATTCCCAGCAGGAAGAGCTGGTGACCAGGCTCAAAGGACAGTTCAAAGAAAACACCACCAAATGTAGTGGCATGCAGAGGAACTCATGGAACAGTATTCAGGTGCAGAGACATGAGAAGGAACTGAAGTGGAGAAGAAACATTAACATTCAGTGATGTTACGCTGTTCAGCTAAGGTCAGTGGTAGCACTTGGGATGTTCAATTAGTGATCCTGAATGAAAAATGCAGAAATAACACCATATGGAGGCCAGGAAAGATACACTTCCTGTTTTTTCCCTATTGTCAGCAATAATAAGAAAACTAAAACCGAGGAATATGCTCGTCTGCAACTGTATTCTCCCTCTGGGCTATTTTGAGTATTCCATGGAAATACAGTAGGGCATTTTTGCCAAATGACTGCTGACCATCAGTAATCTTAGTGGCTGAAAGAGTGCAAGTGTGTGGCAGCAAACCTGTCTCTAACCTTCTAGAGCTGCAAGGTCATTTCATACGTTTTTGTGGTGTAGCTCACATCTGAAAGACGTGATCTCATGGATGACCAATGCTAGCAGTTAGTTTGGTGTGCACTTCCCTACCACTTAAGGACTGCATCCAAACACAGGCAAACGTTTGGAAAAGGCACGCAAATGTGGACAACTGTACCCAAACACTGGCAACACTGAAGGAACAAGAATTCTCTGATGATATTCCCTGAAGAAAGCCCGCTCCAGCGGCACTTCTGTGAACACTTGCTATAGGCACACTTTCTAGAAATGATAAAATTAGCAGTGCTGGAGAGTGTGCATAGTAAGGAACTCGTTTTGTATTTAACGACTACAGCTTTGAAGCTTCTTGAGGCTCAGTTTTTTGTACAAGAGTAGTCTCTAATATGTGCTTTTTTCCATTCTACAAAACAGATATTCCCTCATATCTTATATCTGATAGTTTAAATGAAATACATTTTCCTCTATTAATCCTGAGCAAGAAAAAGAGTAACCATGCATCATGCATCCTGGGAATTTGGAGAGGTCCCGGTAGACTGGAAGCTGGCAAATGTTGTGCCGATTTTCAAGAAGGGTCAGAAAGAAGACCCTTGCAATTACAGGCCTGTCAGTCTCACGTCAGTGCCTGGTAAAATCATGGAGAAGATGGTTCTTGAACTTATTGAGGCGCACCTGGGGGACAAAGCAGTCATTGGTCCCAGCCAGCATGGGTTTGTGAAGGGTAGGTCCTGCCTAACTAACTTGATTTCCTTTTATGATAAGATCACCCGTATGGCGGACCAAGGGAAACCAGCTGATGTGATTTTTTTGGACTTCAGCAAGGCTTTTGACACGGTCTCCCATAGGATCCTACTGGACAAAATGTCCACCATACAGCTAAATAAAAACATCATACAATGGGTGAGCAATTGGCTAACGGGCAGGGCCCAAAGGGTTATGGTAAATGGGGCTGCGTCAGGCTGGCGGGCGGTCACCAGTGGGGTCCCTCAAGGCTCCATTTTAGGGCCAGTACTTTTCAATATTTTTATAAACGATCTGGATGTAGGAATAGAAGGTATTTTGAGCAAGTTTGCTGATGACACCAAACTTGGAGGAGTCGTGGACTCGAATGAGGGTGGTAAGGCCTTGCAGAGAGATCTGGATAGGTTGGAGAGCTGGGCGATCACCAGCCGTATGAAGTTCAATAAGAGCAAGTGCCGGGTCCTGCACCTGGGACGGGGAAACCCTGGCTGCACGTACAGACTGGGCGATGAGACGCTGGAAAGCAGCCTAGAAGAGAGGGATCTGGGGGTCGTGGTAGACAGCAAGTTGAATATGAGCCAGCAGTGTGCCCTGGCAGCCAGGAGGGCCAACCGTGTCCTGGGGTGCATCAAGCACGGCATCGCTAGTAGGTCAAGGGAGGTGATTGTCCCGCTCTACTCTGCGCTGGTGCGGCCTCACCTCGAGTACTGTGTGCAGTTCTGGGCACCACAGTATAAAAAGGACATGAAACTGTTGGAGAGTGTCCAGAGGAGGGCTACGAAGATGGTGATAGGCCTGGAGGGGAAGATGTACGAAGAACGGCTGAGGTCACTGGGCCTGTTCAGCCTGGAGAAGAGGAGGCTGAGAGGAGACCTCATCACAGTCTACAACTTCCTCGTAAGGGGGTGTCGAGAGACAGGAGACCTTTTCTCCATTAACACCAGTGACAGGACCCGCGGGAACGGGGTTAAGCTGAGGCAGGGGAAATTTAGGCTGGACATCAGGAGGGGGTTCTTCACAGAGAGGGTGGTTGCACACTGGAACAGGCTCCCCAGGGAAGTTGTCACTGCACCGAGCCTGTCTGAATTTAAGAAGAGATTGGACTGTGCACTTAGTCACATGGTCTGAACTTTTGGGTAGACCTGTGCGGTGTCAAGAGTTGGACTTGATGATCCTTAAGGGTCCCTTCCAACTCAGGATATTCTATGATTCTATGATTTAACTTCTATCTCAGGAATTAAAACTACTACTGATGAAAAAAATGAGAGCTTACCTCCACCCTTTTCCTGGCACAGTACTGAATCCAGTCCAGATAAACACTGCAGAAACTAGCTCTAGTTATTCCTTGGAGACAGGGAACATAATCTTCATCTATGTTAATGTTAAACATCGCAAGGTCACGTTCAATATAATGCCACTTTGCATAAGGCTGCAGTATCTTTTGGATGGATTCGTCCTTTATCCAGTCAAAAATTTTGGGAGAGCTTGCTGTAAAGTATATTATACTCTGTAGACAAAATGTGCAAACATTAGTTAGTCTCTCTCTGATTAATGCAGAAATATTTTACACAGACAGATTAAATCTGAGGACAACACTAGCTACCCATAACGGTACACATTCTTCCTGTTTTTTACTGCTTGGCATCATTGCTTCACCAGACTGTTTAGTTAGATGGTAATACTTGATATTTAAATAGCAGACAACAAAAAAAGAAGTCATATCTGTAATACATTGCTGCCTTACAGGAAAACTAATACAAATCAATAGACTGCAATAAGAACACAGAATTCCTGCACTCAGATGTGTAAGTTTGTGAATACTGGTGGGGCTTGTAGAGCCTATCACCAAGAAAATGATATTGATCAAAGTTCAGGCAAATTTTGAAAAACTAGCAGTAGATTCTCACATGGTCAGAACAGGTTTCTTTTTTCTGTGTGAGCATCCTGTTATCTGGGGACAAAACTTTCCTAATTCTTTAGAAAAACATTTCCACCACAATACACAAAGCTGAGATTCAACAGATGTGTATAATGTAACTCTGAAACCCCATTTTAATTGTTGTTTTCCCTCTGCATTTAGTAGCATTGTTATTTTTGTTATTTGTCAATGTGGGCAATAAATAATGGAGTATTGATTATACATAATGTTAAGAAGCTGGTAGTTGATCTGACTGACTTTACTTTTAAAAAGCACTGAAGGAGGAAGAGCATTTAAGCAGGAGTTCTTTTACTGAATGCACAAATAGAAAGCAGCAAGACTCATATCTGTGCCAGAGTTCCTAAGCTTCAGTTCTAACCAGTTGGTCTGGAACCATTAAAGTAATAATAAAAGAAACCTATCAGTACTATGTTTAAAGACTACTTGAAAAGAACGTGAAACTTAAGAAGTTCCAGTCTTGTAAAGGAAGGTGACAGCAGCAGGGAAGTCCCATTATGTTTTATGACTATAATGTTTTGGTTTAATAAAACATATTCATTTAGAATTGGATTCCAAATCAAACAAGAGGCAAGTGAAAATGGCTGAAGATGATGTGGTTCTACTTCATCCATGCAACAGAAATATTAATAAGCAATTAAATGTATAAAATGAAAATACGATGGATTAAAATGAAAAAGAACAGAAGCACCACCAGCCCTTTTAAAAATTCCAGATGCCATCCACAATTTGTCTTCTAACTGTACAAAAATACACAGGCAAGAGGAAAATTAAACTCCAGAGGAAAAAGACAAGGCAGACTGATACAGGCCGGGGACCAACCCTTAATTTCTTGGCATGTGGAGGACAATAAGCTCATTTAAAAAGATTCACGCAGAAACAATAGGAGCCGAAAACACAGGACTCAGCGAATGCAGATTTCTTGAATAGTAGAAGACGTTTAAATAAGAATATATTGGAAAGATGAAGGAGGCACAAGGGAAAAATATCACAGTGGTTGGGCAGGAAATGATTTCAAAATATATGCAGGAGGACTACAGGAGCTGACCCACTTTATTTGTGGAGAATAAAAATCCTTTTATAAGAAGAAATAAAGGCTTTTCTAAGCTGTCAATGAAACTGCAAATGAAATAAATACATAAAGAATAAGAAGCATGGTGCAACTCATTCTTTAAACCAATATAATACTTATTCATGAAGCATTGGAGAACTGAAACAAAGCATGCATCTTTGCTGATCTTCAAAATACAGTTTGCTTTTCTTATTATTCTCACCTGTGTTTACAAAGAAACAGATTCAGCTGGGAAAATAATCAGACTGGTAATCAGACACAGAAACAGCAAAAACTTCTGCCACCTAATTAAGTTCTGCTGTTGGTAGCTCTTCATGGATACGTTTTGTGTGTGAGTACATTCTCAGCTATATGGCAATTCAGAAATGATATGGTAAATATTTACCATGCTGTAAGCTACAAAGAATAAACTAGAAGCACTCCAAGCACTCAGTGTGATGGAAATGCAGATGTTGCTGAAGCTCAAGTCTACAGCTTTTCTGAGTTTGTGATTTATCTGACTTGAACACTGCATTAACCAGAGTTCTTCATAAAATTACCTTCCTGCTCTGCTAAAAGGAAAGCGTCAGGGCTTAAAATGTTCACAGCAAAATTGCCCAGGGTCTTCACACCTCAGGATTTCTCGATAAGGGCAAGCTGGGGAAGGAGTGAATTCTCACTTCTGTTTCTGGTATAATTTATCAGAAGGTAAGTTCTAACAGCACTAAACAAACAGGGTGATAGCTTATCTGATACATAACATAATCTTCTCACCTTCCTAAGCTGTTACAAGGATTTTATCAAATCCTATCAAAGCTTCTGTTTATGGAAGAAACTACTGACATGAAGAACAGGAGGAAAAAAAACTCATTACAAGTTTATTCTGGGATGGTCATCCTGAGGAAGGGCTCTCCTGAATTTAAGGGAGACCCAGCACAGGTTAATACCAAAGCTGCCAACTGGTTATTATGATCCGCTGTTCTCCTTTCACTAAGAAGGGAAGTAGATTAGGGGACTGTCACCTTTCTAAGAAAGGAGTTCCATAAAAGCAGTGTGCTGACATTGGCTCAAGGAAATCAAACCAAAATAGATTAGATTTCCACATCTCGCAAGTCATAGGTGGTGAACACTACAGAGCCTGCATCCAGCAGGTGTAGAGCCACAGCATACCTCAGTAGCAGCATACCTCAGTAGCATGGAGATCATTTAACCCTCCTCCCTTTCACTCAAGGCAGGATGAATTAACCTCATCAGTATCATAGGGGACAAAAATTTGTCAAAGCACCTTTATGTGTTGGCAGCTTCTCGGATACTTCCAGACCCAAAACTCTAAACTACACTTTAAATTTAGGTTACCTTTTAAAGTAAAGTGAAGGAATTGTAGCAACATATTAGTTTCAGTTTAAAGAAGTGTGTTGTTGTTGTTGTTGTTGTTGTTTAGATACATTCCTTATAAATAATTGAATTAAATTTATAGCCACAACTTCTAAAATAAAAAAGCATGCTCACACAGTTTTGTTTTTAATTAAACAAAGCAGGTTGGTTACCAGGCCTTTTGCTTCTCAAATTATTTGAGAAACCCCAGTCTGTGTTTTACAAAGTAATCGACTGCATGACCAAAGCACCTTTGTGAGGCAATGATCTTGTTTTAACTGCATGGGTTCACTTGCAAAAGAAGGTGACTAATTTATTTACAAGGGATGTCTCTCTAAGGTTGATAGGATTTTTAAAATTGCAGAGACACAGGTAGGGAGGAGATGTCAGAAATGGTTGGGAGCTTTGGTAATTGGCTTAATGGAAGTACCAACAGCATAAACAGCAGCCTTTGGCTTTTGTTGCTTCAGCAGAAGACAGTAAAGCACAGTGATCTCTTCATTTGCTGGGTTGAAAGGGTTTGGCTTTTCTGACAAATAAATATTTGTGTGATCATTGCGATCTTAATAACACTGCAAATACAGAAGTGGTGTAAATGAATTGATGTTTAATCAATGGAATTCACTAACTTCAAATGTGTTGTGATACTCACGTAAAACAGCAGGTAATAAAGGGGTTTATGCTGGTAACAAAGTACATTTGAGAAACAGCTCTTCAGAGAACTCCAAAGATCTTTACGCTTGTTGATTTTTTGTGCCAGAAAAAAAACGGTAAAAAGGCAAAATCAAGAAGAAATAACAAACTGTGAGTGAAGTTTTGCGTTGTAGGAATGCTTCCTCTGCCTTTATCAGTAGATGTTAACACACCTTCTTGATTTCTGTCTGCGATTTTCTGTACTAAGTAACTGGCCAGAATCATGTGTAGCAAAGGGAGATATGAATTAATTATCCCTACCTAATACTGAGTCAGTCTGACTGCCAGTAGTGGAAATTAATAAATACAAAGCCAGTTACTTCAAACTCTATTTCTAAAAGCTAGCCAGCAAACTAGCTTTTAGACACACCTGCACGGGAATACAGTCCACTTTACCACAGAGTTTACCTTTATATAGTATCTGATAAGTATTCTCCGCAGATCAAACACTTGCAGCATTGTTGCAGCGTTGTTATCAATGATGCTATATCCTTCCAGGATGTACTGGGTTCGTGTTATTTCCCATGTCAGCCATCGGAGGTTAAAGGCTGCATTACACGATAACAAGTGAGGCAAGTGTCCGGGCTTACAACAGCAGCAGCCTTCATTGTCTTCATCTCCTTCTGTTATAGCTTCCACTTCTCTCTGCTGGCAATATGTCCCTTGGCAGTGAGAAAAAGAGAATATGCTGCCAGTTATGGTGGGGGGAGGAAACAAAGGACTTCCTCCAAGCAGAGAAAGTATGATTTAAGGCTCTACACACTTAGCAAAAATCTAATAGAAAGAGCTATGGCAACAAATTAGATGTGCCAATTGATCCATGTGCAGTAGCAAATAAAGCGCCATACATCATTTATTTACTACTATTTACTACCACCCATAAAAGCCAAAAGGGCCCAATCTAATGTTCTAGGCATTCAGTTCTGAGCTGAGCCAAACTACAGACTACAGCTTCTGCCTTAATAAAAACTCACCAGGAAGCAACACTAAAGATTCTTGCTCCATCAGGCATATTAAGCAAATTGATCCAAGTCCCAGTCTGCTTCTTCAAATAACATACAGGATGCAAACAAAGATTTTACAGTCTGTCACAGCCCTTGTAAAATCTGGGTTATAGCAACCTATCTTGGAAAGCAGGTTCCAAAAATAACATGCAACTGGTTGTTCTCTCTCCCACCGGAGTAAAAGCTACTCTGGATCAAACATTTCTAATGAATAGGACTAGTGGCAGTACATCATGAGGACAGAGCAGCTCTCTAATTAGCCTATTACACAGGCCTTTAGATCAAAATGGAAGAAATCTTTCTGAAAAAGTCATGTTAACTAAAAGAAGTTATGAGGCAGATGCAGCAACAATAATATTTCTGCTCTGCAGACTACATTTCTGGCCTGTGCTGTGCACACTTGATGGTCAGCCTGAGCCCTCAGGATTTAAAAGCTATAAATGTGGTTTGAAAACCATGTAGGGCACTACAAATCAAAACCAGAGGTGGACATGTGCTCCCCACACAATTCTCAAAATACATGAGCTATATTTTCTTGATGTGTAGCCCTTCTTAAAATTTACTCTCTGTGGGTTGTTGCAGAACTTCCTCTCCCCCCTGAAGTTCTACATAAACTATCTTTGAAGGCCATTCAAACTACACATACATCTCACATGGCCTTTCCACCAGTGGTTTTGGTGTCACCCCATGAGAGAGCTGGCTCAGTCAGCTTGTAGGTAGGTCTTGGTAGGAGAGGAAGGTGCGAGACACTGTACTGCAGTTTCTGGAGAGGGGTACACTCGGTTAAAGCCTTAGCTGGCATCAAAGACACAACACTTACCAGCAGGCTCTCATCTGCTCATTACATGTTCTTTAACAAGCATGTCTCTCACATACTAATTTGAGTTTGCATCTCTGCTGCCGCTTACCTTTCATTCTGGAGGAAAGTGTGGTATGGCATATAAATTTAAAATATCAGCAAATACACTTCAGAGCACATCCTGTGTTCTCACAGTCAAAAATAGCAAGACAACCACATGATTTAAAACACATCATCTCTCTGAGAACTTTACTGCTAGAGATTATATAAAGAAAAATAAGCAGCATCTGCCAGGACCAACAGACCTGTTCTGTTGTGTCAGTGTAAATGGGAGAAGAATTTGGGTATGTCTGAAACTGAAAACGTACTCTGTGTAAATCCAGCATTGTTCACATACTCACATGTGTTCCCCCTTGGACTTCAGGGATATACCATAATGACTAATTATTAAATGACTTAAGTAACCTAAGTATAAACAGCTATCCGATCAAGACTGCCACAAAGTACAAAGCATGACCTCTCAAGCTGACATTTCCAGTGGGACTGGACATGAACTGGCCTGCTTCTGCTTCATATTTCACAGATTTCTACATGAATTAACACTTAATGCTCAACAGCAAAAAAAAACAGTAACTGCTCTGGGTCAGCGGATGCTTTTCTGAAGTCAAGTCAAAAGACATTGTACTCAAAGCAAAGTAGGGAAAGGCACATCCCTCTGTACAGAGCTTGAAAAGGGTAAAATAACTACTCCTTGCTGGTGCTGTTACTATTGCTGTTATGTCTAGTTTTTGAAAGGTTAAACGTCTTTCAGTATTAAACTGAATTTAAGAGAAGATCAGTCCTCATCCCAGGTGCTAAATTAAACATTGACAAGTGTTTATAAGTGGTGAAAAGCACAAGCCTAGTAAACTACTGCCACTAATCCACTCACAACTAGTGGAATTAAAGATGGGTTTGCTTACTCTATGTATCCCTATTCTTAAATCTAGTTTTTACTTTCTATGCAAATTTCATTCCTACCAAATGCCGGCTATGCTTTCAGGTGCTCTCTATATCACCTGTATACCTTATATTATTAGTAGAGACTGTAATTACCAGTTTTCTTAAGCCAAGGACTTTGTAAAATATGGGCCCTAAAGAGGCTGATAACTGGTGAGTTTGAGGGACCCTCAGTGTTGGAGGGAAGCTGTCATCACATGCATCACAAACAGAAGCAGCAGCCAGAACAATTATTTCCATTCTTGGCTAATTCAACAGGTAACAATGTCTCCAAGTCATCTTTGCTAGATAATTTTAATCAATGAAACTTAAAATTATTCTACAGTGAATACAATCAACACTGAACCTGGGGAGCCAGAGGCCTTCTAACTGGGACTGTAGTATTATAAAACCTCTGTGAGCAAACCAAGGAGCTCATGTGGTCATTCCACAAATGTATTCCCAAGAATGAAATCAGGGCTGTGCTCTGTCAGCATCTGGCAAGCATGTCCTTGCTTAACAACAGCTGCTTGATGCATTCAGGTACTATCACCACAGGGATTCGGTGTCTTGATTGCTTGGACAGCCTCTCTTTACTTTAAATGTGTGATCTGAGGCATGGCCAGTGTTCTGCCAAAATACCAAATCCCTGGCTCATGTCCTCAGTCCCAACTCATCTGATGATTAATATTTCCAAGTGCCATCTAGAAAAGAGACTCAAGTCTGCAAAGACAAAAGGCAGACTTGATGCTCAAGTTCATGTTGGTTCCCTTTATTTCTTCCAGTCAGTCCTAGCGAGACTGCCACAAATTTTCTTTCATCAAGCTGAGCCTTGTTTTAGGCCACAACACACTGGCTGGATTTCAATGCCACACATTTTCACGTTACTGAAAATTTTCATTTTACCAGTGCCTGCCTCAATCCCTTTTGGTTCATTACTCTAGACACTGGTACTGCAAAGACTAAGAGCATGTGCTCAGCGTTATGCATGGAGCCAAAAGGGACAAGTGACAGCAAATGAAGTTAAGCATCTGTGTGCATCTTGTACAGAACAGTGAACACAACTTTCGTATATATAACATTATAAACTGATGATTAAAATGTCAATTTTATATCGCTTCTCCAAAAATGATCAAGTTTAAGAGAATTATTCATAAAACCGAAGAGCAGGGAGCAGAACGTGCACTTCAGTTATGCAATATAATTAAGTGTAGTACCATTAAATATTAAAATACAGGAAAATGTTTTCACTGGTAATCAGTCATTTCAAAATCTGAAGGAAAACATTTTTTTAACGTTTCTTTCTGCAGCAGAAAGAAAATAAGCTCTCCTTCTCCGCTCGGGCTTAGTCATTCACTGTGACCCTTGCTAGCACAGATGAGGCTGATTCATCTGTAAGATATCTAACACTGGATGGTTGCCAAAAATTCATCAATGCAAGAACACGTGCCAGCTCAACAAAGCAAGGTCAATCTATGTGAGCTCAGGAGAAAAACCAGTGTAAGAACTTGGAACTCTTTCTATTTTCCTGACACGTCAGGACCTGAAGACCAACTTGTGCCCTGCTAGCACGATCTGACCTAAATGGCAATGAGAAAATTGGAACTGAAGGCTGTAATCTCACTTCAAGAGGATTCAGAATATATACCTAAACTAATGACCATCCTACCTTCTAGAATTTAAGGCTGAAATCAAAGTATGCTTTTGCATTTAATTCTGCAAACTGAGTGAGTGAAAGGAGAAACATTTTTCAGTACTGCGGGGCCAGAAAGAGAATCCTGTAACACAACAACATACTTCTAGAAGCAGCTTTATAAACTTACTTATAGAACTAAAACATTTCTATAAAACACTCCAGTTTAACAACACATCCAGAATGCAGATAAATTATTGTGGCTGAAGGCTATGATGGCTTGAGCATCTACGACTGCTGATGTACAAGCACCTAGAGTGCAAATATACCGTCAAAGGGCTCACAGGGCTCACGCACTAACTCCACCCCACAGATGTTAAGATCACAAATCATTCTCCTGCACTAGGCATTTCAAGCTTTAAACTCTGTGACCCCAACAACCAGCTTTGGAATACCGGACTGGAATACCGGATTTAACTAGGTGTTAGTTTGAGGGATGGGGCCAGGTATGGAGATGGGAGCTATGAAAACAGACTGAAGCCCAAGGTAGGGTATATGCAGAGGTCTCTTCACCAAGGACTCCACAGAACTGCTTGTTTGTTCACCATTTGTTTCACAAAATCATTAGCATTTTACAAGTTATCACATTACAGTGGAAATAATACAGTGACCTTGTTCCGTTGAGTTCTGCAAATCCAGGTATTCTTAAATTCTAATGGACGAGGCTCCTTTACCCCGACATGTCTTTTCTACTTAGCACAGCAGCTTAAAAGGTGGCAAGTTATCACCCAGAAGAAACGAAAGAGCTGTAAGACAGCAAAAGGCTATTTGCCCCCAAACCAAGCATTGTATTATAGCTCTAGAAGCAAAAAAGAAAAAATGTCTCAAAAAGGAATGAACTGAGCTCCCAGATGGAAGCTCAAGGATCACAGAACTGGACACTTTCGGGAAACTGCCACTTGCTTTGGTTCCTTCCAGGTTGTTTCCTTGTAGAATAGGGATTACAAATAATAATTTATAAACTGTGAGAACCTCAGGTTGTTTCGAGGAAAAATCACGGGACTCAGAACCACAACAACAACAAAATACTAATTCCTCAAACATTACATCTACTGGTTATAAAACTGTGCTCTGGTTTTTAACAGTTTCAGGTGCTTTATGCCTGAAAAATAACTGGTTTGTCAAAGTAGAGCAGTTGGTCTAACAACAGATATCACCTCTCCTCAAAAACCTCTCCTTTTCTTGGTCCACCAAGACACACTGTGAAGCCCCAGGTGAAAGCAAGCATTCTCAAAGGACATTGGTTGTTAAACTTGCAGCTACCAAATACCACCAGAACCTCGCATGTCACCTCTTTTGGAGTGCAATGGAATGCAATGCAGTGCAACATTTTGTTTCTGTCGAAGAAATATTTTCGATAAAGTCTACCAAGCATCTGAAAACATTTTCCTTCCTTCCAGAAGTCTTCCCCAGTACACCCATATATACATGCAAAATTGTGCAAGGGAGGAAAGGGAAGAAAGGCATCAAATATTTATTCTAGCCTATGTTAAAGAAACTAGAGTATTCTAAGTCTATTTGAAATGCATAATGGTTTACACTGCTGGAGCACTACTGTACACATAGAAAGGCTTCTACATCACAGATTTCCTGCATTTAATGTAAAGTATTGTCTTCCCTGTTTTATGTCTTTTCAAGTAGTTCACTGTGATTAAATCAAAGAAATCCTTCTGCATCCTTTCTGTTCATGCCCATAATATTTCTGAACATCGTGTCTCTCAGCCTTTGTTCTTTCCTGCAAACAATGTGCATTCAATTCTTTTAACCTTCTCTCAAAAGAGACGTGTTAAAAATGGCTGCTTTTCTCTGAACTCCTTGTAATTTATCAATATCTTTTGATGGTTTTGTGCATTCACCAAACATACATCAAGCATGGTCTCATGAAAGACATAAAGGTGGGAACTTTTACTTCCCAACAGCATGAACTGATTTGAAAAAGTACAAAGTGAATGCTGCATCCAGTCTTTAAATAATGATCGATTCTCGCTCATGCTACAGAGCCTTCGGACACAAAAATCCAGCACCAACAAATACTCCTTGCACTGGTAATGTACTTGCTACTGTAATAAAACCATACAGCATATACACACGCTGCCGAAATGAGTAACTGTCCTTGTTTCTTAGACATCATTACTGTGCCTAAAGCACATACCTTAAACTGGCTGCATTCATACACCATTTTGCGTGGAAAATAAACTAGCTAACAAAGAGAAAGCCCCACCGGCAATCCCATCCTGCTGCCACAGCTGCCTGCCACTACGTGCAATTACATCT
Source organism: Oxyura jamaicensis (assembly GCF_011077185.1). NCBI lineage: Eukaryota > Metazoa > Chordata > Aves > Anseriformes > Anatidae > Oxyura > Oxyura jamaicensis. Next base: position 41,163,221 of record NC_048895.1, on the reverse strand, counting down.
GTGCTTGCTCTGTGCTTCTTCCCTTGCTTCATCTAATGAAGTTCCAAGTGAAGCGTGAATATTGCACGTGCAACGTTCAGTAACAAAATCACAGCAGAGATTTAGAAGTTAATTATATGATTGAAGAATACCGGGAATGAGTTAGAAAACAGCTCCTCAAGATTTCAGCAGCATCATCCACAAGTAATTTCTGCACATGCTACGCCTAACTGGATGTTCTCCAAAAGACATTTTGTTGAGGCACAGACTAAACAGGAAAATATTTTAAGGCTTCTTCGTTCTACAGGGAACTTGCGGGAGGCAGATATTTTGACATTCTTTCTGCTTGTTCCTTGATTGTGGGTTTTCCCCTGTCTCTTCCTTTCAAATTAAATGATACATTATGTATTTCTTCTGGCAGGTTGCTTTTAGCGTACCACTGCGGTCTGGCACAGACAGTATCGTTAAGTTACTGAAGGGCTTCATTCCCCCACACTAATGTGCAGCTGCACAATCCAAAACTTGCAGAAAGTTTTCACCAGCCCCAAGCTCACCAATACCCTCTCTGGTTTTGGTAGAGATGAGTATCTCCTCTCAGTACCTGCAGGTATGTAGCCTTTCCCCTGCATTACACACAGGACGAATGAAATGATGGAGGAACATCCCCTCTCCATCAGTTGAAAGGAGAGTGAAGAACTAATTCATACAAGATGCTTGATTTGAACAGGACTGAAAATGGATGAGAGGAATGCCAGCTTTGCTGACTCTCTTCTTTCAGTTTGTTCAATCTGTATCTTCTTACCCGACTGCAAAGATGCTTTTCATTTAAAAGCTGAGATGCAAGCTTCAATTATGCACAGTTAGAAAGGAATCTGGATCGGTCATTTTATAATGCAAACTCTTCGTTAAGCTGGATGCAAATACGTGAGGTGGTCTCTCCTGCCCCCAGTACATTTAAATTAGGAAGACACTGTGACCTCTTCTTTGGGCGCTGATGTGGCAGCATTGTCAGTGCATGAGAAACACGGGAAAAGCTAGAGCTCCTCAATGCAAATACTGCTCTCGGTTTACTCAGAAAACAGTCACAGACACAGAGAACACAGTTGTGATTCACTCATTTCCCAAGCAACTGTGAACTTCCTATTTAAGGAACAGCAGATTTTTAGGGCCCTCAATTAAAATTATGCTTGAAATTGAAGTAGAAGTCAAGCAGCCAAAGCTCAGAAATTACAGACCTCAAGTTTGTCCTCTAGCCCTTTTTTTCCCTCTTTGTGGGAAACCAATCTGTACAATGAATGAAAACAGGGTCCTATGTGAAAACCAGCACATGACCAGACAACTAAAAATAGAGACGTGAGATGCACAAAGCAGAGGAAATGTGGTTGTATGTGGACTGAAAGCCTACTGTTTATCAGCAACTGCCTCTTGGCTTTGTAAGCTCCAAAATTCTCTCAGCTGTTTCATGCACTCTTCCCATGTGTAGAAAAAAATCCTACTTTGCTGAGTTGTACCCCACACAACCATGGAGCATTTGCAAGACTCAAAATGGGAGGAACCTACCCAGCTGGGGCAAGAGAAGGTCCTTCCTGCTGCTTGGGGCAGCCTGGTCTGACTTCCTGTCCTAGCAGGCAGCGATCCTGCTCAAAGAAAGGAACAAAAAAAACCTTCAAAGAAAGATTTTCTGCTCAAACTCAGCTTTCACAGAGCTGAGAGCAGCCCTTGACCTGTCCCCTCACATAACTTCTGCCTTCAGGTCAGACCTTCTGGCTCCTTTTAGTCAGACTCTGTCTTCTCTACATAACTCATGGCCCCATCAGAGCAGCCCAGTTCCTCGATGACACAGGATGTAACCTATTACACAAAGGACATGGTCCTGCAGCATGGCTTATCTAGAGCAAACCAGCCCTCAGGGGTTACCTAGAGATAAAATCAACTCCCTGGTGTAAACACACCACCTCAGCCCCATCCACTGGGCACACAGCAGATTACCTGCCCACACTCTGTCTGGAGTCTGCAAAACATGTTACAGTCTGCGTCAGGCAGATCCATCTTATCCAGCTTGTGCCTGGTTCCCCTCTGGGCTCATCTGTTTCTGCTTAAACAGCCTTGAAATTCTTGTGGTTTCTCTGGCACCTACTCTGCATGGTCCTGAGGGGTTTACTTTTATATGTCCAATGCTACTCGTTCGAGCTGTTCTCTCATCAGGTATGTTCCATTATTCCATCCTATTTGGCTTTTTTTTTTTTTATGTGTTTGTTTGTTTTGGTTCCAGGCCTAAAAATGTAATCTGAAACTTCAGATACCTCACTTTCTCTTCCCAGTACATCTTCTCTACCTTGAGAAAATATTCTGAAAGACAGAGAAACCTTTGCATACCTATCACGTCCATGAGGACAAAAAATAATCATACATTTTTTTCTTGTAGTCTAGGTGAGATTTTCATTCCCATTTTTGCCACTCCTCTCCTCCTCTTCCCCGCCCCTAAGTAATTTGTCTGTGCTTTCCTGATTCATGTTTACTGCTGCTTTGCTGGTCCTGTGGATCCAGGTTCTTTGAATGCTCAGTAAGAATGCTCACTCAAAGGCTGCTGACCCCCTCCTGAGGAACAGGAGAGAGCCTGGGGAGGGGAATATTCATGAGAAGAACACATTTGGCTCCAAAAGGCAACTCGAGACACATGACTGGTTGCAGAGGCTCAGTCCAGGCTGAATTTAAGGACCTGCTGCAGAGAGCAAACATGTTAGATCTGCTCAAAAAGAGAGGCAGTGTTAGGCAATCGACATGGAAATGTCAATTTTCAGACCCATTTGTTTGCACAAACTGTAATTTTAGGGAATACAGAGGTGGCACACTTGACAGGTGGCACACTACAGGTTTGGAGCTTTGCTCACAGACACAAAATGGCACCTGACTGGTAATGAACCAAGCTGTCTCAAAGTCAAAGTCCTCCTTGCAACAAACCTATCCCGTTATTCACTACTCAACTTCCAGCTCGTTAAGCCTGCCTGCTTTTTACCTAGCCAGAGTGTGGTTTGAGCATCTTCTCATATTTTTCATCTGTATTTGCAAGATTTACTTTTCTTAAACTGCATGGGGGTGGTGATGAAGGAGAAGGACTCAGCAGGAGGTGACAACTGCACAAAGAATAAACTCTTACAATTTAAGCGTGAGATTTCTTTTATTTGTTTCAAGTCCTATAATGAAGTATTTTAACACAAAAGGATGATGAGCAAAGATAATTTGGTGAAATCAAGATGGACGATAAAGGAAATGTACATGGTCCTGTTTACTCAAAATCCCAACAAAAATTAACTTAATGCCAACATTTTCCAAGCTACATCACTTTTTAGACCATCCTGGAAGTCACTTTTATTTTATGATCTGCAGAAATGAATGAAACATTTTCTAACTTTACAAAGTTTCCATACAGAATTGTACTTTGAGTAACCTAAAAGGCACCAAAATGACAGATTAACTAAAACTGTCTTCAAAAAAAAGAAGGAAAAGAAGAGCAATTATCTTTGAGATTTATCAGCCTTTGAAATCAGCAGTACTGCAACTAAGAAGAGACTTGAACTGCCACAGTATTTAACTGTTCTTGTAGAGCAACAGAGATTTGCATTGTCTGGCCTGGACATGAAAGGAATAATAGCAAGTTCCAAAACTACTGAAAAAACCTTTCCACCTATGGCCTTTACAAGGTATTAGCCTCAGTACCTATCTCAAACACAGGAGCACCACCGCATACCTTGGGGGCACACAAGAAGATTATAATTGCACAGAAGCCTTTGAAGTTGAAGAAAGCCACAGACACACACATACATCACCATCATCATGAACAAGAAGAAATTACTAGGCTGATAAACAAATTCTTTATCTCCCTTTCCAGTTGCTTTTTTTTTTTTTTTTTTTTTTTTTTCTTAAAATCTGCCTCTGTACTGAATAGGTATCTCACCAGCTACCACGATACTGAGATTTTCAGGTATTTACTGTTTTACACATAACTTATCTTCCCCCCCAACATACAGAAAGGAAAGTGAGCATCAAGCATGTACCACAACCTGCTCAGCATCCTACAGGGAGTCTGTCACAGAGTCAAGAGTTGAGCCCACACATGTTATTTCCTATTCCCCTCCCACACCTAAGTGCATTCAAAGAGCCAGTCTGTCTCCTATTTTCTCATACTCAACTTTGCTGAAAAGTTGCCTTGATTATACAGTCCTCTGCATGTCGCCCATTAGATGCTGCTCAGCCCTTGAGCCTGGGAAGCTGTTTATTCTGGGATTTCAAAACTCCTGGCATCTGCGATTGCAAAGTGGTATCTTTGAAAGGTTACAAACCCAAGCAACAAACCCAGCCACTGTATATAGCATGAAGAGAATTTAAAAACTGTTTAAAAGCTCTGTGGCTTTACTTTCATTTTTCTCCCTACATTATGCAGAACAACATCATAAAGGACATGAGCATGATACCATGAGCGACTGACCTCACAAATACCACAGCATCTAAGAAGGGGAATGGAGTCGTCTTTTCCTAAAGAAGAGAGCCCTAACAGAGAAACATATTAAACAGCTGAAATCAGATCTTCTGAAATAAAAGAGAAACGAAGCCCTAATTCATTTGCTTCTCTCTGCCTGGTCCACTGTGATGGAGACCATCTCAGCACCAGCATCTTGCATGATCTCACATGGGATAGTTTCCGTGAGAGGAGTTGTTATGGTATCTGGTATTTTTTCAAAGACCAGTTTGGGTGGAAGTTGAACAGTTTAAGAGAAATTTCAATTTTCATGGTTATGGAAGGAGAGAAATAATCTGAAGACATGAATAAGTGTAGCCTAAAAGATCTGTGACCAAAGAAATATGTTTCTGAACATCTTATGATTCTGCAGAACGTGACTCTAAATTTCTTGATATCTAGGTTTCAAAACACCGTCATTCAAATAATGATAGAAAGAACTACAGAGCCTTTAGACACAGACAAACATCTACAGAAAGAGAGAGAGAAAATATCCTTAAACTCTATGTCCTACTATAGAGCTGTGACAGGTTAAGAAAGGCAGACAGTTTTTGCTGCAGTTTTTGTTGTTACTTAAATCATCAGGGATCCTTACCTCGAAATTCCAGCCCTCTAAGCTGAAAGGTGACCAGGCCGTTTCCAATTTCGATCAAGTGCACAAAGGCATTTAAATAATCTGATGCCAGAATAAAACAGTCTCCTGTGCTGTAGTTTCCCCAGCGGCCCAGAATCAAATCTCCACAAAGAGACTCCTGCAGGGATCTTGTCAAATGCTCATAAAAAATGGAGTTGAGATTATTGTCATCATTTCCTGTAACCAGAGCAGTACACATTTGTTAATTAAGTAAACAAACAAACTAACTAAGCCATTCTGCATAAAGTGCTATGTTCTTTTTTATTTCTGCTTAAAGCATCTTCCTCTAGCTAGGTGGTATTTTTATGATGATACTTTATACAGACTGCATGTCCTAGATGCCTTTTAGTCCTTTAGAGAATCAGGACTGAAGCTTTTGCTTAACATGAAGAATATAATAATTCAAACATCAGATTAGTGATAATGTAGTTCAACCAAAATTGAACTAGTAGTTGAACCAAATTACCTTTTTGTTTTATAACGGCAAGAATTTTTCAGCTCCACTGAAAGACTCTACTAAGCTAACGTCTGTATATTGTTCTTGATTTTAAGTAACCAGAAATCATATTATTTCAGTACATAAGCTTAAATGTAAATATCTAAGATATTTAAATTTCTGAGGTTTTTACTGACTTAAGAATTTGTCACACACTTTCCATCAATTTACTTGGAGTTCCTTCTTTTAGTCCTCCAGGAATTTTTCATTTGCCATGAAGTGTTTTCTGAGTATTTAAGATGATGGCACATATCTTAAAAAAAACACATTTAGTATATTGAAAAATAATGAAACATGCTTCATTCAACGTGAAAATTGCTACCACTCTCTTTAAAAATAGCACCGGCTGTCCAGTTATACATTGCTTAGGCCAACTGTCTAGGTAAGAACATGTCACAGTCTAAAAGTCCAGTCTCAGAGGTCTATGGCATTTATCTGTATTAAAATTAGCACTCTACGATGATAATTAGAGAAAGGAAATAAACCTTTCACAAATGCTAACGCAGTGCTACATAATCCAACGTGTCGTTGCTTTGTGCTTGTACTCTTTCATATAATATATATGCTTGACGTGAGAACTCATTTTTTTTTCTATAAGGCATAGTGGCTCACCTCTCATACTTTTTAAATGTAGGTGCATGAATAGATATACACATACAAAGCAACATCTTGTAGATGCATGCAGATGGGTGAGAGCGCATAGGAATACATATGTACAGGTACACATGCATATTTATGTATGTCCATATTTAAGCAGATCTAACACAGAAAAAAAGAAAGGACAAAAGGCTATAGTTTCCCCCACAGATTGCTCCTCGTTACAAGAAGAGGAGTGGGCATATTTCTACACAGATCTTCATAACCATGGCCATTACGCATCTAGCCCCAGATGTATGGATACACAGGTGTGTGTGTACATGCAGACGTACTCAGCTCTATACCTTCTGTAGTATGTTTGTCAAGAAATTCTTTTTTAAAGCACACACAAAAAGAGTACGTTGCTTGAGCTATGCTTTGAAAAACATAATTAACATACATAATTAGCATGTATAATAGAGATTATTGCTATCAGATGACTGAACGACCTCGAGAAACATCTTAACACTTTGCCTTGAAATTATACATAATGAAAAAGCATTATATATGCCTTGAACTGCTAACGCTTCTCTTTCCCTCTTGGACACCCTGGATTACACCTGAAGATGTGTATTTGTACCTGCTGTTGATCTAATGGATAAGCATAAAAAGGGAGGTTAAAAATGTGACAACAATAATTACAAGGTAAATATCTCCACAATACAAGCATCTGACAACTCAGTGGAAATATAAAATCAGCTGCAGAACATGAAAGAGGAAGAAACCCCCTTATGAAATCCTGGCCTCTCTCAGTGGGACCAGGATTTGGCACAAAATCTGGGTGTCAGATTCTCCTGGAACAGGACCCGTCCTGCCAGGTGCTGGAGAGCATCAGCTCAGGTATTAACGTGCTCTGTGTGTGCACTGACTGGTCAAAAAAATACTCTGACTCTCCAGTCTCAAAGGAATTGCCAGGTGCAGTGCAGAAGGTGTTTTGGACTGCCATGGATCAGAGCTCACTTAATGGACCATTACATAGAGGAGAAGCATCCTTACTTTTTTTTTAAAAAAAAACAAAACAAAACCAAACCAAACCAAAACAAAAAAACCTTCCTACATATTTTCTGATTTCTCCTTCTCTTCCTTTCCCACGCACTGAAAGGGCTCCTCTCCAGTGAACAGGAGATCCCTGTCAACCCAACTGCGTAGTGGTAGAGACGCTGTTATCTGTTGCTTTTTTCCAAAATGTTTTCCTGACTGCAGCTAACCTTTGAGTCTAGCTAGGATGTCTGCTGTGTGCTCCACACACATAAAAAGGCTGTTTCTAACCAAGTGATTTGCAAGCCAGCAGCTATCTAATCAGCTTCATGTAACTGAAGAGCGAATTTACTTATCAAGGCACACGACTTAAAGAGATACTCTGTTACATTTAAAATGCTCTGGTTTGTTCACACAACATTTAAACCCTTTGCATCTCTTTAACTTTTCAGCTGAAGTCCCAGTGGAGCGAATACATTGCGTTTTACAAATCAAGCAACACAAAGGACCCAAACTCCCAGGCCATACCTGCATCCTTTTCGATCTGAATTGCCAGTCTTGTGTTGGAATGGTCCGACCTTTTGGTGCTGGAAACAAAGACAAGTTGTACAGCCAGTTCTTTTTCTTTTAAACAAGATTCTCCCAAATACATGTTTTTATTTTCTTTTAAACATAAGTATACCACTATGCAATTCACACTCCTAACCTGGTCCTCAGTTTATTCCAAGTGTGCCTATACAATGGCTCTGGAAGCACACCAGCCAGGTGCCAACACAACACTGAATAGGAAGAACCCTGAATCAGTCTCTCTTCCCTTCTAAGCCTTAAGGGCAATAGCTCAACTTAAAGGTTTTTGTGAGTGGAAGTACTGCTGTGGGTGTATAACTTCTATGGAAGGAAAAAAAAAAATCAAAACACAATTAGCTTCAAATTTACCTAGACAGCAATGACAGAGTCCCTGGCCATTCTCATCTCTCAATAAGGAGTGAATTCTGAGCTTTAGTCTGTACACATGGAAACTCTGTCTCCCTTAGGAATGTCACAGTCCCTGCTCAGGGTTTTCACTATACCAGTGGAACATAAAACACATAGGAGAAATGGTCACAGAATGGAGGGCAACTGTAAGGTAGATTGGATTGAGCTTTTATTCCTACCTGAAACAAAACATATTTACAAAGTCTGAAGATAAGGAACAAGTGAATCACTGCCGATGTCCCTAATGTCAGAAAGTCTCTTCATCCAGCTTCTGCAGCCCACCCACCCTGTTCCCAAGAGCTCTGGAAAACTCAATGACAGGAAAAACTACACACATGCTTTCGTGTAGTAGAGAGAAGAGGAAGAGAACTGCTGTACTTCCTTCCCTACTGATTTTTGTTTTAAAAAAGCATGTTCTTAACTTTGCAAGAAATACAGTTGGTGAGAATATGAGTCTTAATTAGACTTATTTGTAATTAATATTAGTACATTATCTACATACATTAACATTTTATTTGATGTATTATTTATTTTCCTGCCTCTGGTTGGCTGAGCTTATTGTAACTGCAATTTTCATTTCCTATGCAACAGAGAACGGTAACACTGGGGGGCCTTCTGAGCAATTTGGAACATAAAGAACGATTAAATTTCAAAAAGGTTGTCAGAATCTTCTACCCTAACATACATCCACCTGCAAATGCAACATATGCAAGAGTAAGCATAAAGATTAGGTTACAGAATTTAATCAATTTTCTATTCTCAGCAGAGAAGCGTTACTGATTTCAGAACCGCGTATGTTTTAAGGTTATGAGGCTCCTTTTTAGCTTTCAGTCCCTCTGAAACCAGTGTAGCAGAGTGAAGTACAAGTCAATACTATTCGTTACTCCAAATTTCTATCAACCTGTAAAGCATTTCTGTTCTTGAAGCATACTGAGACCAATACAAATCAAGTAATGGTTCAGAAAATTCCATTCCATATAAGCAGGAATCCTTTTCCCCAGTATGCAGCTCTGGCTCCATTTCTTTCCCTTTTTTTCCTTTTAAGAGATACACATGAAACAATCAGGGAAAACTGTGAGCGCTTCAGGTCCTTCTGTGACAGATGATGCAGCCTGAATAGGAAGAAGGGAAGGAAGCAGCGCAGTTCTCACAAACCAAACCAAACCAGGCTCTGATGTGGCTTTTTCCCCCATTCCAAGCACAGTATTGATTTCTTGAGCAGGGAAAACATGGGCCTCAGGACACAAGATAAGAAAGGATTCATCATTTTGGATAGTACTAGAGAAACTCAAAGCTTTAGACTGATATTTTGAAGCATAGTTTTAAATTTTTATGAAGACCAAAGGCAATATGTAGAGTTGGTAAAGCAAAACATGAACTACTTTTGTCCTGAAATTCAGTTTACTCGAATAAATTCAGTCAGGTAATACACTTAGGTAAAAATCTTCCACAATTATTAGCAACCGAAGCTATGTTTGCACCTTCTTGAAGCCAACAGGAATTTGCATAACATTAAACTCTAAGACACTGCTCCTGACACTCCAACTGCTACACCTTTCCTCCTGGGCTTTTTACTGTCAACTAGGACCCCCTAAAGCGAACTTTTGGGACAAGTGGGTGATTTGGGCTTCCCTCCAGTGGCTTCTGGCTTGAAATCTGGCTGTTACCACTCATCCAAGGTGATAATTAGCTCAGTAATTGGATTTCTCCCTGAATTGCATTATTCCATGCAAACCAAGCGCAGGTCCTTGGGCACTTGCCCCAGAGAGCAAGTGATTGTCTTTGAACATCTTCAATTTTAAAGTCAACATCCTTCTTAGATATTTCAGGAACTGGCTCACGCTCTTTTAATCTAGCATTTATATGGACAGTGAGATAATCTACTGTCTTGTGTACCACTGTTCATGTCATTATAACTATTGCTTCCTTTGCAAAAGGATGAAGTCACTTCCTATAATTTCCTTGTCCAAAAATACTACCTCGTTTTTCAACCTGCAAAGACTGTCTTCTCCTGCTTTGCTCTCCAAAATTCCTTAGAAAGGTAAAAGAGTCCGAGGTGGATTCAGGCAGCCTGGGAACATACCGCAGATGGTGAGAATTAGGCAAACTAAGGGAAAAAAGATCACTGCAGTGCCTATTTCCAGAAGATGAAAATAAAATGGCAGCTGTACAATCTGCCTTACTGTTGTTGGATTTTGCCCCAAAACACAAAGACAAGATTTCCAGAATTCCCGCTGTGAAGGAGTGGATCTCTGCTTTGAAAGAGAACAAAACAAAGAAAAGCAGTCCCTCTGGGGGATGCAAGAGATGCGTTTCTAGGGTAGATCCAAAGTTCTTCCTCTGTCTGTGTCCAATGAATTTTAATCCATCTTTCCATGACATCTAACAGACAAGTCTAACAGGGAGGAACATTACTATGCTGCAGCCCCATGATTATTCATGGAGTCTGGAACAAATCCTCAGCATTTCCATTTGAATGTCTTATGCTGCTGGCACTATAAACGGAAGGCTTAGCATTAAAAACACAGTAGTATAGGACAACATAGCAAGGGGTGGGGGGGTGAATGAGGAAATAGCAGAATAAGCAAGCGTCCATGAATATTTGAAGGACACCAGAGGCAAAAATGATGGTACTAATTGGACGTGTGAGGACGCCCAAGTAGTTTTAAATCAATTTCATCTAAAAGGCAGAACGATTTCAGCACGATTATAACAGCAAAGGCTGCTGACAGCCCCTTCGTGCATAACCACGGCCAGGTTTTCTGGGCAGTTGCGTGGAAGACATGCCCTAGGTTTAACTCATGTTAATAAAGAAAGATCTTTCAAAAATGGAAACAATTTCTCCTTCCTGATCACTCACGCTAAATTTTATTCTTCATGCTTTCTTCTTCCCTTCCCTCCCTCCCTCCCCCAGTGTTTCATCTAGCAAAAATAAAAAGTGGCTTTGATTGCATGCTAGGAAACCGGGGGAGGGTTAAGGTGTAAAAAAGTTCCAGTTGTTAAAGACTGTCCTGCGGAAGGATCCTTTTAAAACAAGGGGACATTTTATTATCTATAATTCTTCCTGTTTCATGCTTCCTCTTTTTGCTTTCTTAAAATACATTTATAATTCATTCTGAGAGCTTCATGGTTGTAGGTTTTTTGTTTTGTTTTGTGGTCATTTTCTGAGAAACTATCAAGACTGTTTAAGACCTTAGCCCATTCTGCAGCCTGCCTTTCCTGAAAACAAGGTTTCTGTCATTCTGCACCAATAGGGATGCAAGTGAGAGATGTGCATCTGAGATCTAGAGCTGAGTGGCCAAAATGAATTAAACAGCCCACCTAAATGCTCTGACATTCAAAGGTTTAGCAGGGGAACTCACCTCTTATTTGTAAGCTAGGCCATTTAAGTATCTGTGTACTTCAAAATATTCACTAATGCTTTACCAGAACGTCACCAATATCCCTGTTTTCACCTTAGCTGTCTACCTTGCTACTTAATTTCTTTCAACCAGCCTGATGGTGCTTTATCTTTTAAAAGACATTTAGTCCTTATCTTCAGCTATTTGCTACTAAGCAATACAACGAGCTTTGTACGTGGAAGGATTGTGCCGACTCTGCTGAGGTTTCTGTGCTTGCTCTCGCCACCAGTAAGGGAGGGCTGGGACCCTGAAATGCTTGGAAGGACCACGCTTACCCCATCACTTCACTGTGCTTACCCCAGCTAGACCTCACTGTGCATGCCTCAGACATGCTTCTAATTGAAAAGCAAGTCTATTAATCACACACACAAAAACCTGCATCTGGAGCACTGCAGGTAAGAGTTATTCTTCTGCTTTTCCCATTGTGAGTCACACAGACACTGTAGGAAGGGTGCCCAGCTCTGGGTAAGGAGCACTGCAGGACTCATGCACTTGGGCTCTGCACTGGCTGCTGTGGAGGCACTGATGGGCCCACAAGGGTGAAGTGGCAAAAGCCTGAGAAACTGAAAGGGCCTGAAGAGTAAAACGGAGGTGGTGAGAAAAGTCCTGGTGAAATTTTCACCAGAAAAAGAGAGTGAGGAGTCAGACAGGAGAAAAAAAAAAAAGTGTTGGGAGCTGCTTTGGCAAGTGAGCCCAAGATATTTATTTCCTTTACTCCACACAGTCCACACAGTGAGATGCAAATTGTTTTGAACATGAAAGGAAGAAAGGAGAAAAAGGTATTTCAGAATTCATGCTTAATATTTTTTATTGCTGATAACAAAGTGCTGTTATACTGTTATACTTTTTCAGTGCACAATATTAAAATGACATACTTTTACATTTTAATTGTCACTTTTAGACTCAAGGTGACTACTTAAAATTAGGAGGTAGAAATGGAGAGATGGAAAGAATGGATGAGGAAATACAAGAACATGACAAAGATGAGGGAATGTCGTCTTCCAAGGAAAGCCTACATCAGGAATTAAGTCTAGATCATTGTGGACTTCTCAGATCATTGTGGACTTCTCCATATACGCATATCTCTCACCAAAAGATGCAGGAAGACAAAATGGAAGCTAACTGAGCCACTTGAGCGCCACTAGCCTGGGAGTGAAGCATTAATGATACCACACTGAAGAACAACAAAAATCTTACCACTACCATGGAATTGCACAAAATTCAATTTAGAATAGATATATATATATATATTTAATTCCACGAACTGTAGAGAATTTAATCTTTTACAGCAGTCATTATGGCTGTCCCTACAGCTTTTCAGACTGAAAAAATCTCAAACACATGGTTGAACTACATGGTGTTTTGAGAGCAAACACTGCTAGTCAAAGGATACATAAAGTATTCATCCAGTATTTACCTATTGCCAATTAACACAAAGCTTCAGGGACAATTGATGGTATAATTCTGGTATAAATCTTCAGGGCAATGATGGTATAATTCTGCATTTTGCATGATCTCAGAGAGAAGTGAGAGAGATTTTGCATTTTGCTCTTCTAAGCCCTCAGGCATTTTGGGTCTAGTATATACCCTTGCTTATCAGGACACAACCAGGACTTCAGCAAGCTGTAGCATGAATTATTCCCTGCTGCAATCTGTACACAACTTGCACATCACCTGTTTCAATGGCTACACTCTTGCTGAACATCTCCTCTGTGATCTCGGTCTTCCCTGTCTTTACATCTTGACAAAAGCTGATTGAGTAAGCATCTTCTTGACAGGAAGGTTTGAGTTTACTGCTCCTAACCTCAGCTTGCCCCTAAATCTTTTATTCAGTTAAATCTAAAACAGCAGACAACCTACATTGTCCAAGTGAATGGGATGAACACTTTCTGAGAACACTTATTGATATTCAGTAAATGCATTTCAACAGGTTTCCAATACTCAACATGACAGAAATTTCACGAGTTCATTTGATCTCATTAGATTTACATCATTTGGAAGCTAAGCATTAGAAGAATAGCTTATAAAAATGCAGTGCCACTGTATAACTGTACAAGCCCTTAAAACATTACTTGCTTCCTATTTCTGATTTCTGAGTCTATTCTATTCTGCCATGTCCCTGCTTTCTTTTCCAAATACCTCTCAAAGTCTTCTTCTATTGTTCTCATGTTTTTTTTTCCTCTATAGATCTGACTTTCTGATTATGAATGTCTGTTGCACTATCCTCTCTACTGCATACGTTTTGCTTCTTTGCCCATCCCTTTCCATTTATCCTGCTTGTGGTTTTGATCTCTGCTTGCGTTCCTGCATGGCCTCAGCATGCATTCTCTCTCTGATGCCTCCCTTCTGTCTTTATTCTGTCCTCTTAGAATGATTCAGTGAACTGGAGTTGTGAATGCATCTTTAACTCGGCAGGGAACTACAGAGCACTGAATCAGAATGCACTCCCAATTAATTATCACACATATGGCTCCTATTCAGTTAGCCTCAATTTGTTTTATTGACTGCCACAGGCAAAACTTGAGAAGAGGAGATGTTACCAGTTAAAGTGATACTGCCAAACAGTCAAGATACAGCTTTGAATTTTGTATAGCCTCCCTTGTGTGTAAAACTCTTGGCAACTTAGGAAACACTTATTTTAATGCCAGTTCTATTTGGCTGAAGGCTCCCATTTTTCCTCACCTGCCTTTTCCCAAATAGCTGTGACTCTAATTGTGGAGTCAAGCAGTAAGGTGAGGGCTGGTTTGGAGAGGACATGTGCATACATCTGTGCTACAGCAAGTGGCCAAAGGGGCATACACACACACAAGGACACTTGCTATGGGGGTTCAAGGCATGGAGGGGGACACTATTTCTAGTAGGACTTCTTTTAGCCTGAGGCTTTACCTAAAGCAGCACCTCAAAGCCCTGCATATCCACTGAAGGGGATTAAAGACCAAGCAAGTGCTGTAGGTACAAGTCCAGTGACAGTGCTGATGGTGTGCAATATGTAAATGCTAGGCTGAGCGTTCAAGGATCTAAATCCCTTTGCAGTTATCAGAAAGACTCAAAAAATTCCTCATGTTCTATGAACAGCATCAGGCAACCCATTCTGATTTGAAGACAACACACCAAGAATTCAAACTAAAAACTGTTAATTCATTGATCTTGTCTGTTTTGACTTATAAGTCCCGGGCACTAATGAGTGCCCATTGTGGCTTTTATCTACATGCTGAAACTTACTTATACTATTTCACTGAGTTTTAAATTATCTTAACACTCAGTAAAAGCTGGAGAAGCCCTGAGGGCAATCCAATGAGGAACTCTCTTAAGAGAGCTGTGGTCACCAAAGGGGCTAACATAAATAAAACTGAGTAATAACCGGTAACAAAGGATCTGTAACCCCAGTACTGTAAAATCTTTGAACTGGAATGCATCGCTTCTCTCTGGTCAGTTTATAAAAATAAAGAAACAGAGGCAGCCAAACACAAAAATTGGCGGAGAAAGAAAAGCAGTTTAGAAGAAACTGAAAAGATTGCAGTGAGCTGCAGAACTCCTTGGCTCAACGTGCCTTTCATGCCAGGGGCTGAAAGCATTCAGAGAAGATTGAACTCTGAGTAATGGCAACTGGCAGAGACATAGTCAAAACACAACATTTCTGAAATTATATTTAAGAAACTAAGACAAACAGTAACTCCTATACATACAGGGAGAAAAGGGTTTTCTTACGCTTAAGTCATGCTGTAATTGTTGACTTCAGAGGTTAATGTACCTTTCTTGAAAGTATTCATTATAAATCAATGTCTAAGACTACCGAACTGTAAACATCTGCTGCAGTTTTTCCTCTGTAAACATCACCACTATGGAGGTCTAACAACATGTGAGAAATCAAACAACATAATGAGAAAAGACTAAAAAAAAAAAAAAAGAAAAGAAAACCAGCCTTAAAAAGGAGAACGTGAAAGGTCTGAACATGCAGCTCCCAAGCAAGGCCCACAGACAGTTGTGGGTGAATGGCATTTTGTGTTCAGATCAGGGGTTTCAGCAGCTGTACCAGACAAGCTGGCTCACAGGGAAACCAGATGCACTAGGGTATGTTAAAAAATAAGCATTTGGAAGTGGAAGGCTTGTTATTTTATGGTAAAGAGGAAGGGAGCAGATGGGCACATTTCACAGCTTCTTTTCCCATACACGTGCATGATGTGGGGTCAGTCCCAGTTATGTCCACACTGGGAAAACTCTCCCCATTCCACCTGTAGGCTGTGCACAAGGGACAAGTGATGTCAGCTAGCTGGAAAAAAAGAAAATGGAAGCTGCACTAAATCTGAGGCAGAGCAGGTCTTCCTTGCCCTCCACCCCCAGCTATAAGAACCTTAGCAGCAGCTATTTTCCAGACCACAATGACAGAGCAACAGCATACTGATGCACTTGGAGAAAAGAAAGACTTGTTCACATATTCTCAGACACCAAGAGGCATCCGGTAATGCCATTCTGAGATAACTGGCAATTTAATCACAGCCTCTTTAGAGACACTTAACTAATTTAGTTACACCACACAGTAATTCACTAGAGACCCTTCAAAGCAAACGCAAGCTGTGCCTTACCCAAAAATAGGCACCAAACCAGATGACCAAGAAAGAACAGAGGCAGGAAGGAGCAGGGCAGAGGACAGAGAGGCGTGTAGGCACTGAAATCTCCTGATTGCTGGTGGCAGTGTGCTCTTTATCAGGACAAGTCACAGCTGCAGCAGAGAAGGGGCATGTGATCCAGGGATTAGACCCACTGGGGAATGAAAGGAAACTTTCTACTTGGTTCTGGCTGTTGCCATGTCCATGATACAAACCAAGATAAGAGGAAGGAAGGAGGGGGAGAGACAAAGTGTTTAAGAAAAAAAAGCAATGCAGTGGAATGAAACAACAGCATTTGAACAAACACTATGCTTTAAAGTGCCTATACATTAAATAAGATTTACTGCTGTTTCCTTTTCTCTCCCTGCCATCTATGGCCTAATAATTCTAACAGCTGTGAAAATAAAGAGTAAAGCAGGACTCTTCAAACTGGGAAGCAGAACCCAAGCTAACGACAGGACAAACCCAGTATTGCATCAAACCTGTTTTTTTGTTGTTGTTGTTTGTTTGTTTTAAAGAGAAGATTTCTCACAGTTGGACTCCCACAGGACAAGCAGCTCATGAGAGCAGGCCAGCTTTCTGAATTTACACCCCTCTCTTTTCAACAACAATGGCAGCAAAAGCTGTAAAAAATGGTTGCATGACAAGTTGTTCTTTCTTAACCGCCCCCCTTATTGCCCTTTTTTTATTTCTCCTTAAAATCACTCATCCCTTTTCCCCCAGAAAGGTCCACAGAAGTGCACACTCTAAACAAACAGCGTATGTTGACTCCGGAGAAGAACACCCATGCTCTGCACACACACCGCCAGAGCACAAATAGGCACAGTATGATTCCTGAATTTTGAAGAGCTTGCTAGGAATTTCACAGTTTGCTTACTGTCAAAATGATTTTTTTTTTTTTTCCCTTTTTAACCCACTTGAGCTCCTCCATCTCCTTGAAAAAACAAACAAGTTATTGTCTTAATTCTCCAAGACTTTCAGCTCCAGATCACATCATCTGGAGTGGCAGATGTCCCATCAGAAACCCAAGGAATTGGGTGTATGCTTCACTAGGTAACATTCACCCAGTGTTACCCAAGGGTGTTTGCTTCCTTGGGTAAAAACTGGGTGAGTGGCTGGGCCCAAAGAGCTGTGGTGAATGGAGTTAAATCCAGCTGGAGGCCAGTCACTAGTGGTGTTCCCCAGAGCTCACTATTGGTGCCAGTTCTCTTCAGTGTCTTTATCGATGAGGTCAGTGGAGGAACCAGAACAACTTCCCCCTCCAGTTCAAGTGCCTGAGCCTATTTAACTCCATTGCTCTGAGAGAAAGCATTCATGGCATCTCTTTGGATTTTTAGATATGGAAGGGTCAAGATCTAAGGCAGTAAAGCATGCTAATCTCACTTTATTCAATTATTTCAAGCATTTTGTAGGAAATTTCCCTATTCTTAATACAATATGACTCCCTGCCCCTATCTTTTTTGGTCTTTTTACTGTATCCCTTTAAACCCAGGAATTTTTCAGTCCAACTCTCACTCACTCTGCTCAGTTCTTCATTTGAGGTGCACATTGTGGAATGCCACAGGTTCAGACTAACATTTGTTTTGCTTTGATAACTATCAATCTTCTACAAAGCTGTTTAGTACATCTGAAAGATTTGGGGGGTGCAGGTTGTTGTTTTTGAGTTTTAATTGAGAAGACCATAGAAGATATACTAGAATTTCTAACAAACTTCCAAGCACAATTTTTTCAGTCTACTGTGCGCATCCACATTGAAGACAAAGTTGTAGTTACTGATTATTTTGAAAGGACAAAGAGTAGTGGTTTAAAGCATTAAAAGTGTTAGCTTTTCACACTCAGAAATGATTAGCGCCAACTTCTTTATTTCCTTTGATGGGGTCACTGACAGTCACTACTGACAAAAACCAGACCCCCTAATTTAAGTATCAAGCACTATATTTACTATATATACTTTGAATATCTTCTGTTCACATTGTCCCAAAAGCCTTAGACCACCGAAAGCAAATGAAAATGGTCCCATCTATTTCCATGTACAATAATCTACAGATACCATTCTAATCTAACTACATGGAAGAGATGTGCCTACAACCACTGAGCTTGACTCTCTAACCTGTACCTAGAAAAGAAGCCACATGCCACATTAAAATGTTCTAGCTGAAGTAAAAGGCAGCAGATGTTTGATTCTCCCACTTCCTACTTAATGTGGTTCAGGGTTTCTGTCAGAAAATATAAAGCTGTCTGGGGGATTGGCAGTAGCTTCCTGCTTTTCCAAGCCTGCCCTCAAGTTTTACTCCAATGAAATAATGAAGCTGCTGACCCAGAAAAGGATGTGTGAGGAATAATTTTGTTAAGATCTGACGCCAACGTACAAAACTTGGCTCACCCCAAAACCCTTCCACAAATCTCATCATATCCAGAAGCTTTATGTAACTTGGCTTTGTCTCAGTAGTTTCTTTATAGAGGAGTACATGTACACTCATTGACACAAGTCAAATTCAAAAAAAAAAAAAAATCTTCAAAAACTCATCAGACCAGTTCCCCTAAAAGATGGAAGAATCAATCACTAAAATTTCAAGTTCTGAATTCCCTCAAGGTGCTCAGAGGCATCAGTGGTATTGATACAAGAAGCATGATAAAAGTACAACACTGGTCTGGCCACATCCTGCTTTGGCCAATACAATTTTTACTTTGTACCTCATGTTGCTGTTCTGCAGCTGCCACAATGTACTCGGAGCCTGGTGATGTGTTACTAAGTATTTGCTCTGAAAACTCTCTCTACTTGGAAAGGACAGTTTTCCTGCCTCCACCACTCTCGTGGGATCCTATTAGATCCCAGTTACCAAGAGCTTTGAAATCCTACAGGGTAAAAGGAGCAGAAAGTCTTTATTCAATCTGTTCAATATTCTAAGTTTATGTCCTTGGGAAACCAAATGAATGACAGCTAAATTCTGACAAAGCCAACCAATTCTTATGTCAAACTCTAAGATCAGATGTAGCAAGTAATTACAATGCACACTCGTCATCACTTCTCTATGAGAGTTACCTGCCACATCCCAAGTGGTAACGTTTCATCAGGCCAGTATAAAATATATTAATGCAGCCTGACTTCGGTGCCAAAGGCTCAACAGATTTAGTCGCTAACGCTAGCTAGCAAGACAAAAAAGGCTGACAACTGGGAGTTTCACCGTGTTTTGTTTTCACAGCTTCATTACTGCATGCCTGTACAGCAAATGCAACATGACACCTCATCTGTAGCACACTGGTAATTGTTTAAATACACTTTCAGAAATAACCAAATGAGTATGAAATAGTAAAGCACCAGAATCAAGATTCAAAGGTTAACCTCTCAAGGCCTACAGCAATTTAAGGAATATCTTTGGAAAGAAAAATATCTCCACAAATGAAATTAATGAGAGCATAACCTTTAAAAATAACAAGTGTAGAAAACTCTTGAACAGTCTTACTTGTAGTTTTTCTCCCAGAACTTGATCGGTCTTGCGTATGATGCGATAAAGATGACGCTACCAAGAAATGGACTCAGCGGAGTAGAAAAGACTGAAGTGGCCAGAGTTTGGAAAAAAAGCATAGCAGAGTCTGAAAACTGCAAGTTAAGGTAACACAAATGATTTCATCATACTTTCAAAACATTGCTGAGGCAGCTCTTAACATTTTTGCCTTTTTATTATTTATTTTACCAAGAGGTGAGGGAAGGAGAGGAAATGAAGGCAGGCCGTGCCAAATTGCCAATTACCAGCACGTAATCCGTGGCTTTTCAATGCTACACAGCTGTAATGGAGGTGACATGTCTGAAGGGTATGGTATTAGCAGGGTGACTGTCTAATCTCTGCCTAAGGACAGATCCAGACTGTAGCCCTTTTCCAGCAGCCTAGCATATCTTCTACAACACAAAGTGGCTTTTGAGAAGTCTGACAGAAAGGGTTTAATTTGCACACACACACACACACAAAACCCAACTAATATTAATTTTCTTGGAAATTCTTAGTTCTGGGCATTAGTCTTGCTTCCAGTGAATCCAGCATTGCCTTCTGTGAGTTTCTGCTTATTCTAAAATTATCTAGCGTACAGAGAAATAACTATGCCTATACAATCCAACCTGCTGCCTCAAAATCATGCTCTCAGGTTAGTTTTTACTGACAATTTAATATTCCATGCTGATTGAAAGGTTAAAAAAAAAAGTGTAAAAGTGTTCTGCATTTCATACTTTTTGAAACATATACCAAATTAGAAGGTGAGGGCAGGGGAATAGAAAACATCGCCCAACCACCACAATGAATGCCTGAATCCATGGCTTACTTTAAATGTAAATTTATATTCCAGGCTGCTGGAAAGCATCTTAGAAGATAGACAAAGATATAGAAAAAAATGCATGTTAAAAGGAACATGATTTAAAAACAAAAGCACACACACACAAAAAATAGGCAAATTAAATGTTAGGGATTAACTCTTCATTAAATCATACCAGGACCATGAAATCTAGGGAAAATAATTTCCAAGTTGGCATAAGAGACCAGTTGTCCTTCCTTATGCTTCTCTTGGGAAGAAAGTACTAAATAAAAAAGCCAAGGACAAAGGAGCAATGAGCAAAGTACTGCAATTAATTGCATCTCAGACTAAAATTACTGTCAAATCACCCAATAACCACAGTCCTTTAGCGTACTCTGCTCTAATAATGTGTGTCCCACAGTCTGAGACTTTACAATAATCATCTTTACACATGTAGCATCATTTGCAGCACAACATTTCCATAAAGCAGCTCACTAGCCATGCTTTCAAAGTAATTTGCAAAATCTAGAAGCAAACATTTGCCAAGAGATATCTCTCAAATCCCTCAAACATATTAAAAGAGAGTGGTACTGAATGGTGTCTTTGTGCATTAGTGAACCTGCAAAATGAGCTGCCCTTAGAGTCTAAAGTTCAAAAAGCAACAGAGAGCACAGAGCAGGAAGCAAGTGCATCAAAAGTTAACTGTCATGTTATGCTGTAGTCATAACCACCGTTGGCTGTAAAAGATGAACAAGTATTTACAAGTGTCAGATAAGGGAAAGAAGCATTGAAGCTGAAGAGACAAAAAGAGAGTAAGGAGGACAGATAAGGACAGTAAATCAAGTTTTCCTAAGAGGGTTCTAATGCCATTTTTGATTTTAAAACTGCCACCATCATGAGTTAAGACATTTAGGACTCCCCTGTGAACTGCTTGTGTTAAAGACGTAACTAGTAGCAACATTTTTATTTTTGCTGAAAGACATAATGCTCTACTATATGCAAGTTGGAAGCCATTTCCCATTAGACTCGTGAAGAGTGGTTTTAATAAAGTGTTTCACGTATGTAAGCATATCACGGGAACAAGTAACAGCACCAGGCTGACTTACTACCTACAGCTGATGTGTACAGTAGCATACAGATGTATATACACGATGTATACAGATGTATATACATAACTGCCAAAAAGGTACGGGCATACTTTCTTGTTCTGCATCCCAAGACGGTTCTCCTGTGTGCCATCTTTGTTATGTTACAGGCTGTAGAAGCTGTTGAAGTTGTTTTGTTGAGAATAATGGATTTTCCTTTTTAAGATGGCCAGAAACAAATTTTGAGAATTAACTAAAAACTATTCAACATGAAATAAAACATTCAATTTGAAGATTAATTATTATTTAACAATTGGTTTGAATTCAAATTAGTTTTGTATTGAAAAACAGGGTTTTTAAGCTATGTGGTAAACCCAGCCCAAATCCTCCGATGCCTCTCAAACCCACATTTTTAATTGCAATTACTATGGGCCAAGACATTTGGTGACTACCAGGCACAAGATCACTTGGAGAGTGGAAGAACCAAGTTTCAAAGGGCCTCCTTTCCTGACTCTAGAGCTGTAACTCTGGAACAGCCAAAGCACAAACTTATAAACAGAATAATCTGAACTACAAGCACTTTTTTATTTTTTCCCCAAATCTCACTATTCATTTATTAGGTATTCCCTTGACTACAAACCAGACTGACTTTCTCAGTCTGCTGACAATTTAAGGGGTACAGGCACATAACCTCGTCTTACCCATTTAAACATTGGGAAGTGAAGCAGCAGATCTCTCCTCCAGCCAGAAGCCCATTCCTGTTCCTGGTGTTTCGGTTCACAGAACCACAGGATTAGGAGGGACTTTAAGGGGTCACCTAGACCACCTAGAAGCCACAGCCAAACATGTATGTCTCCTGACAGATGTTTGTCTGAATTCCTGAACGTCTCTAATGGTGAAGACACCACAACCTCCCTCAGGCAAAGCTCCAGGTGTGTTGCCCTTTGTACCCTGTACGCCCAAATTAAATGCACTAAAGTGAGAGGAACTTCTCCTATCACCGAGCTCTATGGCAAAAGCTCACTGAGGCACTTCGAAATTTAAAAATTGATGTCCTGTTTGCAGAAGTGATCTAGGCCATTAAGAGCCACAAATAATTAACGCTGCAAAGAAATGGTAGGCTTAGTGCCTCTGCAAACTGCAATACGTATTCATTAGTACCATCTGCAGGGTTATGGTAACAACAAATAAGAATACTGTGCAAAAAGGCAGAGTTATTGTTGTTGTGGGAATGGTAACTTTTGCATTTAACCAGTATCTTAATTGCAACATTGTCTTGAAAAACAGATTTGCATTTACAAAGGAGATTATAAATATAAATAATAGAAAGCTAGTCTAGATCACTTCAGTAGTAACTGTGTACATAAACTGAATCCTGCTTAGTTAACTGCTTTCCATTTTGCAAAGCTTAATTGGTACTTTTATCAAGAGTAAAGTTATCACTGCAAAAAATATATGACCAAAGGGAAACTCGTTGAAATATAATCTTAGTTTTTAGATGTTTTGCTAAATAACGTTATATGTACATTCCTGCAATTCATACCTACAACGGAGATGAAAACCATTTTTTTTTGTTGTGAAATTCCATAATAATTTGCTACAAATCACTCAAAGTGCTCTGATGGATCAAAACTTTTTAAAATGCTTTCCTCTTGTAAATAGCCAATTTAAAGCTTTCCTTTTGGGAGTTGTTCTGTCTTCACTTCTCTCTGTTCAAGACTCCCATTTATATTTCCTAACTCTAAACAAAAACATAGCTGATCAATACAGCATATAATTCCGTATATCACAGCAAAGAGCAAAAGGGAAAAAAATCACTCAAGGGGAAAAAAATACTCTGTGAGATGAAAGGGACAAAGACTTAAATGTATATATCTAATAAACAGTACTAAGAAAATTCTTCAGTAAGTCTGAACTAAAACCACCCAACTCTTTTTCTACAATTTTGGTTGGAAGGGAAGGAAGAAATTAAAAGCTAGTCTCTAAAAACGCTTTACATACCAATAAAGTTAAATTTGATCAGTTAAAGTGTGTTTTTGTTTTTTGTTTGTTTGTTTTTGTTTGTTTGTTATTTTTAATCCTCTTTTTCCCATATTACATCAAGATTCTAAGTGATTTAGACCTTAACGTGAAACATTTTTGTTCAGAAAATCTTCTCTATGACAACGGTCATAGCCCTGGAATGGGCACTGAAACAGTTTCTGAAGTATTTTAGCATTGATGAACATACTCATAAAACACAGTGGAAATGTAAAAAAGGAGAATGCTTTTCAGTCCCACCGTGAAAAACTTACACAGAAATATTAAAATCCAGCTTCTGAAATTAAACCAAAACAGAACAAAAAAACACAGCACAGTTGCAACAGGAATTAGCTCACTGACACAAATATGTATCTGAAATATTAACTGGAAGCAACTGAGGAAGTACTTAATATTTTAGAGCTCAATCAGCAATATGCCCAACACTTTACAAAACTAGCTTCTGTATACATAAAGTCCACCCAAGCTAAAGGTAGTATGTCAGCCATACCATTTCTTTCCAGACGTGTCAGAAGTCAGTGCTGTGAACTGTCAAAGTATGTGACTAGGTGAGAAGTGGGCAAGCATAAATAAAGCAGTCTGAGTCAGAATTTGGTTTCCCAGTTTCAAGTCCCATACAGTTAAAAAGTAAAGAAAGCTGTATTCCCCAGGAGGTGTTTTAAGCATTTTCACATTTTAAAATACAAGTTACCTGGAAACTTCACACCTTGTTCAAACACTGTAAATAAATGATATACATGAAGAGGAATTTGAGAATAAAGAAGAATAAATTTTTAAAGGATATGAGGTATTGCAAAGAGCTGAGCAAAAACATGGAACGACGAGCCCCACGCAATCTGCCAGGGAGCGATGTACGTCATGATGAACTGTAACTTTTGCAGTAGGTCCCACAGCTGGAAAAAAAAAAAACAAAAAACAAAACAAAAACCACATGGTGACATTTTAGGCAATGAGGTAAATTTTAACTAATAATAGCTGAAAATAACACATCTTTTAAAACTGTGCACTGGAATGAATGAGAGAGCTTATATTGCATTATCTTTCATTAGCATTACAGCCTTACTTTAGTAAGGTACAAAAATATATTCTTCATTTGAAATTCACACTTACAATTAGGTATATTCTTAATTACCATGCTGAGGTGATTACCTTTCTGCTAAAACATGTCTGTTTTCATTGGAAAAACACATTTCCTATTACTGTGAAGCAGGACAACAGGTTCTGATTTTTGCTGTATATAGCACGTTGCCAGGAAGAGACTTGAGTATTACAGAAGAGACCCCAGGAGAAAGTGGATACAGAAGAAAAAGGAAGGTCAAAGTGTGATGCATGTGGCTCTGCACATGGAACCTAGGCATATTTCTCACAAACACAAAAATTTTATTTGTTGAATCAGTAGGAGATGCTATCACTATCTGAGCATATGCTTGGCATTAACCATGAATTGTAGCTGCATTTTCAAGATCAAACCATCCTACCATAAACATGCTGCACTAACGTGATTTTTTATCGTGGCACTGGACAAATTGGAAAACACTGAATTTGTTTTTGCTTCCTGTAAAATATGCTTGGTGCTGCAACTAGCAGCTTCTGATTCAAGAATGATGTGTACTTATTTCCTGGAATACATTTTTCTTTTCTGCTAGCTCCCTTGGCATCAGGCCAGAACAGATTTTTGTCTTGCCTGCATTGGGCTATCGGATTCATATTGCAGCGCGGGTTCCTGACGCGCTGTTGGGAAAGATTTGGCCATCAATAGTCATTAGTGCTCAACACACACGCAAGTTGAGAATGAACCAGGAGTACACGCAGTATTTCATGCTCACATAGCAAATACACATTGAATTTCCCGTAATAAATCTTTTAACCGAGTTAATGAAAAATAAGACATTGCCAGTATCCCAAAAGACACCAAAGCTATGTCAATACTGGTATATTAAACACATCCAGGCAACGCACCCAAACGTGGGTATTGTGTATGTTCTTAAACTGGTAGAAAGGTCCCTAGCAAGGTTTTGGCCCAGCTCAGCCAGCACTCTTCAAGCAATTCCCAGGCATGGTTTGGAATGAAACTCCTCCGTGGCCCACATCCAGCTGGCAGCTCTGTACCTCCACCTGCACACAAGCTGGGAGAGTTGACTAGCACGGCCACAAGCTTCTCCATGACAGCTGCCTCAGCAGCACAACATGGTCCTAAGCACACTTTATTCACTACTATGTTGACAGCCAGAGAGGATGCACCTTCGCTGGTTAACTCATTTCATCTGCCTGTAAGTTTCCACCCCCAACGTAACACTCGACCATCTGTATCCACATCAGTAATGCACTTACAAGATGTTTCCCTGAGCTTCCCAGTGAATTCTGTTGTAAATAATTGCAAATGAACTGGGAGGGTGGCACAGAATGACTAATGGCATTAAAATGTTTTGGTCTTTGTGTCACCAAACGATCACACAAGCAGAGCACACTCCAGTTTTAACTGATAAACCTTCCACTTAAGTTGAAAGCAGTGCTTCTCATGCATTCTGTGTTTTGGCATGACTCAAAATAGGTGCAACATGCAAAATACAGCTTCTGCTAACTTTGCACAGGCATATTATTTAAAACCATCAAAGCTCAGATAAAAACAAGCTGCATGATCTCTTCAAGGCACAGCCCGGTTACCACTGCTTAGTTTAACTATGAGAAATTCACATCTTGTCAACACTGTTTTCTCTCAGAAATACTACACGTGACTCAAAAATTAAAACATTAGATATAGCGGACATGTAAAACTGAACTGGAACTAGAACTGACTTCTACTATTTGAACCCCGTTTAGTAGGTTGGCAGGTTGCTTTGCATTGCTTAATTTTTATTTATCTGAAATGTCTGAATGAACAGCTGGGAGAAAAACTATATCCACTAACAATTTAAGTGAAGGGCTGAAAAAGCTAATGACTCAAGTGAAACCTCAACAATTCAGAACTGCAACATAACCCGGCACAGTTCTGCCCGCTACAGATTGAAATCACCAAGTCATAAATCACCCCAGCTGTGCTCAAAGCTCAAGGTTCATCAAAAGGTTTTCAAACCTCAAATAAAATGCAGGTTTTGCATTTGCTATGAAACCAAATCCAGGAGGAGACCCTCCTGGCTTCTTGTTCCTTTACATCATTTTCATCATTCCTTAATATTTTCAAATTCTTGCAAAATAGGCCATGGAGCCTAAACTCCCTGCTGCTAGCAGCAAGCCCTACTATTTCTGCATTCACCACTGCTTGATCTTGCTGCTGTTTCTTTCAGCAGTTGCCTCTGAGCTACTGTTTCTACAAAACATGCAACGAGCTTGCTTTCATTCGCAAGAACGTGCATGTAAGAACACTCGAGTGAACCTCTCTTGGTTTTTGAGAGCCTTGTGTCACTGCACCCAAGGGCCTGGAAATGTGTGATTTTCAAGCTGTTGCTTTCATTAAGAGTTGTCAAGTGCCTCTAGTACTTCTTAAATTACCATTGCCAGGGCATGCTCTGCAAAACACCTTAAAGGAAACTTGCCATTACCATTTTACATATCTAACTATACTTACTAAAGGCAATGCCATTTAGAGACTACAACACAGAGATTTAGGAAGGTGGGATTTGGGTTTACTTTTTTTTTCTCTCTCTCTCTCTTTTTTTTTTTTCCCTACAACTATATTGAAAAATATTGCTCCTTATCAGTTTTAGCCAATTTACTACATTTCTTCTCCATATGATACAGGAACTCCAAGGATCGACAAAGTGCTATTGCTTTACTCACAGAAAAAGTGAAGCTGCTAAAGTTTGCGTACATAAACACAAGGAAGCTGATCCTCAGAAAGAGTTGTAGTTGAAGTAAGAGAACGACTACTGCAGTTCGGTCTTCAGTAATCATAAGACACTAGTATAAGAGGAAAGCTTTCAGCACCTTTTAAATTGCCAGAACCAATTAGAATTAGAAAGGGTTAGGAAAGCCAAACCCCTCTAAGAGTTGAATCAAGTGAGAATGGGGAAGGGCAACAGGAAAGATTTCTGCATGTATATCAGCAGTAAAAGGAAGACCAGGGAAAGCATGGACCCACTGCTGAATGTGGCAGGGGACCTGGTAAAGGACAAAGTATTCAATGTCTTCTTTGCTTTGGTCTTTACTAGTACGACTAGGAATCCCTTGCAGCTAACAACCCACGGATGAGTGGTGTCACGGGTTGAGGAAGGCAACCCTTTCCCCCTCTATTCAACACTGGTAAGACCACACCTGGAGTGCTATGCCCACTTCTGGGCTCCCCAGTACAAGAAAGACGTGGAGCTACTGGGTCGTGTCCAGTGGAGGGTCCTGAAGATGATTAAGGGACTGGAGGATATGATGTATGAGAACAGGCTAAGAGAGCTGGGATTGGTTAACCTCAAGAAAATAAGGATCCTTGTGAAGGATCTTACCAACGTGTATACATGTATGATGCAGGGGACTAAAGAACGTGGAGTCATACTCTTCTCAGTGTTGCCTGTGGCAGGACCAACAGGCAGCAGGCACAAACAGATATAGGAAATTGAACATATGAAGACTTCCCACTGTGAGTGTGGCTGCACATTAGAACAGGTTGCCAAGAGAAGTAGTGGGATCTCCAACCTTGGAAATGTTCAAAACTCAGCTGGACGCGGCTCTGAGCAATCTACTGTAGCTGAACCTGCTTTTAAGCAGGTGGGTTGGACAAGACAAACTTCAGAAGTACCTTCTAGCCTCAACAATTCTGAGATTCTGTGAAATATGAAATTTATGCTCAGTAAAGTTTTGTTCTGAATGAGGGTAACTTGCTCTTGAGAGATGTGAAGTATATTTTCAAACAGTGCTAGTTACCAAAAGGGGGAAGCTTCCCATTTGAAGGGAAAATGTTTTTTTTTTTTAAAAAATCTGTGCCAAGTTTTTTCCATCTTCCTAACCTCCTTAAACACATATAAAAGACTAATTTTTCTTTAAGACTTCTACATCCCAGTTCAGGATGACTTATCAGTGAATATTTATATTACACTTTCTTAGAACTTCAATATTTTCTATAGTTCATTAAGCAGAAAAATGATACATTTTTTAGGGTACAAAGTTCTAATGCTCCTAGATACCTTTACTCACGTGACAGGTTGCATTGTAAACAGTTTTTAAGTCTTTGATAAAGAGTTTAAACCGTCAGTATACTCAGTGAATTTAAACTACTACTTTCCCACTACTGTCAAGTGAAAATGCAGAATATGCATCTTTCTTTTATATTTATTTTATATGGACACAACATATTTTATCATCTTAATCACCCTTAAGTCTTCTGTGGGTTCTGATGCCTCTACAGAATGCTGGTGCATAAACTAGTTTTCTATGTGTCTGTACAAAAAGTAGAAGCAAAGACTTAATTTAAGGATTTCTTTTAAATCTGGTTATTCTTACTTAACTGAATTTAAATAATACTACAAATCAGGAACATGAATCGAAATTAATATTAAAAAAAAGATTTTGGGAGTCTGAAACACCGCTAAAATGTCATCTCCTTTTCTCAGCTTGTTATTATCTCCATGATCTAGACAGAGATTAACAGTTGAATTTAAAAGACACTGAATGTGAGATGGAGACTATGCAATGCCTTCAGCCTTTGGCAGCCTGTCTATCTGTCTAGCATCTGTTAGGACTCTGTGTAGGCAGACTCCTTGGCAATACTGGGACTAAATAATGCATAAACATTAAAATTTTCTTGCTAAGCTTGAATTTTGCTGTGTTTTAAAGAAGTATATGCACACATTGTTTTTAAACAAAAATAACTGTCATACACATATGGCTACATGGTCTGTGTGCAATGCAAAAATGAGAGATTAAAAGAAACAAATGCAGAAACCAATTATTCACCGCTTTGAAAAGTTATTTCTTTATAATCCTGTTTAGATCCTGAGAACTTGAGCCTTGAACTAAGACCTTCAGATACTGGGGGGGCGGGGAACTACAACACAGGCATTTAATTTTTCACGTTAAGCTAATTCCAGTCAGTTGGTAGCTGGAGTAGTCTTGGGAGTAAATTCAGATCTCTACTGGTACATTCATTTATTTTTCTTTATTTGC
The DNA here is from genome assembly GCF_011077185.1 of Oxyura jamaicensis. Taxonomy (NCBI): domain Eukaryota; kingdom Metazoa; phylum Chordata; class Aves; order Anseriformes; family Anatidae; genus Oxyura; species Oxyura jamaicensis. The sequence continues at coordinate 41,133,500 of NC_048895.1, read as the reverse complement.
ATTTATATGCATATTTATGTCAATAAAATTTAAGATATATTAAGATTGAAACATCGTAAGTATGTACGTGTTTATGGATATGAAATTAAACTTGGGTGAAATAATTTTATTCTAGTTCGTGGGTTTGCTTTGCAGATCATTGACTTTCTAGTTTTTATTCAATGCCATCTGAAACACTCTTCACCTACAAAATCCTAAAAAAACAAGATTTACTAGAAATATCCAATCTTTTTAATGCTTGTGCATAAGTCATTATGACATTTTATTGGTGTATTTTAATAGAGCTAAGTTTAAATCTATGAAAAATACTTTCCAGGCTGTCTTTATTTGCTTCTGCTTACAGACATTTGAAGCCTTTATACTGTGGAATTTCAACATCGTTGTCTAATGCAACATATATAAGAGGATCCAATTATAATCAGTCCAAGGCTCTGATACCAAATCTTGTAGGATTTTATTCCTGAAACACAGTGTTCAGCACCTAACATCAATGGTGTACAAAACAAGTATGTTTTAAACAAGTGGAGTAACAAGTCTCTGAAGCCTTACATTTTAAGTTAAATGTTAATCATCAGGCATAAATATGATGAGGATTAGACAATATGAAGGTGATAAAACATAACAGCCCTGGATATGTTCATGGCAGAGGCTGCTTCTTCCAATGTTGTCAGCTGACAGCAAAAGCCCAGGGAAGGAGCGTGTGGAACTAAAAGAAACCATCTCCCCTATTTCCCAAGATGGGCAAAAAGGACAAGATCAGAGATAATCAGCTTAATTTGCAGAGGGCTGGACAAGTGAAGTAAATCAGCTGGAAGCTGTACCGATCCAGCTTTTTCAGCGAAGCCTTCCCTTCACTGGTAGAGCTCCTGCCAAGACTGCATCTTTCTAGAAATTTCCTTTAGATAAAGTAGACATAAAAATGCAGAGTTGCATGCAGAAGCATCAGATACTCAAGATTTCTCTCTCAGTACTTGCATCAACAGATACAGCACAAGGCTCTAACAGCAGGAATGTAAATGAGTATTGTCCTCAGTGTTGGGAGCCAGACAGACCCAGGGAGCAGGTGTACATCCTCCTGCACCCGAGTCTGTTTGTCCTAACCTAAAGGAAAAAAAACACCAAAAATAGAGAGAAAATTAAACTGGGGAACAGCACTGGAGAGTGAAGGCTAACAAAGAGGTCAGTGACAGAACACTGAATGAAAAATCAATTAAACCACTTCTCCAATATTCAAAGGAAACATGAACTGTACAATGCTCAAGAGAGTTAAGGAGTCTACAGAAAATACCATTGGGATTATCCTGTCAAATATCAGATGTAGCCTTGGGTATTTTACTCAGCAGAAAGTGTCTTAACAGGGTTTATATACCAGATACCAAAAGTTGAGGAAACAGCTGTGAGCAAAGAAGGTGCAGCTGATTAAGACACTGGATTTCAGTATGCCTGGATGGCAAGAAATGGATTAAAATACGAATTAACGACTTAATGCCAGAAGCTTTGAAGTGAAACATCAGATTTAGAATAGGATAGAAAATCAGAAGGAGACAGGAAAAAGAGTGAGGCTTTTGACTTACAAGTAGCACCTAAATCCACTGGAACACTCAGACAAACCACGAGTTTTATTGCCGCAAAGGCAATAAAGAGATCCGATCGGTTAATTACCTTAACAAAGCACTAAGAAGGTCAATGCACTTGGCAGAGCTTTCTCATAAAATGAATGAAAATAAGATGACATGCATAATTTCTTCCCCGTCCAAGGGACTGTGCTGTAGATGTTGAACTCTTACAGAGTTAAGCCTGACCAACACGTCTGGCAGGTTGCTACAAGCTGGTGTCTTAGCTAGAGTTACTTTGACATTCAGATAATCTTTCATAAATATGTGACATTGGATACTATGGCAGAAAGAAGCATACAGAAAGAGAAAAGTTTGTATAAAATACAAAGTGAAAAAATGGATTCCCTATTAGCTGGAAAATGTATTCTGGGAAGGAAGAAGAAATATCAGACAGGGAAATTGTATTCTTAAGCGAGCTCAGCAGGGGTAAGAGTATTTAGGCAAATGAATTCAGTGTTAATGAAGGCAAATTTAACAAGCTCTGGTTCTTTGATTATTTTGCCTTATGCATGAAGACAAATTCAGAGCCCTCAGTGGATTTGACTATCAGAAAATATAAGGTGATTTCATATTTTAGTATTGCTAATTAGTTCATCCACACACACAAATTAAGAGGCCATTAGACTGCCTGCCAGTAACATAAAAGGCACTGAAAGAGATAGCAAGTTGTATTCCTATACATTAGAGGGTTAATGACAGTGGGTCTTATTCCCTTCAGGATGGGTGTAGTAGATGGGTGTGTAAGCTAGGGGTGGCTGAGGTTTAAAGGAAACTGAATGGATTTGTCAAAAACTGATATTCCAAATCTCAGTTGTGCTCTACACATGGAAGTTACAGGTAAAAGAACCAACTTATAACAGCTCAGCATACAGGAACCTCCAACATGCTGCTGTTTGCTCTGAGTTGTGAGCAGACAGGCAAAAAACAACAACAAAAACACCCACAGAGATCGCCAGAAGCAACCACACAGAGTTTACAGGGCAACCGACAGAGACTGCAAGGGCAATGCCACCTCAGATGCTTACAGATTGAGGGGATCAGAACAGCACTTACAATCTTGGCATAAGTGCTATTCTTGCAGCAGCTATTTCCATCCTTGAAGTCCTGTAGCATGAAGTTCAACTTGAATAGCCAAGAAGTTGCATGCTGAAACCCACTGTTAGGCACGTAAAATCCAATTACAGTACAGAAGAAAGAAGCAAGATGATCAGCTTGCTCCAGGCCTAGATGGGTGCTGCAGACCTAGTGCTGGCCTACGTGAATGGCTGTAGCAAGGTATAAGAAACTCAAATATTTCTGAAGTGGATTGTAAACCTGCTCCATCCATTTGTACTGGCAATCTGGTATGAAAATATTATTTTATTAAGCCAAAAAGGTATCTGTGTATCGTAGCATGAAATATGCAGGCAGTTTCTTTAACCAACTAGATCGTGTAAGAGAGGGAATGTAGGGAAGAGGCACTCCAGTCAAGAGAAATTATAATACTTCTTGTCTGCTGACAGATAACCTCTCTCTGTATTAAAAGATGGCAAGAATTTAGTTCTCAATCTGTGTTGCTGGAGAAGGACCACTTTTCCCCATCTACATGCGTGTGGATATTTCCTATGGCTCTAAGAAAGATATAGCTGGATGAAAAATGGAAACAGGCTGCTTTCCCAGCAGCCCCATTCAGCTAAGTTCGTTAATGCTACAAGCTCAAGATTCAAACTGCACACCTATGCATGTTTCCTTGAAAAGGATTCATCCATACAGCCAGAACACTACTTTGGTAGCAATACCTCAACATTTCTAAGCTGTTTTAAGAACCCAGCTAAGTCCATCTGAGAGCTTGCTGGTGTCCAGTTTGCCCTAAGCTTATGAATCTTAATTTTCTGGGAAGCAGCATGGACTGACTCTTGGGTATCACCTTGTTTTAAGACATTGTGACTCCTTCAGTGGACCATTTTGTTACTTCTTGTAGGCATCCATCCACAGGCATGAGGGATGCTGCTGTTTTCTTGCTGCTATGGTCAGCATTGCCTAGGAAGTCTGCAACTGCAGAAAAGTAAACCGGGTGCTGTGTTTTTTAATTGCAGACAAACAACTTTGAACACTGCCTGCTGCATATTACAACTGAGGTAGTGTTGGCCTTATTTGTACACTGCCAGATACGAACATCACAAAGAAAGAAGTAGATGTGTCTCTTCTTCCTTCCCCAGCCATTGATCTCTTTGCTTCCTCAGATCAACATTGGCACCATCTGAGGCTCCAAAAGTAGTTCAGGAAGACAATATCACACTTCTCCACCAACAAGAAATGCACATGGCACTGGATGAAATGCAAAGCCGTATCTTTAGAACACAGAAGAGAGATGGGAAAAAGCCTTGCCCTAGGCATTTTTGTTAACACTTAGCCAGTTCCAAACCAATATCCTGGCTGTTCTAAAATTATTTGCATTGATTTCTAAATCACACTTAACACTACCTCTTCATTCTTGATTTAAACAGCTGTTATTCCAGACATCCTTTAAAAGCAGCTCACACAGCTGCCAACGAGGACATTGTGACAGTGCTGGGCATGTTTCCTTTTTTTTTTTTTTTTTTTTTTTTGCTTTGTTTTTAAATTGCATTGAAGAAAGATGGATTTGGTGAGCTATATCACGCTCCCTATGCTCTCCCTGTCATGTGTGTGTTACATATGTTAGAATTTTTCCTCAGTAGAAATCAGAGATCCATCTTTTCACCATTATAAGAAAGGTCCATCTTTTCACCATTGCACAACCGTGTATCCTTTCCATATCCCCAAACTGGTTAAATATTCCCACAGTTTCTACCCTATTACAGAAAAAGAATCTTACTGTTAGGTGTCTACAAAGAAATGCCCTAAGCCCAGGAATAGATTCCATCTTCAGTGTGCCTGTGAAGAACATATTCGCAATTACGTGTGGTTTTCCTGTTTCACCTAGGATGAACATACTTATTAACCTTCACACTGATACTATAGCATCTCCTCAAAAGTTCAAGGGAATAACTGGCTTATATCAGAAGTTTACATGGAATCACGTAGACCACGAAGACTGTCTTGATTATCCCGTTCAACTTCCTGTAGAGTACATATCAGAGCATTACATCCACAGTTTTTGAATGTCCAACCATATTTTTAAAAGGCCATTCAGCTCTGACTTAAAGACTATAGGCAATGGGAGTTTCAGACAGGAGAATCCCAGGCTGTTGCCAACAAGACAAACCATTGGTGGCTATGTGGAATGTCCTGGAATAAGAAAGACTGAGAAGTCTTGTTCCACTTGATTTGAAAACTGCAATCATTATTAAAAATAAAGTCTTCTCTAAATGTTTATCTTGCTCCCTTCCTACAGTAATTTGAAAGACAAAATACCATACTCAACATATGGCTAATGAACTTCTAGCATTAATTTTTCACATTCTGAAAACTGGTCAGAACGTGAACAGCTGTTTCAAAAACAGTGAATTAATCATGTGGTATTAATAATCATATGTTAAAATAGACTAAAAATTTATGTTGGTTAAAAAAGCCTCAGGAACAGAACTGAATAGACTCTCTTGTTCTTTCTGTCACCCCAGTGTGGGTGGTTTGGATATTTGCAAACAGATAATCTCAGTGCAGTGATTCGGACTTCCATGCCTCAACTTCTTCAGAGAAGCAATATGCTCATTCGGAGCATTTGATTTTACTAAACTACATTAAATCAACAGCACACAATGGGGAAAATGAGAGAAGCACAATCAGATATTCAGAAATATCCCAGCCAACATTATTAGCAGAGTTTTATTCAACACAATCTGCTTCAAGATTCACTAGCACAGTTTTTTGTGAATGCCTGTTGAATTTAGACACTTTCTCCAGTGGCTGGCAGAAGAAAAATGCTTACTGCTGCATTGCTCTGACAGCATACAAATAAATTTTTGCAGGGTAACCATGCTGAAGAATTGCCATCACTATGGCTAAAGTATAGCACTTGTAGGGTTCCATAATTCTGATGGTAGAAAGCTGACACTTTCAACAAGCAAGCAGGTAACAGCTGTGATTGTGTGATAACTTCTACATAGCCAAAGGTGAAGACAACAGGAACTATTCTGGTTCTTGCCTTTATCTTTTTTAAAATATCTGCAAAATGACTGAACTACAGATAGACAGAAGTTGTGACGACCCATAATGCTTTTAGGTACAGAACAGCATGCAGTTTGCTTTGTGCCTATAGTATGGAATACACATATCATCTTTATCCTCAAGTGAGCATATCCTTTAAAAAAGTTCCACAATATTGAGCTAATAAAGGCTCAGACCTTAATTACAGTAAAGAAAATATGTTCTTTATGATTTGAAATTAATAGGACTTTAATTGCTATCATCTGCTACGCTATTTTTCAGATTGGCTTTAATGATCACTGTGAAACAGTGCGTATGCTTTTGTAATATAAATAATTCAACCATTTAATTTCATTTTTTTAAAATGGAACAAGGACAAGTCCACTTGATGAACTAATGACCTGCAAAATTTCAGATTTAATGAGATATGGAGAAGATGACAGATCAATGCTAAAACTGCATTTTAAGAACACATCTCTACTAGGTTGAAAGCCTGTACTAGAAAGTAGGAGTGATTCTAGCACAGATCTCTACTTAATTTGGTATGCATCCTTCATTACCTCATTCTTATCGCTATCACTTGTCTTTGTACAGTGAACAGTAGATCCAGACCAATGAAGCAACTCCAAAAAAAAAAAAACCCACCCAACCAACACTGAAAAGCCTTTACGTCTCTCTCTTCAAAAAACAAAACAAACAAACAAAAAAAAACAACACAAGAGCCCACACCAGTATTTTGTGATACACTCACAAGGTCAACATTTTCAAAAGAATTAATGAATCCTGCAACTTCCAAGTCCGGTGCTCATTTTTTGATCCCGTAAAGAGGTTTTTGGAGAATTAGGTTTAGGGCTAACTAAGCTGTTAACTGGACATAAGGTTTCTATTGAAGCACATAATCAACAATTTCTTTGGTGATATAAATACACACACGCCCTTTCCCTAGGGAACACAGTAGCGCAACAAGTACTTGAAAAACTACCACGACACAACCAACTTCTGCATCACTTTCACTGCTCACCTTCCCTCAGAGGTAAGAAGCTTAAAAGTTACTCTAACCCTATTTTAGGATCACATAGTATGTGGTGGGGAGTGGTTCTTTCTAAAGCGCTTCTTAAAATATGGTTGTAAAGCTCTTCTTGCTCCTTTTCTTCCTCGCTTCACCCCTGCTCCCTGCCTTCTCACCCCAGCACAGAGGTGGTACAGCAGAGCAACAGTACAGGACTGAGGATTGGAGGCTTTAAGAAGGTGAAGCTACTCCTGGACAGTGGCCCAAGGAAAAAAGAAAGGCCATGATGCTTCACAACCTTGCAGTTAGTCCTCCCTTCCCCTCCTCCCTTACAACAGCACAGAAATAAGCCAGAAGAAAGCATTCCATTTTGGCTTTGCACTTCACCTGAGTGACTGGGAGCCACCAACGTAACACCAATAAACTGGGCTTTTCCTCAGGAAGGCTGAAACATCGTGTGGGTGGGAGCAGCAGTGTTAGCTGATGCTCCTTGTAGGAAGGGCTTAATACACTACGCATTGATAGGCATCTCCCACAGAACATACTACAGTCAATATGGAACCGTGTCTTTCTTCTCTCAGAAAAGAAGTGATGCTAGCTGGGCCATACTCACACTTATAGCAGGGATATTTTAGTGAAAGAAAACCAAACAAAATCAACAACAAAAGACAAGAAAAAAAGCACCTTACCAGAACTACCTCTGGACAATCCATATTGTATGTTACCATAATCAGGGACCAGGGATTTTAAAAGCAAATTGTGAAAGAAATGGTAAAAGCTTCAGGCAAGCCTTCAGTACTTTCTCATGTTTTATCTAGGTATCAGTTAAATCTACTTCTTCCAGTGAAATAGCATAGATAGTCGATCAAAGCAGGATCTGATCCAAATGATGCAGAAAGTGTTTTTTTTGTTGTTGGTGGTGGTGGTTTGGTTTGGTTTTGTTGGTTTGTTTGTTTTGGAAGTTAATGCAACTAGAATACATTCCATAGCAGTCAAGGGTTAACAATGAGAAAGAGGAAGGAGCTTTGAGGTTAAGGTTAAGGGCACCATTACAAAGATAACGGATAGAAACTAGGAAAAGAAAAATGTTAAGTCTGACATTAGGAAAACATTTATTATCCTGAGGATGATTAGATAGTGGAATAATTTCCCAAAGGAAGTTGTTGAGTTGAACACAAGAGGCATTCAAAGGAAACATAGATAAAAAACACCCAGGCGATTGATCTGGAGGGCAGCACTGCACTAATGACCCAAGAGGCTCTTTCCAACTCATTGAGGATTTTGCTCTTGAAAATGGTAGTTATGAACTTCTGTAACAACATGTGAACAAAAAGTAAATGCAAAACATTGCACAAAACCAGAAGACATTTAACTGAAACCTTGGTTTTAGCTTACAGATTTTTTTCCTCTACAATACCAATCATCTGTGCCTATATATGTCAGCATCATTTCTAACAAATCCCACCACGTATTGATCAGCACAGTGACATTGAGAAGATAAATCAAAGCTATGAAATACATTTTTCCAAAGAAATGACAGTAGTTATAAAACTTGCCTTGTGAAACACAATGGACATCATGAAGAAATCCAGCAAGAAATTTTCCGAAATGTCTCTATAGTCAAATCGGAAGAAGATCACAGTAAAGCTCAAAGTAACAAACTGATTAATAGGATTACAGAATGAGGAACGGAGGAGTTTCATCCCAGCAACTGTTATCAGGATAATATCACAGCTGTAAGAAATACAGAAAGAAAAACCTAATCAATTCAAAGTAATAAAAACATTGAATTATGAAGCTCTTAAATATAAATAGCTGTACCAGATGCATTAGATTGCTTTGTATATCTAAATCTACACATCTTATTGATTCCTGATCTCAATCCTATGTTCTCTTAATAATCACATTATCCATCTGCAACTTTGTATTTTATTATCACACACTTGTAATCTGTGATAAAGAAATAATTATGTACCAAAAGAAGAGTACTGGCTACTAAAATCCAAAAACCTAAAAGGTTATATTATATATAGCTCTTAAAATAGAATTCGTTTCAGAATTTATTTTCATGCTTCCATTAATCTATTGCTGTAATTTAAGAAAACATCTTAAAACCACTCCAATTTTTATTACTAGAAATTTAACTTGATCACAGTTTATAAATATTCTCCTATTACACACTATGCCTAAATTCTGGATAAAAACACCTATGGATATGAAATGCTTGAAATCCTTAATATTGTTGTTGAGCAGGTCATCTAGTCTATATAGATGAAAAGAAACTGTGCATTGTACCTATATGTTGTAAAATACATGCAATCTGCATTTCACTCTCCTTTATTAGACAGTGAACTTAAGCTGAGAATGCTAAGTGGTAAGTGACCATATAGAAAACCAAGAAGCTCATCTCCAAAAATTAAAGTGCTTGCTACTGTATCTCCAAGAAGATAATGTTCCTTTTTTAACTATTCAGAAAACTACAAAAAAAAAAAAAAAGTAGAATTAAATGAGAAGAAAAGATGGAGGTAATGTGTTAGCACACCTTACATTTAGAAAACCACTCCAGTCTCTGGATATACCTCTGAACTCTGAGACTTGAGGTTGTTAACATTTTTTTAGTTCTGTTTTTAAGATACTTTACAGAATTAGAAAGATGATCTTAGCAATTTTGATCTCTTGATAATTACAGCCCACTTAGGGGGTTAGACACTAGAAAGGTCTCAGACATTAGTTTTAGATCACCCAGGTACAATCAAAACCAAAGGCACTTCAGCTCCTCCTTCAGTGTGAGGGGAGAATCAGGCAACAAGCAAATGTCTAGAGCTAGCCTAGAGGAAATCCTCAGGATGGTGATGGGTCTGAAAACACTGCCCCTTCTTAACCCACACTGACCTAAGACTACAGGTGTGGATCCTTTGTCTCTTTCTGTCCCCTTCTGTGCAGTTAAGTGTTTTTGCTCATTCTTGAAGCTAACTGACCATGGCTGTATTCTTTCAAAAGAATGGTTGTGACACCAAACTTTCCTGCAGCACCCTACTGTTTAGAATACTTGAACGGGAAGGAAAGAACCCAAATCCAGCCACTTTCCAGCCCTGGAGGAATTGAGACCTGCATTCCACCCTCCAAAGTACCCTCAACTCCTGCTGAATCTGTTTAACTCTTCTGCTAAGAAGTTAGAGGCTTTTTGTCACCAGAAACACAGAATAAGATTCCACATCTTTGTTGGCAGGCACTCCCCTGAGATATGACACAGTACTGGGCTCCACACAGTAAACACTGGCATGGTCCTGTATTTTTATCTAACAACCACTAAAAGACACAGGAATAGGGTTTAAAGTAGGAATTGGAACCTATGATTCCTCACCATTACAAGAACTTCCTTTGCACCAGAGCAGGAGGAATCAAGAGCAAACCTCCCATAGCCTCCACTTTCCTGGCAGGAGCTCAATGGTTGGACTTTTGTTAAATGACATAAGCAACACCTACTGCACCACCAAGGTATTTAAAAGGAAGGAAATAGAAGCAGTATTTTGTGAACCCAATCCTGATCACATGTTGGGCAACACCTCTCAGCTCAAAACCTTTGGGTGTTTGGTTCCTAGTCAGGGTAAGGTAAAAGTGATTTATTCTGAAAGTTCCGGGCATGTTCAGAAGTACACCTTGAGCCTCCTAATGAACCATCAAGTCAAATTCAGGAGTATTTAGTGATATTAGGCATCCCCAGGGCTTTCTGGCACTTGAACAAGTACATTTGGATTGCAGTTTTGCATGTTGATGCCTAAGAGCCATATTGGATCTATTCCTGAAAAGGCAACCCACACTTAATAGACATGTACAAGTAACTCCCTGTGAATTGAGAGCCAGATGACTTCTCCTATGTAAATTAAACACAAACACTTTTGGGGAGATGTGTTGTGTTTTGATGCTGGTAAAAATAGATGGGGATTTTAGTGAATACTGAGTGACTTCATAAAGTAGGCCATGTATTTGCAAAATGCACAGGAGGTTCTCCTCTATCCTGCTGCGAACCAGGAGAATACCTGCTGCCATGACTGACACTTGACAGGTCAGAAAGCTACAAACAGGTTTTCATCATTCTAGGAAGGCTCTCAGCCTACTCATTTCCAGGTTAGTCTCATGTGACATTTATTCATTATTGTGTATATTCGTTAATGAAGATACAAGTTTCTCTGAGTGCAGATCATTCTAAGGAATCACCAGGACATCACTGTTTGAATAAAATACCAAGCTGACCTTATTTCTCACCTTGTCAAACTGTTGTTATCAATTTTCCCCAAATTCCTGAAGGGCTAACCTAGCGCCTAAATCGAATAGATTCTGAAGTCACTAGAATCCATCGCGATGTGTCACATGCAAACCATTTGGTTCTTGTATTTCACAGAAAGAATAAAATTCTTACAACATGGAAGAATTTTCACATGGAAATTTTAGAGATGATAGAGCGAAAAAGACTTTTTCCTTACCAGATCTGTTAACGTTGGGAAAATTTCACAAAAAGGACATTTATAAAATAATGCTCTCAAGGGGTAACAGGTAGTAAGTTGCTCATTATCCCTCTTCTTTACAGATATTATCGCACAAGATGCTTTTCCCAGTGCCTTAACTCCCAGTAGAGAGAAAGCAAGAGAGAGAGAATGAGAAATAAGGACTTATTTCTGAACTCTCTGTGGCAGGTAACATGAGAAGGCATTTCAGCTTGTCAGCATGAATCCCACTAATAACCAGCACATTAGGGTCTCCAAAGTTGTAGTAAACTACTGGCTGTGAAAGCAGCTGTGCTGCCTCTCCAAGAAGCAAACCACTTCAGTCCTTTTAATCATAAAACAAGATGAAACTTACTTTAAGAAATAGATTTGAATTGAGAAAAATTCCAAAATCAAATCATACAAAACTCATCACATTGGATAATTTCAGACACAGAAAAGGAGAGTGCCTTCCCTTCTCTGCAGCTTGATACAGTCTGATCCTTGGGTGGTAAATAACTAAGGAGTGTTCCAATAACATAAAATAGCTATTTATATACTGAGGGTTATATGTGCTGTGTTAGTAACATGGCATATGAAGGACACAGGACCCCTTCAAGGACTTGCAGAGTTGAGGAGAAAGAGATAGGATCTGAGGACAAAGGTCTTGTGTGTGGCATTTACAAGCTAGTCTTAGAGGAAGAGTATTAAAGAGGAGTGCAAGAGAAGGGGATACTGGGAGTGCTGTAGCCTCAGTTACGAGAAAAAGGAGGAAAGACACGAAGATCAGTGAAGACAGAAAGCAGACAAAGACTATGTGGCGTATTTGATCCTCTCCTTCCTCTGTTCCTATTACCAGAGGCAGCAGATCGGGAGAAAGACAACAAGGGGCAGGAATGGCAGGTTCTGTACCTTACGGACTAAAAAGAACAAGAGTTCATCTTCCTTGCAGTCCACTAATGCAGATGTCACATGGGTAAACATAACCCAAACTGATTTGTACCACCAAGGTCAGCAGCAGTCTTGACACAGCAGCATTCACTGATGGGGTTTACTGTTTGAAAGGAGCTACCGCTCTACCACTGTCAGAATAGGGTTTAGCTCCCTAAGTCACGGCATATCTTTGACTGAAGTCTGAGCATACCTGAGTGGAACTTCTTTGAAACTGCTGTCAGGAATTTTATTCTTATTGGCATGCTAAAAGGTAGATTTAAATCCAAGGTGATCACACTTACACATGGAGGATGGGGAAGCAAAGGATTGTCATGTTATTCCCCTACAGGCTAAACAATCAGAGGCAGACAAATGTAACTGCTTTCTTTAATCTCAAGATTTTTGGACAGACTCACTACCTCTGAAGGCTTCAGGGAGGTGACACTTTAAAGTGTAATCTAGCTTTGAGGAATGACTATGCAGAAATAGCACCTTTTAAACTCCACGTATTTGCTCTGTGCATGTATTCAGTCACATCTGCTAACTACTGAAAAATAACATTTTGATTACGTTTTAGTTTTCCCAGCCCTGTAGAACCAAATACAGTGATGGTCATCAACACAGACCTACCCTGAACAGCACACCTAAACACCTGTAACACATCAACCTTAAAATCCCCCGGTGCCCAGGAGAAAAAGGTCAATAGGGCCCATCTGAGGCACAGCCCATCTGAGTCCACTGAGTCTCTCTGGAAAAAAAGCTGTCTGGGAGAAATATATGGAAAATCTGTCTAACATCCTATACTAGTTTTAGCCCCTATAAGCAGAAAATATATTTATAAAAAATCTATCTATATTAAAAAAAATAGTCCTTAAAGCTGTGTTATTCTTTAAGAGAGAATAATAAGCAAAACATGCATTTTTACATTAATTTTTAAATCTAATTTTTAAAGTTAAAAATCTAAATTATTATTAATACTGAGGAACTTCTCCCTGCCCCAGCAGTTTTTCCTGGTACTGGAACCTTCCTTCCTGAACACAAGCTGTTTCTTTGTTTTTATCATCTGCATCACTGTCATTCTGATAAAAAGACTGCAGAAATTCTGCTCACTGGGGATACTGCAGTCACTGAGCCTGCTGAATATCTGCAGTAGGTAAGTCACCAACCAAAATATTTACCATAAAAGGCAGTCTCTGCAAGAATCATACTGTGAGTCCATGGATCACTTCTGCTTAATATCAGAGACAGACTTGGGAAAAGAAAGAAAAAAAGTATATCCCTATCTTTCTAAAACCACTCTTAATGCAGGACTACCTGCCATTCTACACTATTGAATATTTTATTCAGTTTAGTCTGACTCAAGTGGTGAAGCTGACGATAATTCCTCTGGGAGGCTACGCCATAGTCTTAACAATCCTCAGTTAGGAAACGTTTCCTGATATCCAGCCTCGATTTCTCATTTTCATCTGATTAATTCTAGTTACCCCACTGTGTTTATACCCATCAGACACCTGCAGCCTAGTACAGTGCATCTTGCTTTTAATTGACATTTAGACATTCCATATATATCTATATATAGCTCTTTAATCTTTTTTAATTTCTCTGTCTCTCACTAGAGTCATGCCTTAGCATGTGCTATGGTAGCTTTTTTTTTCCTTTTTCAGCAGAGCCAATGATTACTGTATACTGAACTAATAATGGCACAAAAGGAAATTGTGAAAAGCAGCCTTATTTAAGAAACAAATTTCAATTCTCAGTCTTTAGTGTAAATCTGAGTAGTCTACTAATCACATACCATGAGTTATAATCAAATCAACTTACTGTGTACCAAGCTTCTTGTATTTACTAATTGAGAAAGCATCAATGGTGAGGGCATTCAATATTATAGCTGGATACAAGATGTATTTCTCAAAGCACTGAAGCCACACATAGAGTCTTTCAAACCACATCAAATGAGCAGCATCTGAAATAAAAAATTCAGATAACTTACGATTTCATCAAGTTATCAGCAGTTTTGCACTGCAATACTGTAGAAGTAACAAAATGAGCTAGCTCATATTAATAATCAACCAAGTAATTCATTACACAAAGAAATTCATATATATATATTTTTTTTTTCCAACAGAGAAATCATTTTGCTCTCTGAATCTGTACAGTATCTGTTTTGACTCTTATAATCGCATTCATGAGAAATGCTCAGAAATGGTAAGAAGTGGCACATACTAAATGGCAGATTCTACCTAATTCAATTACTAGTCACTGTATTAAATGGCACCTTTAGTAACACAGTGGTTCTGGAGAGGCCCTCTCCAGCTCTGGCTCTGACCAGGAACCTCATTTGAACTTTGTGCCTCCCTCTCCAAGTGGCAAAATATTGTTCGTTTGACTGCAAAGTACTATTGAACTCATTACTAAATGAAATACCATTTGATGTCTAAAGACTGAAGAAGTAATAGGAGCTAGACGTTGACACAAATGTTTCTTAAGGCACCTTAAGAACATCTGTCCTAAAACCAATCTGCCAGGATCACATCACCCACCAGTAAAGAACATCATTTTCTGCAGTAGACTTTTCTAACAAGATCACAGGTTTAATGGGAATATTAAACAAGAACTGAATGTTCTGTGCAACTGAAGTGCTATGAGAACTTAGGTGAACTGAGTGCAGAAACACTTGTGTACTGAAAACAGTAGCATCTTTCTTCTTAACTGAACTCTTCTATACAAGGTTATTGGAAAAATACAGCAAACACAAAAAGCCAGAACTTGGTATTGACTCAGAAATAACAATGCCAGCTACTGAATTTCCAACACTCTTTCCTGCAGAAATGAAAATAATTATGTATACACATACACACAGTCACACACCACCTTCTCAATGACAGAGAAAGACAACATGCTGACAGGCTACCTCCTAAGATTATACACACACGGTCAGATGTCTATTTTGGAAGCTAGCTTTTATTCTCTATTCTCTCTCCTTCTTCTGAGCTACAAATTGCTTTCAGAGCTTCTGTGCTCTAAAGAACTTCATCTGGATTCCCAAAGCTGATGTCTGTGTAAGAACTTGAGCTTGAATAGAGATGTGCATATCAAATAAACCAAAGGAAGGTAGCCACAGGAGCAGAAAGAGATGTGGCAAGGCATGTATGGACAATGCAGAGAGAAAAAAAATAGCACATATTCACAGGGGATCCTGGAAAAGAGGTGGGTGGTTTGAAAATGGCCTAGATGAGTCTGCAGGGTATAAGAGCAGAGATGGGGAAGGAGGAGTAAAGAATCTTTTGCTTCAGGCCTTCTCACACAGTCCGTCACTACTTTCTACACACCTGTTGTACCATAAGCTCACCCATCTTAAGCTCAGCCTTTCTTCTTGCAGTCATACAAAATAATAACAAGAAATAAATCAGTTATCTCATAGGTACATCATGAGAACTGTTCTGAAAATTGCCATATTGTGAAGGGCCTCAAAGTCCAAACGACTCATCTAAAGTCTGTGAAACAAACCCAAGAATAAACTTGTGGAATTGTCATTACCAGCTGCTCATCTAATTGCTACCAATCATTCATCCTTGCCATAAGAACTGCGCTTGTCAAAAATTAGGAAGATGAAAATGAAATTATATGCAGTGAATAGTGCTAACAGACCCCTTGCTTTGTGTGTTTGTCCTGTTACTGTCCACGCCTGAAAATACAGAATACAGTTCTTTTCCAACCTCCTTCTGCTATACACAAAGGTAACCTTTAAGTTCTGCTTCTACATTTTTCTTACAGGGTAAAAGAAAGACAACAGCCTGTCAGACATATCTATCAAAGGGATTACACAATTTTTTCTCCTCAGCCTCTCATCTCAGAACATGATAAAAATCCTCTGCAGCAGCCTGAGGGACTGGGGAATAAATAAATAAATCGACAAATAAATAAATAAATTAAACTCCTGCTTTCTACACAGAAGACCATAGCATTGCAATAATATTTAAACCCCAAAGGATGGAAATGGACTGCATATAAAATGAGGACTGCAAATGAAGCAGAAAAGCCTGCTGCCTGTAGCAGGTACCATGTGAAACGCATCTAATCGCAAAGTAGAAGGAAACCCATCTGTGGAGATCAGTCTGGCATATCTCTATGTAGACCTCAACCTTTTCAAAAGCTGAGTCATTGCATTTAGGAAAATAATGTTTTCTGATAAATGAAGACAGACTTAATCGGGGACAAAGCAAAGACGACCTACAGTAATGTCTTACGATTAAGTTGATGCAACAGTGAAACTTGGGTACACATCAGACTTCCTGATTATCAAGGAGAGAAAGCCCTGAAAAATGTTCTCAATTGGACATGAACCTTAAAAACGTCTATATTTCTACTACGCTTTCCTTGCTGTATTGCAGTAAAAGTTAAAAGGCAACCTTCAATCAAGTCTCTTGGGTACCTTTTCATACCCAAGCCTTGTTTGGAAAGTAATCATTTTGAAAGACACAATTTTTAAAAGAAAATTTAAATCCTTAACGCGTATTTTTGCAGAGTGATCTGAACTCTTTTGTTGCCTAGCTGAACAGATTAAAGTCCCTCAGCAGACTGTGTTCTGACAACATTGTCTTCAAACACCTCAGGAACATATATTGAGAATGATTAAGGCACAGGATCCATCAAAAAATGACAAGCAAGCTTTTGGCTGGTAGCAAATACAAGATGAGAGCTGGGGAAAAAAACTGTCCTTCTCAAAGTATATTCTCTGCTTGTGGAAATAACTAAATCAGAACAGGAAATCAGACCCCAGTATACTAAAATATTTACAGATACTGGTGTCAGGGCACCACTGCTGAAGCCAGCAGACAAACAAGAACAAGTCAACAAGAAATTTTCACAGTTTCTTTCAATTTTTAAGTTCCTCTAAAAGTGTTACAATGGAAATTAAAACTAACTTGCATTATCCATGCTGTCCAAATGATGCATAATTGTATGTCAGAAAGTACAAATAATTCTACCTCAATTTCAATCATAATCTTTAAATTTAAATTTCTAAATTATTTGTAATGCCAGCGTATCAAGCAACAAAAGTAACAGTATTGTAATATAAAAGAAAAAAAAAAGCAGATCAAATGATGGCTCATGAAAGGCCACTTAGGGCCAGCAAGATGTTTAAAGGACTGTTGTATTTGGCATACAAGGAGAGGCTGAGAGAGCTGGGACTGTTCAGCCTTCAGAAGAAAAGGCTCATGGGGCATCTTATCAAATGTAAAACATAAATTATCCCCTCAGCCCTGTTCCTTCTGGATTTTTTTTTGTTTGTTTTTAAATCAAGACAAGCTGCCAGCCACTGCATCTATTGTTTAGATAAGATTTCATTACAAACCTCTCACTTCCCGTTGCCGGTGCTCTTTGCTTTTAAGTATGGGGTGGGAGATCCACAGCCAGGGGTGATGCTTGCGAAGCTGAGGAAGTATATAATGTGTTACGAATCCCACAGTCCATGCTAAAGCGAACAGGACAATGCTGAGAAATGGCTGGGCCAAGTGAGGAAAAAAAAAAAGAAAAACGGTTATAATTTCCAAATATATAATGACATTTCCTAAAACGCTACTTCTGCGCACCTAGAAACTCATGTTCAAACTGACTACACAGGTGGATGTGTTTTGAAATACGTATTATGCATGAACAATTGTTGTTTTCTTTTACCCCTAAATGGAGGAGAAAAGGTAAGTGACCAGGTTTGTCCTTTTTGTCTCCCCAGTTGCACATCCTAAAAGAGGTGCAGACATGCGAAGGATTAAAGGAAGAGACATCAGATAAGTAATACTGTGCCTGATAAAAATATCCACAATCTAATTGCACTGCAAATCAAAAAGCATTAAGTTATCACGGCCAGTAAATACATTTTCCCTAACTTCTCTTTCCTCAATCTCTATTCCTTCCAGCAAAAGTATCCTGTGGTTTTGCATAAAAGAGATAATACCTTAGAAAAAAATAAAGGACAGATACATACCCTTAATGATAGAAACACAGTGCTGGCACTGACAGCAAATGACAGAACAGCAGCCGCTGTGCAGACAATGAGATCCGATTTCAAAATTTCTTTCTGTGAAAATTATTTTATACAAAATTAGCAAGCCAATACTATTTTAACTAGTCAAAGTAAGTGACTGGCTTCTCAAGTACTCGCAGTCTGCATTGTGTTAAGGCTAATCATCACTCCCTGATATAAGGTGTTTTCTCCACTGTTGCTTTGTGAAATTATTTCTTCATATGCTATGTTTGTCAAAGTAATTATGTTTAAATTCATTGTGCCTACTTTTAAACTACATTTTAAAATTTGATTTTAACATTGCAGAAATAAAAGCACTACGTTTTCATACCGAGTCTGATTCTGTTTAAGGAATATAATTCACATTGCAGTTTTTTGGTTTGGGAAATCAAAATTCTGGTTCTTTGACCTATTTGCAATAGGATTGCTTCAGTTTTACTTTTTCTTGCATTACTGAAATGACTCATGCAGTTCTATAATGCCGTAATAAATATCTTAATTTCTGTTTCTGATGTTCTAAAGTCACACATCCCATTCTCTGATTTTCTGTATCAGAAGCCAAATTTCAGCAAGACCTTATGGATTTCAGACAAGGCATTTTCTGGTATCACTGAATGATAATGCAAGGACAAGTCTGCATTTATATAACAATCTATAACTATAGTAGAAGTAATTTTGTTTTGAAAGATTAGAAAATATCACAGTCTTTCCAGCCGCCCATTTTTCTTGTGATTAAAATGTCATTCTCGGTAAGCAAATAAACAAGATAGCTCTTGAGCTCTGTGATCTTCTGAATTGTACTTCAGAGGTCACTCAAACGTCTTTCCCGGTAAATGAAAATCTTGTCCTAGATTTATAAGAGGGATGCTTTAAGTTCAGCACTCAATACTTGCACTAAGTTATCACATGAGTAACTATTTGTAGCTCTTTGTTTAAATAGTGACTTATACTTTAATTCAAAGACATCTAGAAACAACACGTGGAATACAACACTGTTAGAATTTGAAATACATCCAATTTCCTGCTGCTGCAATCTAGGTAGCCTTCATTCATCTCATCAGAGACAAGAAAAAGAAAACAAAATAATGCTGCGATAGCAAACCTAAGAACAAGGGACATAAACAAAAGAAAGTAGAAGAAGCGAGCAGAAGGGTTGTGAATTACAGGGGAAGCTAGCAGCAACCACTATATTTAGGCTGCCTATCACTGTCTGTTTTGAGAAATGCTTAGTAAAAGGTCACCAGCATCAGCACTTCCACTTGCTGCAGCAGGCCTTTGAAATTCAGCAGGACTAAAAAGCCTTCAGGCTCAAAAAGTATTTTTGCTTTGTCCCATGAAACTCCAGTCCAGTTTAGCTGAATTCTCAAGCAATAAAACCTGTCCTTTCTTTTCTCAGTTTGCTCAGAAAGCCATCCTTGCAAAAGAGCAGCACTTCCTCTGCTCCTCAGGCTGTGCCCTCTTCAGGCAGTACCTAGCTCAGTAAGGACTACAGATTGGAAGGCACAGGAGGAGAGTTAAGTTGGACTCCTCCCCAAACCATCTTTCCAGAACACAGTGCGGCTGGCCTCATCCCTTGCTTCTTGGCCACCACATGCAACAGGAAAACCACATTAGCGACCTTACAGAGAAGGTCATCTTCACTGAACAAACCTCTGACCCCTACACATGCCCACAGGTTCTCTACAGTCGGTTTAGATGTTCTCTCGCTAGCAAGTATTGGGGATTTAGTAGTTGTAGCAGTACTGAAAAATTGTGGTCAAAACCCCAGTAAGGGAATTATTACCAGCTCTTATAACTGACATATTTTTTTAATGTTTGCAAGATTTTAAAGCTACTTCACACAAAGACAATAAAAAGCAGCAGTATGGAGGTTATAAAACTCAGTATCTGAGAAAGTTGAGCAGTGCCAGATTTATGCGGCACCATACTTCAGCCCTTTTGTGGGGATGTATTATGAAAAGTCTTCATCAAGTATCATTTTTCTGTGCAGCTGAATTCAACTACTCAATAATCTAAAACAAGCTTATAAGAACAAACACATGCCAATCATATTTTCAAGCTCTCCTTCACAAGCAAAAAGGATTACTATTAAAATGACAGCTGAGTTGTTTTCATAATCATGTGACTGCAGAAGCTGCCGTTTTAAGAACCATATCAAACATTAAGAACTTAGCTATAAAATCAGAAGAAGTGACAATAATAGATATTGGGGTAGGGGGAAAAGGCATCCAAGGCATCCATTTCCATTCCATGCTCAGGCCAGCTCACCAGAGAGAGCAACCTGTATTACACAGACTGTACTGCACGGGATTTCCATGGGATTTCCCATCTTTCCCATCTTTGACTTTGCAAGTGTTCTTTTTAAGGTTCAATCACTGCTTTTGACACATTAACACAACACATACAGAAAAAGGTCTGTGGTTTTAAAGCAAGACCTACCTACTCAGGTATTTGAAACCAAATTAAATAGTTGCAGTCCAACTTTGGTGATATCTGGAGTGCCTAAGGTTTCATTTATGCCAGGCACATGCCCTTTGCACGTGCACAGAACTGCTTCAAAATGTTAACGTACTGTTCAGCTGCTGGCTTGCACAATGTTCCCCACAGGAGGCAGGAGCTACTTCTTGATGTGGCAGATACATTTAAACTTCTTACATACATACATACATATATATATATTTCCCCTGTTCTAAAACAAAACTGGAGCAGGAACTACTTTGTTTCAGATCAAAACATGATGGCCAGGGTCCCTGGAAAACCGCTGACCCTAGGCAGTTGTCTCTGCCTGAAGGGTATTCAGAGCTACTTTCCAAGAGAAGGCCCTGGGCACCCACCTACAGGTTGCTAGGAATGGGTCTGCGGCTTCCACCCTTCTTGCTGAAGACAAGTCACTGCCTAAAGACTCAGTGGGAAATGCAAGGAGCGTTACTCTACCAGTAGAGCCATCAGACACATGAAGGGAGGCAGATCAGGAAGCAGAGAAGTTCTGGTTCCTGTTCCTAGACTGCTTTTTCTGTAGGTTGCACAATGGTTGTTCCATGTGAAATTAATGGGGAATGCAGTTCCCTGTGAGCTGCTTGATGAGCTGACTGTAGTACCAACTGTTTAGACTGCCTTGTAAGGACGAGCCTTATTCGGATCACAAGGGGACTGAAAGCTGTGAAATTCAAAATGAGTGAAGTGAGTGGAGGCACCTTCCTGCAGTCTTAATGGGTGGGACACAGGACCCTCTCCTGGACTTGGCATTCCCTGACCTTGCTAGCTGTTGCAAAGCAACATGTCTACCTCTACACGATTCTGTCCTCCATCCTGCATTTAAATCCAACTGTCTAAAGCAAGACTTTGGATTCCATTCCCAACCACAGGCACTTATGAATTGAATGTTCAATCACCCTACAATGCGGCGCTTAAATCCTTCCTTGTGTTTGATCCAATATAGGAAAGTTAGGCTCTGATCGCAGTTCAGATCTCTTCAATGAGAGAGAGTCATTACCACTGTGTTATGGTTTGGGGTGAAAGCAGGTGTTCTTTATCTTTTTTCCCTCCATTTTACACTCAAGGCAACAAAGAAACCCTGGCCCAACAACATTGCATTTAATGCCTCAGAGATTTTACATATTATAGTGGGATTTTTTATTATTATTTTTGATTACACTTTTGGAGCTTTGTACAAAGCCTTTCACTGATTATCCAAATGTTTGTATTAAAGGCCAGGAAGGAACCGGGGTTTGAATGTAACACATTAACACCCTCAGGACACTGGTTAATCTAGCAATCAGCCATGTGGATGCCTATAGAAATTAATTATAATGGTAGGAAGCTCCATTCTCAAAGTTGAATGGTCAATTATCCATCACAGCTGCTTTATAATTCAGGCTTCCAAAGCTGGCAATTCTTACACAGCTATTCAAGCAAAGGGAAATAGTAAAGGTCATGTAACTAAACATTAGAGATGTTGTATTTATTACTGCTAACATTAATATGAAGCCACTACAGAATACAACAGATTAATTTTCAGTATTAACCTTGTTTGCTTTCAGCTGCTTAACAATGCAAATTGGTTTTGTATGCCTCACGATTTCTGATTTTACGTGCCTCTTTTAAATGGCACGTTATGCACACCATACATGCCTATACAGACCTGGGCAAGGCTGGCTGTTTTGTGTGGCATTTTTACATCACTGGCACTGGCAGGGAGTTAGGATTATTCTACTCACAGAGGAGTACTCAGAATTATTATGTTTTTTTTTTTTAAAGTTGAATTAAATTTGCTTTTTAAGTCAGTTGAGTCCTAACAAACACGATTGCTATTGCTGAGGCCGGTCAATAGAGACTGTGGCTTGATTTTGTTCCTCAAACTTGAGACACGTGCATTTTTTGCTGAGATACAGGGGGAGTCTCCTGGCAAACTGGTTAAAGTGTTTAATTGAGACAGAGATACCAGATAACACAGGGGCTAGACAAAGAGCCTGCATTAGCCAGAAATTGCTCTGTTGTTCTTCAAGAGAATTCCCATTGTGGAAGAAGTAGAGAAGTAGCATTGCTAGTTGACATTGTAAGCAAACACGTTTGCTTAGAGTTTTTATAAAGACTGAAGGAAACCCACACAGAAGGAAAAAAATAAAAAATAAAAAAAAAGGAAGGTGAAAAGCTAGCAAGCTCCAACAACACTGAAAGACAGCCCACCTCTGTCTAGAAACAGTAGTGGCATGGAGCGTCAAACATACAGAGCAGAAGAGTGCCAATCCCCCCAAACCAGCCATATCCTGGAGAGCAAAAGGTGCAGGAATCCCACTTAATCAAAAATAAAAATAAAAAAAAAAATCAAAAAACCACACACACACCAAAAAAAAAACAGACAAAGAAACAAAAACCCCACCAAACCACGCTTGCAAAACATGATAGGAAACATGGTGAAGTGAACAAATAGAGTCCTGTGTCTGGCCAGTCCCACTGTGTTCCTCCCTCTACTTCTGCATCTTCAGCTCCAGTGGCTGAAGGGCCCCAGTGCAGTTGACCCACATGGTAACTGTGTGAATGTAAGACATCAGATCCCTATCCACATTACTGGCACAAAAACAGGTCTGGAGCTGGCCCCATAACTCCATTTTGAAAATACAATCAGGATGTGAATTTGTTCATTCTTTTGTTGTGTTGTTGTGTTCCTCAATGTATTGAAGCATTGCTCAAGGTTTCCCTCTACACTGTGAACTGAAACCTATTAAGCGGACAGCTGTATTAACTGCTTCAGTCCCTTGGCAAGAGTCCCTCTGCAGAACAGATGAGATCAGACTCTGTACTGCTCCAAGATGGATGCTATCAGCAAAAGATACAAGTAGGATATAAATACCAGAGAAAGAGAAGCTTTCCATTGCATCTGCAATACAGTGTCTGTGTACAAGAATGGATTTACAATGACTCGTGGCAAAAATCTACGCACCTAATATAGCAAAAAACTTTTTTTCCTTTTTTATTCCTGTTACTACATTCACATTGCAATGCGGCTCAGTTTGCAAGAAGCTGAAGCTCAATAAAGCCAAGAAGGAGCAAACATATCACTTAATCTTATGCAGGCCTTATTACAGTAAGCAATTTAACATTGTACTTGGTAGGAAATCATCTAAGTAGCAGCTTAGCAATGAAAAGCAGAAAATATTGATATAATGGATTAAACTCATGTGCTTGATTTAGGCTGTGTAGCACCTTATAAAATGTCCATCAAATGTGATTCTGTGACTCTGTGATATGAAGAGACACCTGGAGGCCAGAGCAGTGACCATACTAGTGACCCGTACCCCTTGGCACTTTTGACTTTCAGGCTGTCTGAAGGTCAAAAAAGGTGGTCTGTCTCCCAGACACTCCGAGAGCTCCTTGGTTCTGTGAGCATTCAGGACTTCAGGAATAATTGCCTTCGCTGCAAATGCTCAATAAGCAGGCATTAGGATGTAATCAGGAAGAATGGCTCTCTGACAGCTTAGAACATGATAGTTCATGGCTCTAGGAAATCTCTAATGCCCCTTAACACTTAGAGAAACTTGATGATCTTCCCACATGAATTCTATGAGATCAACCTCTCCAGGGTACCAGTTCTCCCTTCAGGCCTCTCTGGAGAGAAGTTCTGGAAGTACTTCCCACAGTTTCAATCTGTGGATTTAAAGGAACAGGACAGATATCCTTCCATTTTCTAGTTTTAGTAGTTTAAATATTTAAATTACTAATTAAGAATATTTAGAAGATTTCTCAATGGGGAAAATGGATGGGAGAGCACTTCACATAGAAAGTAATGAAAGAAAAGGTCTTACCACTGATTCTCTCATCTTTTCTGGGAGTGGATCTGCTGATGCATCTTCAAACTGTTGACGCAGAAAGCGAGGCACATATTTGCATTGAATAAGGGACCTGTTTAAAAAAACAGACTAGTTAGGATACTTCTGAACATGTGTAACAGACATGAATATTTGCAGTGGGGGAAGCAGGGGAAGGAGCAGAGGAGGTGGAACAGCCTCAGTTTTCCTTCCTCATGCATGTAGTAGCTATCTTATCTTTGTATAGCTGGAAATTGATACAAACCAGCTCTACCTTTGATCAGGGTACAGCTTCCTCATCAAAATGTCAAGGAGTCTCACCAACCAGAGCAGTCCAATCAATGTGCCTGTGTCATTCAGAGGAATGAGCTAAGAGGGTACTGTGGTATTCATGCCCTTTATTAATAATTCAGCTAAGCTGAAACCAATATGAGAGTTCTCTAGACCCACATTAGAAAGGCCAGAGAGGCCATTTCCGTATAAATTGCATATTAATCCACAGTTCAAGATTTATGTGCTACCTTCTCCATCTTGAAGTTTATGCCACAGGCCATCCTTTAAACAGTTTCCAATCCCCTTAACTTCCTTTAATCAAGTTTAAGAGCTGTTTAAAAAAATATCTTAAATCTCTTTTTTTTTTTCTTGAGGATTATACATTTTCATCGCGATTGCATGAAGAATATTTGATGTTGCTGTACACATAAACCTAAACAAGATATTTAACAACCTTTTCAGCTGCTGAGGATTTGATTAAGAATATTATGGAATCAGGAGCTGGATTTAAAAGTTTAGGGAAATACAAGTTTTTACTTTATTAAGGAAGTTAATGATCTGATGTGTCTTTCCTGGAGAGTGGGGGAGAAAATATACATTTAAATTACTCCAAAATTGAAAGAGTTCACACTTACATGCTGATTTGCAATTTACCTGCGTGTAGTCTACTCCAAAGCTAAATAAACCTCCCCAGTACAGCCCACAGCTTTACCTCCTTTCAGACATGAGTTCTGTCCTATAACGGCCTATGAACTACACGCTACCGACACAGAACTTGATCCAGGTCTAATTGATGCCAGTGCAAGACACGGTAGGCTTCAGATAAAGACTGTAGATATAGGCAGTTCTTTTTACTTTGCCACACGACGACCTAGTAATGTCTAAATTTCAGATTCCCTCAGTCTTCTGAATGTTGAATAAAGAATTTCTCAGCTCTTCAGGGAGATTTACTGGGTAGCCTATTTCTCTTAGTACCTCACTTCTACCCCTCTCTCCTGCATTACAAAACTGTGTGGCCAACCAGCCTGACTTACCACATGCCTACTACAACCTTCATATAGTTGTGAGCCTCACCTCATGACACATACAACACATTTCGCAAAACTGAAAGGAGAGAGCCTCTGGGTTTCCTCATAAACTCCCTGCACTATGCCAGGATAAGACCGAGCTGCCTGGGAAGCAGAATCCTAGATGACATGGTGATAATGGCAGCATAAAACCTGCTTGCTTGCTTAATCCCACAGCCATACATGTAGATGCCCAGCTGCTTGTGCACAACCACAGCCCCCATGACAGCCACATAACACAACTCCCACAAAGGAAAGAAGTTATAGATCTAGAAGCCTCTCTCACATCACATCAACTGTCAGATCACAATGTTGGGACTTCCTTGGATCTCCCCTGTTCCCAGCATCCACTCTCAATACACACAAACTCTCTCCCACTACCTTTAGCGGAATATACCGGAGCAGAAAAGGGAAGAGTTGATCTTGGAGAGGCACCATCTACTGATGCTGACCCTAAGCCATCTTCCCCACAAATCAGAAGTCCTTTCTCCTTGCCAAGGTACCACCCAATGAATGTTCCGCAATTCCTGAAGTCTGCAACTCCCCTCAACTAAACCACTATTCTCCAATATGGCAAGCATGCAATTTCCCAGAGGGTAAAATCTGCCTTAAAGAATTTGGAAGAGCTGCGTAAAGAGTACCAGCCTTACTGCTGATCTGACTGCAGCACTTCATTTACTTAACAGGACTGACATGAACCATGCAGGCAGACGTGCTGAGGAATTTCCAACTCACCACAGTAATTCTAGGAGACAATCCCCACAGTTCTGAAATCCAGATATGACTCTGAGCACACCACATTTTTTGTGCTGTATAGGGAAATCAATAAATAACAATTGCAGGCAACTTACATCAGTACAGATGGGTCACTGCTTTGTCTGCTGAGGTGATAAGAAAGTGCAACTAGCAGACCACAGAAAGCAGAAAACAGTGCTGGAATGTGCTGTGCATCCCAGGGTTCCTGAACAGGGGGACAGAAAGCAGAGCATTTGCAAGTTAGGAACGCAGTACTGATTTATTTATTTATTTAAAGTCGGCCACACTGTCCATGTAACAATAAATGCACATCACCTAAATCCGTATGCCATCTACCACGGTTTGTCAATCCTTTATCATTTCAAAGTTTATCATTGTGAAAAAAGACTGCAGTATTACAGACACGCTTTGTGATTATACTACTGTAATTCCTCTATTATCAGCAATTAGCTAAGAAAGCACGTGAAAAGCACTTTTTCTTTTCTCTTTAATGAAACTCTAGAGGCAACTTCTCATTAAAATGAGATGCGAGTGAAATCATTTGCACTGTATTTGTCTAAACTCTAAGGTGATTCTGTGATTTACTTGACCTGTGGCCAGATTGCTTACAACAAATGCCAGTTCCACCTAGCTGGGGCGTAGTCCTGGCACCTCACTCCTAAATCTTTCTGCTGCCTTATATGGTACATCTAGGCCCTGCATTTTTAGCCACCGTCCTTGAGCAGGAAGAGACAGTTTACACACTCGCTAGCACATTCTAAGCATAATCAAGATGAGAAATTACCTCTGGGTGACTTAGGCAGCTAAAATTTGCTAGAGATAATAAAAGGAGGAATAGGAAGCTTAATGAATACTTATCATGACCAGCCTCATCTGTGGCATCCTCAGCTACAAATTAATCTTAAATACTTGTGAGTAATGGCTGTAAAAGGACAGAAATTTTGGCTGTGAAGGACACAAACTTGGTGGATCAGATCCACAGCCATTTCACTCACTAGACTTGTTCCATGCTTCCACACAACTTCTACCTGATCAAGTTAAACTTTGCCATCCAGTTCTATTCTTCATTTGGTTGTTCACAGGTACTGAACCAAATACGTTTTGGTTTAGCTTTTCCCATGCTCAGTCTCAGGTCAGAAATTTATATTCTTCAAGACACTGCAGAAAAGTAGTTGAAGCCAAGATGTTCTGCAAGTGGCTGGATCGCAGCCTATCCCAAAACCCATTGCGCTTCCAGGGCAGCATAACCACGTAGCACATGACTGCCCTTTGCCCTCCAACTTCTTCCAAAAGCAAAATGTTATAAAGAGCCTGTCTATATACCTGGTGTTGAAATGTAGCAGTTTGAGAAATCATCCCACCCTCTTTCTACAGCCAAACCTTACATGGCTGATTTCCGATAGTAATGTCTCAGGAGCTCTTTAGCTTCCCATATTCTGCAAACTACGAGCAGCCTCTGTGTTTGGCTAGCCTGTGCTCCACTTCCAAAGTACCTCTCCCTTGTCTCCTGAAAACTCAGCTGTCAGGGAGCTAGGAAGGCAGACAGGACAAGCATCAATATTTGCTGCCTAGGGAGCAGGATTTTACAGAACAATACTACACAGTGTTTTACAAAAGCTGAGAATACTCAAAGGTGTCATTTCTCCAGCATCAGTGATGCACCCCACTCCATTTTGTCATTTTCCTCCCCCTCTAATGATGCCTGGTAGAGCTTTAAATTAAAAAGATGAAAAAAACAATATAGTCGATAATTGGACAATGATTCTTCTCAGTGGGAAAACAGGAATGACAGGTTTTAGTCTTGGAAACTGGTATTATCTGTCAACCCAGACACGAATTTGACTGCCTACTCTACCTCATTTGGTTGAGGTGACATGTAGTGCTTTCACATCGAGTTTTGACTTTGATGCAGACACTCACGTAGTCATTTTTAAAACAACTCAAATGGTCTTACAGGGTTAAGGATGAAAGTGGTGAGTTAAAACAGATACAGTGTTTGGGGGTGGTGTTCCACTTCAACCACAGAATTGCCTAATCCACAAACAATCCACTAAAAAGGAAGATAAAGGTGGCTTTGAACTTACAAGCCTTCTACCACTTGTAGAGGTAGGGAGGAAAGTGTATTTTAAAAAATAAGTGGTGATAGTAGCTTTCTGTCCTACATGATTTATCCTTTTTGCTTCTTTCTTCCCTTTAAAAAAATGCATGTAACAAACCTTTATCTTTGAAAGGTATGCTAAAATAAATCACATGTCCTCTGGTGAGGCAGAGTGCTCTGAACAAAACAGAACCATTCTAGTAAGTAGAATTATTGGTTGTTGTTGTTGTTGTTGTTTTGGTGGTGGTTGTAGGGTTTTTGTATTGTTTTCATTTTTATTTTTTTTTTAAACTCACTCCCCTCCCCCCTTTTTTTTTTGGAAACAGAATAGTCCTCTAAACTCAAAGACTTTATAGATTGCTCAAACATTAGCATGTTTGCTAACATGCTAACATCAAACATCAGCGATGCTAATTCAAGGAAGAAATGGTGAAGGTGTTTTGCATAGTGACTTTAAAAAAAAAAATACGAAGAACAACTGGAATTAGTCTCCACAAAGCTCATAGACTTACTTCCCCACTCTCTCATCATTTCATCGTTATTCAACCCATCTTCTTCTGTTCTTCTCTTTACTTCTACTACTCAGCTTCATCATGGATCTATGCTATTGTTCATAATATGCAAAATGCGGGACAGCTGTTGACAGTCGGCCATTCTGCACATGTGATGTTAAATAGCAAGAAATACTATCATCCTGTTTCTGAACTCAGAAAATATTTACTATCTGAATGAAAGGGAATGACACCCTGCCCCCAAAGTTTTAAGAAAATGGTAACCTTGTAGAGAACAAGACCATGTTAACTGTAAGATAGCTGTTACCATGGATACTCAGTTTCCATTGAACGCTAATGACCAGGAATTGTCAGTTATTAACGGCCCTTGCATTACACTTGCTAGAGACATGTTCTAGAGAGAGATGCCTACCAGCCTTATCTTCCCATCATCCAAAGAAAACAAATCCTTACTTTCCCAGAAGGCCTCCAAAACCTTGGAAAGTGATGAACTACCGGAAGACAGACAGCGCTACCCATTTTGATTGATGTTGTCTCTTTCTTTGCACTCCCAACGGCCATCTGGAGCTGTATTTTCATTGCTGAAATTTAAAATCTTTAAGGATGGGACTGATGCATGGATGTGCATGCACATGTGTGCATGCCATCTTCCTCCATAGGGCCTCAGTCTGTGACTGGAATTCCTGGGCTAGAGAGTGAGATGGGCAATGACTTTGGACAGGAGGCATGAATGCTCACGTTTCACATCATGGTGAGTTTATCCTAAACAAGAATTGCAGATTTCTACATTCCTATACAGTGGCATACTTCTAAAAAAATAAAAATAAAATAATAACTTCAGGCCACATTAGGTTCTGCAGACAAAATATACTTTTTCTATTATATCTGGACAAGAAGTTTCTATCATACACACAGATCTAAGAGCATAACTACTGAGGTTACAACTGAAGTGCAAGTCTGACTACAGCTGCAAACATCACTCAGTGAAATATGTGATATCTGACAACTCTCTCCAAAATTAACATTCCTAATAGTTCTTGCTTGAACCTCAGGGGTCTCTAAATTGGAAAGTACATAAAATTGATGAGCCTTGTCTTCAAAACCTCCAATGGTGCTGGAAGCATTTTATCAAGTAGAAATAAAGCTGTCTAATAATCCTATACTTCTATTTTTGGTCACTTACACATGCGGGAATTCTGTGTATACACATGGGCCCATTCAGTGCTGTTTAGAAATGTTTTGGACAGTCTTAGCAGACAGAGGGAGATGTATGCTTGTAATACTTTCCCATTATAAAACCCTAAGACATATATTTCAAAATTACTAGTACACACATGAAGCCTGTGTTGTTGAAAACAGGAATCAAGAAGCATTGTTATTCTGATTAATGAGTTTAGAACTCATTAAGCATGGAAACAAACTACATCAATTTTAAGATGAGAATGGCTTAAAATACTCACAGGATTTTTAGTAACTGCCCGTTGAAGTGATAAATAAGTTACCAGAGAATCCTTTCTTCAGATTTAAGGTAATGGAAATGATATAACTTCCATTTAAAAAAATATTACAGAACGAGAGGAGGCAGCTGTGCCACATATGAACACATTCATATCATTATCAATCAAATTTTTGGACCCAGGTCCAACATCTGAAAGTTTTCCTGGCTGATTAAGACAACCCACGAGGAGTTCCTAAATTTTTTAAAGAAAAAAAAAAAAAAAAAAAAAAAAAGGATCACAGATTATTAACTGGCTCTGGATAAATTTCAAATCCAAAACAACTGATTGAAACACAAGGCAGAAGAGAGGGATTGACTGATTCCAGAAAGATTTGAGGATGTGCTCCTCTGCCCCTTAGCAACACACTGACACACCGGGTGCTAAAGACAAGTATAAAGACAAATAAATTCCAGAACAAATGTTAGTTGAAAAAATAGGCACACCTGATTTTATTTAACAGATATTTAAAAAATAGTATTCGCACAAAAACCACAAAACAGATGGAGCGGGAGACAAAAAACAGCACATCAGGCAATTCTACTCAAGTGAAATAGATGGCATGGAAGTTCCTGCGTCTCCAATCTGATGGATAAAATATCTGAAAATAAAAACATTTCCTCCAGGAAAAAGAGATAACCCTTTCATATATCAAAGCCAAGGTAGCTATTAGAGCTGCCAATTTCTGTTCAAGATTACAGGACTGAAGCTGAGATCAGAAATAAAGCCAGGCTGAAGTGAATGTAGATAATTTTAAACTAAACTCTGTTACCCAATAGCTTCAAAAAAGCAGAAAGCTGAAAAAAGTGATGCTATTAGATGTAATAGTGCAAGGACTGACAAAAAAATAAGTGATAAAACTATATCTAGGATTGAGAGCTTTTTGTTAAACAAAAAATAAATGAAAGCTCTTAGAGGACCTGGAAAGAACTGGAATAAGGAGTGATGACATCATTAAACACAAGTCTAGGAGATGAAAAAATCTCAAAGCAACCAGGAGAAGCTCAGGTCTTTGCACTTCAGAAGTATAGGCATTTATCTTCTCTCTTATCTGAAGTCATGGTCACAGTACACAGTATTGTTGTATGTAAGGCTGGATAAGCAGCTGGTGTCTTATCACTCATGACATGGATGTGCCATGTGATAAGATGTATGAAAAGATGTGTCAAAGCACCAGAAAGCTGTAGCCAAACCACCTCTACATGACTGGGATAACATGACTGTAAACCAAAAATATATGCAGGCAACTCACAGTCATCACCAGACAGCATGATTTCTGTTCACCGGTCCCACCAGAACACAACCATGACTTGAAAATCTGCTCCTCTTGCAATATGTGCCTTTGACTGGCACCTGTGATGAATAATATCATCCTGTCCTGATGGTCAGACAAGTCCTCGAAGTTTCAAACACACAGCTGGAGACCTGGAATTCCAGCCATTTGTGTTATGGGTTTTTCTGGAGCAACTGTTAAAATTTTAGATGCAATATTCTATTCACAGCAAAACATACAATTTTGGCCTTTTTTTTTTTCCATCACATCATATGCTCCTAATCATGTAATACGATGGGACATGCAAGCAGCCTGCCATATGCTCCAACGCGCCCGGTCACTACTAGCACAAGGCTTGAGAGCCATCCATCATCTTTTAGGTGCTACATGCATTTTAGCCATTAAGGAGAAACTTCCCTGGTAATGTGATGGCAAAGCAGCTGCAAGGTCAGTCACAAAAAGTTTCAGAGCCACATGAACTTTTTGGGCAAGCCAAATTTTGTCTGCAAATCATAGGATGAAATCCCAAGAACATTATATAATAATTTCTTCAGGAGACTTATCCAAACAGAATTGATGACAATTAAGTGAAACTAATGATACATTTATCCTGCAGCTGCTTTTTTACAGAGCCCCTCAGTTGGTGTTGTACAACATAGTTCAACAACAAAATCAGTCTGCACAAGGCATGGGCTTTCAGCACAGGCCTGTTCACCTCAGTCCTTAGAGCCTGTGTTCACATGTTGAAGTTAACTTGATTACTTGTGCTGCTTTGTGGACATACCCCAAAACAATTCCTCAATTCTTATTTTTGATTTTTTTTTTCCTAAAATGAGAGTTCTAGAGCAAAGAGTTAACTGATGTGAATTTGCTACTCTAAAATAGCACAGCCAACTTTAGAAATTAATTCATTCTATTGTAGGCGAGTATATATAGTTTCTGTAGTTCTAAACATGAGCAAAAACAACACAGTTATAGAATAAACATTGGTTATTTGTTTTAATAAAAAAAGGCCATGTGATAGATTAATTATTCTTCTAATGATCTTCTTCAGAAATAATATCTTTCCTTTTGGAATAATTAACATACACAGAGAAATTAGGCTAGACTATTATACTAAGCAAGATAGCAATTAGAACACAAGAAGCACTTCAGGAAGGAAAGGCTAAAGCCTGATACTGCTGGAATGCATCTTCAGCCTGGGCATTTGACGTGAGCAATTGCTCACCAGTAACAAGTGCACAACCACTTAGATAGAGATCCATTCTGCTCTGCAAATTTACTTCAGGAAATGGAATTCTGCACGTTATACCTGCTGAGCTATACGATCTTCTGCCAATAAACAGAGCTTACATTTGAGGATGTTACACTCCAGCCAAGGAACAAGCTTTGCAACCCAGAAATCCTGTATCAGAGATAGTCTATCATGTTTCCCTTCCTGCATCTTTTTGATTGTAATAATTTTACCTCCATGAACTCTTAAAAATTTTGCATTAGTCTGTTTTTGCCAAATTAAAAGTGAAGAGAGTAAAAATAAAAACTATACAATAAAGAATAGCTGTGAAACATAAGTGTGGAGGAGATGCCTTTTTCTACCATAAGACAACCACGTACTTACCACTTTTGTGAAAACACCTAAATGAGGCAGACTGTAGCACTTGTTTAGTTTTGAATTAGACCCTGCAATTTCTAAGTGCACCAAAAATACAAATGTTGATTTGATTAGGATGAAAAGTTGTAGCCACCTATGTATCAAAACAGTTCCAGTTTCTTACAGAGGTATTAGACCACCTTTCACAGTTGTCCCTATTCAGGATCAGATGCTGTTACTTTTAATTTCTACTCTACCTCCACCAATGAAAGAAAAAGTCTGACAGAATCCCTTCCTTGACATGTTATCTATAACAGCCCAAAAGGCAAAAAGCTCCAGACCTGACTGAAGAACAAGGAGGGAGAGTGCAAATGCTCTTTTCTAGTAGAAAAATACATGAAATTTCAAGGACCCCAGTGGACTGAGATGATGAGCTGAATCAAGTGGAATCATCTTTACATGCTTTAAATTAACCTCCTCAGAAGCGTCTTCACAAGAACAGTGCCATAAAAATTCAAATTAACTGTAATTTCTGTGTGAACAGAAAGTCTGCACTTAATATTGGCAATTTACAGCAGATATCTTGTAAATCTTTCACAGCACTCTATAACTTCAGGGTAGCATTAAAGCATATTTTTAAGCAGTTTGAAGTCTAATCCATGAGGAGATTGCTTATCTACAAAGCCACCTGCATCTTGTAATTTCAACTATTATGCTGAGAAAGGAGTTTGTAGAATATTTTAAGAGGCTTTTCTTTAATACTATTTACAAAACTATTTTTTAAAGTATCCATCACACAACTTCTCTGCCCCCAAGTAGTGAATTGTCCTCTGCCAAGCTTAGTGGAAAAATGATCATTTTGCAGTTATTTGCCTGTCAGTCATTCAACTCAATTCCTTCTTCCATATAGCGCTCTCAATTTTTCTCACTGCTTCTGCCCCCCAGCTCCCCACCCCCCACATAGATTTTTCACACTCTTTTCAGCCTCACAGAGACACACTTTTATCCCAGTTGCTTGTTTCTGAATCATCAATATAGCTGGAATATGGTAGCTGGAATACCAGATGCTTTAGAACACTGCACAGGAGAAGCAGTTAAGCTTTCTAGCACTACACAACTCAAAGGTCAAACCAGCAGAACTGATATACTGGGTGAGCCTGGTGACCAAGATTCCCTGGGATTACCCCCTATTGTCAAAGATGCTTGGAGTGGCTGAATGCAGCACTGCTCAGCAGGTGAGTTGCTGTAATTTATTATCCAAGGCCAGGTTGGATGGGGCTTTCAGCAACCTCATCTAGTGGGAGGTGTACATGCCCATGGCGGGAAGGTCGGGGGGGGGGGGGGGGAAGAAAGGGGGGGGAGTGTTGGAACTAGATGATCTTTAAAGTCCCTTCCAACCCAAACCATGTTGTGATTCTCGATTCTCTAATTGTGTATGGACTCAAACCATACAGGGGCAAGATAAAACAGTGGCTTAACACATTTTACCTTACTATTGTGAGTGGTTAAAAACACGTGCACAGCTAACTATACTCATTTGTGACAGATAATTAATGCAGTAAAATTGACCATTTTTGATTTAAGCCCCCTATTTAAATTTTTAAGTGGAAATTTGTTAAAAACCATTCTGCAGAAATGTTTATGTTCCTTAAAGAAATCCCTTAAACAAACATCTGATAGCATCTCTCATCTGTGTAAATCGCCAGCCTGAGTGGTGACATGCTACAGCTTTGGCTATTGCAGAACCTTGGATCAGGATCTCTGTGTGCACCGCAGATGTGTAACACCACAAAGCATCCTCTGACGTATGCCTGCAAGATGTTGAGAGCAGCTTGTAAATTACTGCACATCCTGGTGCATCCCTGCATGGGCACTGACAACATCTAGCTTGTAATGAAACACTGTCAAAAGACTATTCCTTAAAGAATAAATTTTATCAAAAAATTAGGATGAAATTGTGGTCTCACTGTGGTCACTGGGAATTTTACAGAAGACTTGAAGACATTAGCTTCAACATTAGCTTTCACTTAAAACAACAACAAAAAAATGCAGGTGATATACATTAACTGGAAAAAAAAAAAGAAATGCTGTAGATCAAGTATGGCTCAAAGGGCAGCATCTGCCAAAAAAAAAAAAAAAAAGAAAAAAAAAACCTTGAGCATCATTAGGAATGGTACTGGGAGCAAGTCATTTTGTGACCATGTAGAGCTATGGCACACTCACATCCCAAGTACCATACAGAGTTTACTCTCCACATTTCATAATGGAATCATAATCCATTATGGGTCATAATAGAATAATGGAAGGCACACAGTAAGACAACTAACTTAGCCAAGGAGGAGCTGCTTTACAAGAAGACACTAGAAAGGCTGGCACTCTAGAGAGGATATGACTGAGGCAGATATGACTGAGGGCTTACAGAATTGACAAGGCAGTGGATACGGTGAATGCAGAACTGCTTTTCCACAAATCCTGCAGTACTAGGAATAGAGAAGACTTGGTGAAATTAGCATTTCTTCACACAAAGCACAGTGAACATCTGAAATCTGTTGCCACAGAAAGTTGTAGAGGCAGATAGTAGCAGCACATTCGGAAAGGGATTAGGCAAACTCATGGACAACACTGAATGAATGAAATAGGCAAAGATGCATTTATTAACAGCCCTAAACCAACAATGTGGATACTGGTGGAATATTCAGGGAATGAGCGGCAAACAGTCATTAAATTCCTAAATTGTATTTGGCTTTGCTATTGAAGCAGGGAGTACTAGGTTAGACAGTCTGCTGGTCTGCCCAAGCAGGACATTGAAGTTCTTATTTTTTCTCTACTTTCTTTTCAACATAGCCAATGGAAGGGCACGTATAAAACTTACACACTTTAAACTTTTCTGACTTTGAACTTTGTATGCCAAGACTTGCCTGCAACATACAGTGATGTCCCACAGCAAATTCTCCACACCAAAAAGCACGAGCAATGCTGGAGCATGAGGAGATTTAGGGCTGATCTAGAACCTATCTGACTAGTAACAACAGGGCTGTATGGTTATGTGGCTGCTGGCTCATCACATGGCAGGTGGAACACATAAGGGCCACGTCAGCTAGCCCAATAATGTATACCAATAATGATGGTAAAGCACACTCCTTAACAGGCTTCTCAATAAATCCATGCATGAACCTTGCCAATGTACAGATGTGTCAGCAACCACTGGTGTGCAGAAAACAGGCCAAATTCAGGCTGTCTCAAAGAACTACATCTTTTAAGCCACCATTGCTGTTAGACTTCATACTGGAAATTCAATGGATCTTTTCAGACTGATATATACAAGGAGGCAAACAATCACAAGTATTAGTGAAACATTTACATTAGTATTTCCACTGCAGTTTCAAGGTATTCCAGTGTAGCTAACAGGCAGAAAATAAAACATGACTTGTAAAGCTTATCTTTAATGATGACCACGTAGCACCAAATAGTTCCGGTCTTCCTAGACTACAAGAATTTTCAGCTTGAAATTTTGAATTTTTTAGTGTTTCAACTTACCTTTACTGCACTAAAGCAGAAAGCATATAGGACAATCAGAACCACAAAGCTTCGGGAAATGCTGTAGAGTGCAGACACAAGCCCAGCAGCAGCTGAAATAAAGACACCACAAGATAACTAATTTCTTCATATATGAGGAAGTGCATTAAAAAACAACAGTATCACAATAGGTATACAAACTAATACCAGATATTACAAAGCTGTTTGTTGAGAGAACACCACAGTGTCCCAAACAGTGACCCAAATCAGCTCACAAAACTTTACAACTATGACTGAAATCTTGATGGCACTGTATTCCCTGTCTCTTCCATATATCTGAGGTCCCCCACTATTGCTTTCTGTGCTGAAATGCTGCTTTGCCAGAATATCAGTATGCCTCTTCCCGTTGCTACAGAGGAGGAGTGAAGTTATGTACAAATCAGGCAATTTTCTAGTCAAGCTCCATGTGGAATTTTCTTCCTTCCCCCTGCTCCTGAGATACAGGCTCTGGTATCATCCAAAATCATCCTAACTTGCTGAGTAAACCATGATTTGCACTGTATTCAAGATACATGAATGAACTTAAAAGGAGAGAGAATGATGCCATCTCATCTTTAACTTCCTTCAAAAGCTTCCAGAACCAGGGTAGGAAACAGTCTCAGACAGACTTTGGAGTTCAGCACTCTCCACAATGGAGACACACAAGCTGCAAAACAGTGCTCTAGTTAGGTTTCAACATACATTACTCATGGCATGGGGACTTTATCTTATTTCCTCCAGGAAAAACCAAGTTATTTCCTCCAAGTCTGCTCTGGTATCTATGAGACAAGAACCAAAGCACACCCAAATCATCAGTATAAGTTTTAACCATTTGCCAAAGGCTATGCCTCCAGTAGCAGTAACAATGCAGTAAGCGTGGGTATGTAGAATGAAAAGTGCTGAGGACGTCCTATCCATGATGCATGCGTTTTGAGTTGCTTTACTGCAGAGTATCTCTCATTTGGTCCCACAGACTGTACACTCATTTAGTGTTTTATTTAAGCAATAACAAAAAACAAAACACCACCACCAAAAAATGATGCGCTGTCTCTCATTCACATGGGTCTTGTTTAATCTCTGACTGAAATAACAGATCCAGTGTCATGTCAACATGCCCTACACCACCAAACAATGTGAAAAAAAATATATATTTTTTATTTGTGTATGGAGTTTTGAGAATTTTTTTTTTTTCTTTTCAAAAAGTTGTGGGGTTTTTGTTTGGGTTTGGTTTGTTTTTAAAATAGTGATTCATACTGGACACGGCAGGAAAGAGCTCTTTGGTGTCAGCCATATTCTACAGCCTATAGCACAACCTGAATATAACCATTTAAAAGAAAAAAAAAATCTCATCAAGGTATTATTAGTATTCACCACACTGTTAAGTGAATACCATTAGCTCCTTGAACTTTAACATACACTGTGCTCTAAAACATGCAATAGTATACTTTAATGTGACGCACCCAGAGAGTGATAGCTCAAGGCTCAACAGGCTACTTACCAGAACCACCAAAAAGCAACATGTCTATTTGCTCCAAAAGATATATACAGAAGGTGTTGATTTGAGGGAAAAGACCAAGAAGGGAAATTGCAGGAAAGCAATATAGAAACACTAAAGAAAAGAGAAGATGGATGTTAGAACACAGTCATACATCACAGCAAGCAGAGAACAGGCATAACACTGGAATAAAACATTACAATAATTTCTGAGCATTACTCAAGTGAGCATACTTTAACCTTAGCCATGATTATTATATTTTACTTATCTACACAAAATAAATTATTCAATTTTACATGTAAGGGAAATATGGCTCAGAAGTTAAATATATTTTGGATAAAATCAGTGGCAGAAAAACAGCATTATGCAACCTCCTTACTACTTCTCATATACTTGAGAAGTAGTATTTACTTTATTTAAAATACAGAAAAATCTTAATTTGCAGACTTTGGAACTTCCTCCTTGAATCTGAGGTTTAAGCACACCTATAAAATTTCAATAGAAGCAAACAAAAATACTTTAATAGCTGAGACCCACAGCATCTTGACTACCACTGTATCCTTCTTCTGGCAGTAATCAACAGTGGAGACCTATGGAAGTATGTAAAAATGTAACAAACCTACAGTGATACTTCCCCAGAATATTTCTCTACCTTCCAGAAGTGTAGACCTTTGCAGTAGTGAAAGAACATTAAAGACAGCAGAGAAACTTAGGACTTAAACCCACTGTGTCATCTTCTCATAGCTTCATTCTATATAGAAATGCTAATTGAAATGGCTGCCTTACAGTCAAAGAAAAGCAAGAGTTGTAATTCAGATATCTATGCTTCTAGTCTTATGTTCTGTTCATTTCCAGCCACTCCTCCATCTCATCCAGTTCTCTTAGCTCCCCCCTAGAAATTGCTAAGCATAGCTGTCTAGCAAAGCATTTAAACACACACTTGACCTAAGTCTCTAGCAGCATCAGCTTTCAAGGATATATGCACATGATTAATCATATCGTTGCTGCTTTGTCATACTAGTACCAGAACATTCTCCAACTTGAAGGACAGAGATGTGTGTCAGCCATTATTCCTCAGAAACAAGTATGCATTTGTTAGTTTACAGGCTAGGAAGGCTGCAGCTTCCTCTTATTCATTCTCTTAAAGAGCAAATTAAAGACATCACTAGTATTACTTAATCCCCTTCCTGCTCCAGTCAAATTTTACGAAGGTAACAATATGATTTGTGTTCTTTGTTGAATGCTAATTTCACATTTTACTTCCAGCTCCTCTTACTAATGCACATCATGCTAAAATAAAACAATACACTGAGTTTAATCTGACAGCTTTTATCTTCATCCTATTATATACTACTAGTATCTAATATTGTAAATCTTGCTGAGGAAGTCAAACATAGGAGAAGAAATGACATACTCAAGTATTAAACAGACACAGCTCACTTACGTATACTTGCACTCGCAATGCACCCTTCCTCATGAATTCCTGCCACTGGAAGGAGTTATACATATTTTGCATATATAAAATGAGGAAATCTTTTCTGTCTTTTTACATGCAAATGCCACTATCAATCTTCCTTCACCACTCTGTTCTTTTAGGTATTCCACCAAACCACACCAAGCCAAACAAGGACTCCTCCTGAAGAGGGGGCAATGGCATGACAGCAAACTGCCCAGCAGGCCACATGGCCTCTCCATGCGATCAACTAAAGATCCCCAAAACTCACTGTTGAAAACTAGTTCCTCAGACAAAGGAATTGCAAAACTGACAGAACTCATCTCAGACTACTGACTAAAAGGACAACAAAGATGGTGAAGAGTCTAGAGGGCAAGATGCCTGAGGAGCAGCTGAGGTCCCTTGGTTTGCTCAGCCCCGAGCACAGCGGGCTGAGGGGAGGCCTCATGGCGGCCTGCAGCTCCCTCATGAGAAGAGCAGAGGGGCAGGCGCTGAGCTCTGCTCTCTGGGGACAGCGACAGGACCTGAGCATGGAGCTGTTTCAGGGAAGGTTCAGGCTGGATGCTAAGAAAAGTTTCTTCACCAAGAGGGTGATCAGGCACTGGAACAGGCTCCCCAAGGCAGCAGTCATGGCACAGAGCCTGACAGAGTTCAAGAAGCATTTGAAAAATGGTCTCAGACATCTGGTCTGATTTTTGGGTGGAGCCAGGAGTTGAACTCGATGATTCTTGGGGGGTCGTTTCCAATTTGGGATATTCTAGAATTCTATAACTTACGGTTCAAATGAACGCCTTTGCTGTAACAACCTCAGAAAACCTGCATGACAGCAGGAAGGACAAGACCTGAGACACAGTACTGTCAACGCACCAAAATAGGGGTGAAGAAACAAGAGAAAAGTTGGTTGACTACAGCTATGCCCCCACCTCACTCTCTTTCTGATAATAACTTGAATAATCCTAATTACTCCTGTAGCTAAGGTAGGTTTGTTTATCTCCACCAGCATAAAGGAGCACACCAGAGAGCAAAATAAACAGTTGTCACTTACAAGACGATTGAATTTAGGAACAGTACTTTCTCTTGTGGGAAAGAGACAATAAAAGGAGCTGATTAATCAGTTGGAATTGCATTATGAATTCCAGAGAGAATGTTTAAGTGGCACACATTTCCACACAGAACACCTTCAAGAGTTTGACCACTAAGAGATGCTTATATGAGCTGCTGGCATTTAACACTGCAGTTTGAAGGTTTCTTCTAAAGGAGCGTCAACTAGACAATAGCTGTAGGAAAGCACGTTTTGACTTGAAGAACCTTTGGGTCTTTTAGGAAATGTAGAATGATAACTCAGTGGCAATGTCACTGCAAATATTTTAGATTTTTTTTTTTTTCCAGAAAGGTGACTTCATTAAAAAGATGCATCTGAGTACTAGTCCACTTGTTGTGTAGTAATACATACTGTCAAAGGAAAATAAATGCATTATTTGGTGAGAAATAGTCCTTTTGTTCTCCCCTTCTGAATGTAGCTGAAAAGATTATTCACACAAGCTTTCCTCCCCTGACAAAAGCTCTGTCATTACTCGAAGTAGCAAGTAGAGGACTTCCTACCTCCAAATTCTGCCATCACCTGATACTCTTCTGAGATTTCTGTCAAATAATTTCACTCCTCTCTCTAATGCTCACGTGGTCTCATCATAAAAACTACCGTGCATTTAGTGCATGATGATTTTTGCCACTGCAGCACTTACTGACCAAGGCTGGTTCCGTCTGCACCTTTACTTGCACTACAAATGTTAATCTACCAAAAACGTCAACTGAACTAAGAAATTCAAGATGAAAGCCATAGTTAGAGTGAATTAAAGGTGTGATCCCCCAAGTAATATAAACAAATAGCAGAACCATCATCAATTTTTAAAATAAAACAAAATTGGATCCTAAATAGATTGCTTCCAAAGAATTGGACCTGTTAAGAGACATTTCTTAAGTTATTAGATTACACATCTAATACGTTTCCACTGATTTTCTTCTTAACCTCATTTCAAGACTTTTATGCTATACAGCATCACACCAGTTCAATGGTGAGTCCTTTTTACAATTTTTACCACTAATTTCTTACCACAGAAAACACCTGAAATAGGAAACTTTTCCTTTGCTTGGTGCTGTGTGGTGCAGAGTCAAAAATCCATTGATTTCCCAATATATCAGTTCTGAGTACCACAATAAATTATGAGTAAATTACAAATTTTAAAGTAATCGTAAAATGACAAACCAACACATTTATTTATTATTAGTTATATGGTTATATATATATATAGTTATATCTATATAGATAGTTAATATTAAAAATAACCAGCAGATGGGTAAAAAAGCAAAAGAACAGCAACCCGTCATTGGTATGTAGTGGGGCCAACTTCCCTCCTGATTTTATTACCTAAAACAAATACTCCTGTACCTTAAGTGTCTAAGGGAATCTCTACTCAAAGTACAGCAAGAGGCTGGAAGATGACAGACTGCCGTAGCTTAGGCAGAACTGCATTGCGGACACCTCTAAGGATTCACAGAAGTTGTGACTCCCAGAAAGACAAAGCAAGGAAGAGCCAGAATGTGGCCTCAAACATCACTTGAACAAATATACCTGCAGATGTGCCAGCTCCCAGAGCTGGCAAAATAATAATGGGGGCACAAGCAAAGGGAAATGGTTTCTTCTCCCTCTCCTGCTAAACAGATGCCAGCTGGTGAGATGAGCCTGTATTTCCTCTCTCCGCTCCCCCTCCAGGATGTCTCAAGAATCTGCTCCAGGATCTCTTTTGAGGCCAGTCAAAATTAGCACATTTATAACCACGCTTTTTTTTTTTCATACTGGTTGCTATAGTTTTTCATTTATCTCTATCCCAGGAG
Source organism: Oxyura jamaicensis (assembly GCF_011077185.1). Taxonomy (NCBI): domain Eukaryota; kingdom Metazoa; phylum Chordata; class Aves; order Anseriformes; family Anatidae; genus Oxyura; species Oxyura jamaicensis. Next base: position 41,090,560 of record NC_048895.1, on the reverse strand, counting down.
TCATTTAAGATTCTTGTTGAATTATTTATCAGCATTTTTACTGTTCACCTTTGATAGGCAGAGAAAATAAGATGTAAGAAGAAACTTTAATGAGACCAAAGGAAAGTAATGAAAGAAGCTAATGAAAATAAGTGAGATGCAGGTCTTCATTATTACCCTGTTTCTGGTGAGAAGGATTGGGAGTCAATGAACCCACATGAAGGACCAAAAGACTTTTCCTAAAAATAGCAAGCCTTTCAGGCAGTAATAGCCTGACTCGAGTATAGCAAAATGCAAGTCTGACAGTCACAGGTGAACAATGACCCCAAAGGTCATACACTCTGTATCACAGTTTTTTCCTCTAACACAGGAGGTTTTCCTGGTTCTAAATCCACAAACCTAAGACTAATAACTTTTCTACTTCATACCTAACAGTGTTATACAGTTTTACCTGAGTCAGTTCAACATTCATACCTGTAACACAACTACAGCAGCATTACAGCTATAGACTGCAAGTACACAACTGGAAAAAGTGTCCAGAACAGGGTATTTCCAGCTCTGGCTACTCCAAATTAGTGCTAAGGACCATAAGTCCTATTTTGGGGCAATACCTGGATGCCCTTAGCTGCTTCAGGATATGATTCTAGAAGGAAACGGGTTGGAAAAGCTACTGTAGATTGGCGGTTCCACACCAACTCATCATGTGGACAGCAAGATTAAACCAAGAAAAAGCGTGTTCTTCATGAGCAGATGAATGTTCATCTAAGGACTTGGCAGAGATTAGCTTCCAGGCATTAAATTTAAAACTTGACTTATTCTACAGTAACTGCTCCACATAGACAAGTCCTTACAAAGATTAACTGCATTTCACAGATGATGTCTTTTGCTAATAACATCAGTGACTGTTAGTTTTCTATAGAGAATTTTCTATGAGCCTCATTTCATTAAGAACTCTTTTTACATGAGGGAAGGTTGCCAACTGCCCCCCCTCCCCGCGTGTCTTAAGTCATTCCAAATGTTTCTATCAATTTGACTCAGAGTTGTGCCTCCATAACATGCATTTGATTGCCAACATGGGAAAACACAGACTTCCCCAGCTAACGCTTAATTCATTTTTACAGTCTTAGGAAAAATATTGACTCACCTATTACATGGTCTCTGGCTGACTGGAGAGATCTAGGCGAAAAGAGCTTCAAGCCATACATTGTATAAACTGAAGGATTTGTGTCTTTAGATCCAGCATCTAGCAGCAAAATAAGGCCACACAATATACAAAAATATACAGGTCTGCTGTAGGTTATGATTTTATTGTGCCCCTGGCATGGAAAAAAAAGAAAAAAGCATTTGAATTTTGTATTCACTCTCCTAGTGTGTGCTCTACATTAAACCAGAGAGAGTTCAGGAGTCAGACAAAATATTTTAATATCTTATACATACTAATTAATAAGAAAAATGTAACAAGGCATTTTATCTTCTCCAGAGGAGACTTTCAAAAGGGACAAAAAGCAGTTAAGACTAACTACAGCAATCATTTATCCTTTCAAAAATCTAACCTTCTGGACCTTTCAAAACACACTAATTACAAAAGAAGTTATTTTCTGTGGAGAAAAAAATCTCCATCTGTGTGAACCTTTCTTTTCAACAGAAAGTTTTTTTCTCTATGTTACTTTTATTTTAATGACTGTCTGCTTCAGTTAACTTGGCTAGTATACTTATTACTATTTGAAACACAAGAGTATTCCGGGAAGCAAAAAAAACAGTAGTAGAGCACCTGCTAAATATATTATGAGGTGTGGCACTTGATTTTGGCAGCTGTGGGCATGATGTCCTCCTATGAAACTTTCTTTAATCCATGTTGTTTCCTTGCCTCTGCCTTTGCACTAGCTGTCCCTTGGAATCAGGTTTGTCCACAAAGCCAGCAGTACAGGCATGCCTACAGCTCAAAATGAACTTGTGTCCACTTCTGTCAGGATCCTGCTCTAATTGTTCATATGTATGCTGTTGGTCCTTGGTTTTAAGTTACCTTGGTTTTTGAGCCTACCTAATGCCATGACACCTTTATTCTCCCAGTTCCACGGCACTTCACTAAACCCCATGGCGAAGGCAAGGAATACATGCAGTGATGGTCAATGGTATGACCGTTCACAACACTGACAGCAGATACCACCATGAAACCAGACAAAGAAGCTAACGGCATCTTTTCAAAGAGAACCCTTTGTCTCCAGCAAGGCCAAAGATACATTTAAAAGGAACATTCACCATTACACGCATTTAGAAACACATTTTTAAGTAACAACTTACTTGGCCTTCTTCCCAGACTCAAACTGAAAGGGCAATGTGTTAAAAAGACATCTCAAACCCTTGAACAGACTGTCATAGTCTGCTCTCAGGACTGTTTTTTTTTTTTCATGACTACTGATTCCTTCCATTGATGCCCTTTGCTTGTCCCGCTGCTGGCATGGGTGATGCCAGTACTGTAGTTTTGTAAATCAGGGCAGTGTTAGAGGTCTCACCAGGTAGAACCTCTTCTCTCTTAATTAAACAGATGCATCACAATGGTTTCAAAAGGCATCACACTCCCCTTTAGAGAAACTGGGCGTGGTGCAAAACGCCAGGTTGAAAAAGTTATGAAAGTTGCTACTGTACTTTTCAACAGGCATCTCATAATGCTGCTCTAACTCTGTTATGCTCAGGTGAAAAGTCATTGGTTAGCGTCCCCCACTAAATTGCAGCACATACACATAAAGAAGCAATGGTTTTATGATAGTGGAGGCTAACATCTTCCTGCTCCTGCCCCTAAGACAGATGGACTGTTTATCCATCTGCTACTTTGAAAAAAACGGATTCTATGGCAACACTTTTCCCTCCGCCTGCAAGGATACAGAATGCTCATGTGTGTGGATGCATGTGGTACTAAACATCTGCAAAAACCCCTTTCCCCTACCAGCTGCATTTCAGGGCTGCATTAAGGGATTCCTGTTGGCCACCTGTCTCCTGAGTGCCATTTTGCCCACATAAGGAAAGCAAGACAGGAGTTCTGCTGAGGAGAACCTTACAGGCCAAAAAAAAAAAAAAAAAAAAGAGACACACCTTGCACCAATACAACTTTTTTGTTATTGATTTGAACTACTTGACAGCAAGCCATTGTTGTTCTTGGAAGGGGTCACACTCACCAACAGCTTCTGGCCTCTCTCTCAAGCAGCACTTTGAAATGATGATCCAAAGCAATTCATACAAGGAAGGATCCTTATTTTACACCTTCCATACACATCTCTAGTACTCTTGATTCAAACTAATCCTACAAAAAATTGCTGAGGGATTGTGAGCCAGAGAGAATAAAAGACACCTAAAAAAAATCTTAATAGTTCTTGTAGCAAGCTAAGGCGTAAATAAGAGATTTTAAATGCTTGCAAGTCAAAAAAGATTTCTTCAGTGTGAAAAGCCAGGAGCAAAGTGACAAGGATTTGTGTTTGCCTTGCAAAAAGTTGCTGTGGAAGTGTTCTTATTTGTGAAATGTAATTTAAGCGAGTATAATAAAAGATCATTTCTTTCAAGTCTACTTACTGATTTGAAACAGCAACTGTATTTGTTTGGCTGCCAGCCAAGCTTATATGTTAGCACAACTATTAACAGATCTGTACTCTCTTTTGGGATCAATCATTTAACAAGGTGGCAGATTGCTGGGAACTAGCGTGCTTATATTGCACCTTACATTCATGGAATATGAATCTAGTCAGACTGACAAATGCTAGCCGGTGTTTAATAAGAGTTCCAGTGTTACTGAAGTAGTGTGCGTGTAGTTTTGTTTTTTAAATACCGCACACATCCATGAAAAATCATAGGAGAGTTGGAAAGAAAAATCTGACTTTAAAAACAGACAGGCTATAATATTATAAGCATATGTTTAAACTTCAGTTCATTTATCTTAAATACAAATTGTGCTTTAGGAAAAAAAACTAGTAAATATTGCATCTAAACAACTGCTTAATGACTTATAGCCTGATGCACGCTCCAAAGCAAGGACTTTTGTTGTGATGTCTGTCTCATCAGTCCTGTCTTATCTCTGGACTTACGAAACCCAGATTTTACTTTTGCATGGTAATTATTTGAAAGCAGTTGGGTAAGACTGAGATGATGACTAGAAGTCCAGAAGTTCAAATCCAAATGTCTTTCAGTTGCAAGCAGAACACCAACATACTCAATTAGGTTTACAGCAAGTATTTAACTCTTATGGCTAAATAGATCAGTCTTAACATGCTAATAACAACAATGCTAGTTAGGATTGAGGGAGAAGCTTTGAAAGCTCTGAACAGTCTGCAAAATGTGAGTAAATACTGTTTTCCTTATTTTTCAGGTGGCAGCAGGGAACAAGACAGAATCCTGAAATGGAGTTACTGTGTACTCTTGGATCAACAGGAGCAAACCAAGGAGCACTGATGCATTTGTAAGGACACTGGATGCACAGCTCTTCAAATTTTCACATACAGAAATTATTTTCATCTTGGTGAAACTACTCTGCTCTGTATCCTCCTTCAGAAGAATTTAAACAGTAGATCTGGGTTTCTCTTATCTTTTAGATTTAACTTATCCAACAGTATTTTCTCAACTAAGAAACATCAGCGAAAACTCTTGCTTTCTCTTAACTCTGCCAAAAAAGTTCACTGAATTTTTCAAGGTCACATTTCTTTATTCAGAAACACATTCATATCTTACGAACAGCACTGGTACATCTCATGTTTTGATAAAAATATGAAAATTTTCAAAAAGTTAGAATGATTTCATCAACACTTCAAGTGCAAAGTAAAAGAGCACTTCTGACTGCAAAGCATTTTGATGAGGGAAATTTCAGAAAGATATTAAATAATTTTTGCTTGTGTGCAAACATGCAAGAAGACAGATGGAAAGCGTTATAGAAAAGAAAAATGTGTGTCCTTGGTTCTAAGAGAAAATCATACAGGAACAAATTAAAAATAGTTTTTCTAAATCCCATACAGCACTTTAAACTGACTATGGTTGTTACCAAACTGAGTTAGATAACTGCTTTGGCAGGTAATGAGACCAAGACAATGAAGTTATAAAAGTGATTCAGTAGATCTTATTAAGAGCTTGATTGTAATCCTTCAAAGCTCAAATGCCTTTGCAGACCTGAACTAGATCCTGAGCTATACAGGTGTCTTAAAGGGATTTACAGACAGGCTCTCATGATCCTTTTATATAGCTATTTACTACAGATACAACCTTTATCGGCCTATTTGCCACTGCTGCTGCTGCTAAACAATACCAAGAAATTTGCAGTTATCAAAGCCACTTGACTATAACCTTGAAATGCACAAAGATCTCTTGGATCTCTGAATTTAATATGCTGCAGTCATTGGTACCTCTCTTTCATTATGCTGTTAATAACCTGATTAACCTCACATTTGGAATGGACTTCATGTTCTGCTCCCCATCACTCCAGTGAAGAGGCTATTCCAGACTTTAACCATCACAAAACCATATACCCCTTTGTGAAGAGAAACCTTAAAGCTCCCAGTCAACTAGACCCAAAGAGGCTAAAGCACAGGGTGACAAGAAAGTTATGCTCTCATCTTGCAGCAAGCAGGAAACACTCCTAAACCTGCTGCTATGATAAATGCTGGTAGCAAGTATAAGCTATAGGACTGGTGCTGTACAACAGGACAAGTTCCAACTTCAATGCTAAGTTGAACTATATACATTCATTGAATTGTGATAACATAAAATTCAAATTATTAGCTGAGTTATAATTATTTCTTGCCCCATATAAAGCTGTGACAGCTACAGTCTCTGATTCAAACACTGACTATTGTCTTAATACTGTCATCATTACAAGCTCTGAGTTTCAGTAGAGAGAAAAGAACCTTTCTCCAAAAAAAAAATTGTACCAGACTTCATAGGGATCAGTCAACTACCTTTTCCTCAACACCATGATGTGAATACACTGGCATTTCAAAGTTTAGCCAAAGATTTACGCATTCCTAAACACTTCTGAATTCACCGGATGGTCTTTAAACAGAGTCCTTCCAAAGGCATAAAGCTAGAGATGAGACAGTCCCATCAAGCAGTAAGAAAGCCTACTTGTGAGAGACCCGGAAGAAATTTCAAACCTCCTGGGCACACAAGGATAACATAAGGCATTAGAAGCTACTCATGAATCCAAGACTATAAACTAATTCAGTGTGCGAATCTGTAGCTGCCAATAGTTCATTTCACACTGAAAAATCTCATCTGCATTTTCATTCATGGACATGGTACTGATCATTCTTTAATCCCCATGCTGATCTGCATTCTCACATTAACATCAAGAGATGTTATTCTCTTTAATTTTAATGTAGTCACATGAATCATGAAACAGTGCAAGGAGTATCTTTTCTTGCCTTCTTGTTCTCTTACTCTTCATAGAGCTCACTAGCTCAAGCAAGTCCTTACAAACACCTATTGTATTTTGTAATGAGATGTAAGATATAACGTAGATATAGTTAATCTTCTATTTTAATCTGGTCTATAATGCCTTCCATCCTTAAACCCTGTGTGGAAAAAACTTGACGTTTATTTCCATTGGCTCTTCTACAGCGCACTAAGGAGTATGCAAGAAACTGTCCATAATTTTTAGGGAAGCCTATGGAAGATGGAAATATGTCTACTGTTATTTTGCTGCAGTGTTGCATGATGAACAGAATACAATATGAAGAGTAATACTTGTAACAGTAGTGTTGTGCGAGTCTGAAATGTAAACCCAGATTCTGCACAAAAATGTTCTTATTAAACTTCATTAGCTACTTTGTCCTTAATGCTATAAAAAATGTGGGCTAGATACATTTATAATGAAGTTTTGATTAAAGGTTTGCCACTCACTTTAAGCAAATGTACATGTTACTCATGTCTGTATAAGTGCAAACTATTTGATTAAGGCTCCCATTAGTATGTCTTAACACGTGCTACTTGAACTGACAAACTGATTTTAGTCAACAAAAAACGGCTTTACACTAAGATAGGAATATTTCTTTAAACTAATTTAAAATATTACATAGTGAATCTGTAAATGAAGTTGCTGTGTATTAGCACTCCCTATGTTTCACACAGACATGGGTTTCCTTTGGATGCACTGTAGCCAACTATACTGTAAGTTCACCCCAAAAGAACTGGCATAGAAGAGAAAGTAAAAATCAACTAAAATCCATCTTAGTGAGATGTGCAGCATACACTTGTAAATAACCTCATTTTCAAGTTCAGCCTGTATTTCAAGCTTCTAAACTGACAAAAATAATTGCTCCCTGCCAAAGGGAACTAATCCAACAGACCTGCAGTTTTCAACATGCTGTTTTGGAGCCCTGAGGGAAGAGAGGGATTCCTCAAAAACATTCAAAGAGCAAAGTACTAGTATATTAGTATTTGGGCAGAGGGTGTAAAAGCAAGTGAGGGACCATGTCACCACTGGAATGTGTCCCAAGACCTGCAAATCAAAAGAACTGAGGCACCATGACAGATGTAGGGGTCAGGTTTCAGTTGTATGTTGATGTTCCAATCAGTCTTATAATGAAGATACATTTGGGCAAGAAACTGGCTCCACTGAAGGTGTTGTCACTGTCAGAGTTCAATTTATCAGAATAAACTCAGCAGACAAACTTAACAGATCCTTACAGCCTGCATTGACCATAGATTTGGTCCTTTCTCTAGCACACAGGCATTGAAGCAGTGTCCATATACCAACAAAGACAAAATCTACACCATTTGATTAGCTAGTAATATTATTGAAATTTATGACTGCAATACCAAATTAAAATGAATAAATAAAATCCCTTATATCAAAAAGTCCCAACTGACCAATGACTAAGGTGCTAACCCAGAACAACTGCCGTGTTCAGCCACTAACTGTTTCCAAAGCAAAGTGAAGAAAACGCTGGCCTGATGCCACACTGTTGAATTTCAGCAAACCGGTCCAGATACATTGCTTTAACTGTGTATTTTAGATTAAATAAAAAACACTTTTCTAATTGCAGTAACAAAATCAAATAACTTAAGGCGGTATCTTGTTCATTTCCATAAATCACCTAGAACAGCAAACTACTTCTTCCTGTTTCACTGAACAACTGTTTCACAATACACGTGTTATAACAAAGGAGAAAGACTTGTTCTACTGGCAGAGACTTACATGTATTGGTGAAGCAGGATCAGGTTGAACGCTCTGAAAACAGAACAGAAAAAAAATTTGCTTACAGGATTTTGCCTTCAGAGAAGTTGGAAGAGAAGTCAGCATTAGATATGAACTTGTTTCTTACCTTTAGGAGAGAATACTGGCAACTGGCCATAACAAGACAAAACAACAGAACCCAAATGTCTTTACAAAAGCCTTGGTTCAGAGTCATGAATCCAAGGAATGAAACGAGAACTACGAGGATGACAGCAAGTATGTTCTCCTTTATATCCTCTGTCCTATGTGAATAAAAAAAAAATATATTTATATACTTATTACAGCAGGGCATATCCATTTGCAGCTGGTATAAACTGTCAGTGCTGCAGCCATCAGACTGTAAAAGACCTGAGGTTTTTTGTTCCCAAAACTACATCGCCATGTTTAACAGTACTCACCCCTGTGCCAAAGACCTAAGCCATAGTGACAGCTAAAATGTGTAGATAAGACATGCACTGAAGCCCAGAAGACACTATCAGCACTGTCTGACCTCACTTCCCAGATAGAATTCCACAATGGAGGTGATTTGAATGTATTCAAGTGCACCGTTATCAAAATAAATAAATAAATAAGGCAATAGGACATTCATTTAATGAGAAAATATACATCTGACAACAAAGAATTAGATCAAAGACCAAAATTGTCATCTTACATTTTATTCATTTTATCTGTTCCATTAGAACATGGAAGCTGACTGAAAGAACAAAGTTAATATTCAGGTTCTTACAAAAGAATTTATCAGTATACAATTTTCATGCCATTGAAATAGTGGTAAGACACCACAGATAAAAAACAAACAAACAAACAAAAAAAAACGTATCTGCTCTGGACCCAAGCTCCCTGACGATACAGCCAGATTTCTTCAGCATGTAAAAAGCTGTCTTCTTAGACTTCTGCTGTGGAACCCAGATTAGTATATACAGTATAACAGCCAACCAAAAGGAAGAATCAAGCAGAGATAGGAGAGTAGTGACTAGGAGGTATGCAGGCTAATATGCCTGAAGGTTTTGGTAGTCCAGAAGACTATCACAAGGTCTTCTAGCAAAAGATGCTGCCAAAAGAGTTGATACAAAACAGAGGGACTGGAAGGATGAGAGATGCCAAGACAAGAAAATTTCTCTAAATAAATAAAACTGAAGTAGGAGAGAAGCAGCCACTGAAAGATTCTCTTCCGAATACCACTCAATTATTATTTTTTTTAAAAAAAAAAAAAAAAAGATTGGAATACTTGGCTTACAACAGCTTGGAACTCTTCCACTTCCACATTTTTGCACAACACGCTGATTTTCTCCATAGAAAAGCTTACAACCTACATAGCTTACAACCATTGGATCCTACAGCTGAGAGACAAATTTGAGGACTCTTCCATAGTCCTGGTGCTCACATGAATCAAAGCCTCTCGTGAAGATGAAGGGTAGTGAGAACCACCAAAAACAACTCAGAAGGGAAATATTTTCTTAAACTTAAAGAAAACAAACATTCACCTGCTCAACCTGAAAATGAAACTAACACTATGCTCACTTTTTTCTTCTTCAGTGGTCTGCATTGTTCTGCAGACATGTAGAGCCCCATACAGCAATACTACATAGAATTGCATGAAGAAAGCTTACCGGTCCAGCAACGCCAACAAGGTCAGCCGATCATACCAGATTTTAATCCATTTACCAGGGAATATAATAAATCTGTAAAACTGCCTGTTCAATTTCCGTTGTGCTGAAGAACATGAAGAATCCTCAGGGTCCTGACTGGGTTGCTTTAAAAACAAACAAACCAGAAATACACAAAACATTCTTTCACATTGACATATGGCTGCCAGCAAAACACATGTTTAAAAGGCCAAATTTACATGAAGTTTCAGATTTTTCTTCTCCTAAAAGGGATAGTGAGAACATATTTATTTTCTTCACTTTAAATTATAAACAAAGATATCACACCAGCTTAATTTCTTGCAGATGGACAGAAGCTGTATCAATTGTGGAGCTCAACAGTGATATATACTTTAAACATAAATATCAAATGTTCCTTTAAAAAAGTCCCCTTTACTCACAACTTCTTGTCTAAAGTTTGTTTTTAAAGTTTTTTTCCATGTGTCAGGCCCATTACAGCACAACACAAAACTACCCATGATAGGACAAATACTTGGTTTTAACCAACAAATTCAAGTAAGGTTTAAGGTCTAGAGGCATGACTTAACTCTCCTTATGCAACACAGCTTTTGTTTATCTTTCCTAAGATGCTTCTAACAGCACATCAGGTGAGCATCCTCAAGTTGCTCACCACTAGTTTAAGAGTCTCTAACCTTACCAACATAATCATAAGTAATTATTTTTGATTATTGCTTCTGTTAGATTTCAACATCTTTTTTTCTTGCCCTATTTGAATTAGAACATTTCAGATCTTCACTAACCCTACAACTGCACTGCTTCACCAACAGCTGTGAGGAAGAAGGCTTATCTGCAGAGCATCAGCCAGTTTGCAAAGCTAGACTACAGGAAGAAAAACAAACAAACAAAAAACCTCTCTACAAACTCCAGAGCATATCGATAATTGATTTTATAAAACAAAAATCACTTATTTTGCCTCCAAGGACTTATCTGAGATTTCTAATCAGTGTAAAGTCCAGAAGTGTTCAACCTTTTTCTAACCACCACTGTTGTTAAACACAATTAATCAATTTAGATAATAATCATATTATGGATCTCCATGCAATGTGTACATTACAATTATTTGTGCTATGCTAGAATTCCTTCTCTAACTAGGAAAGTTAATACTATCCCAAAGACATTCAGTAGCTCTAACTTGTAAATGGTCTCTTAGGTAATATCACTTTCCAGAGTCAACTACTTGGTGTTTGCCCTTCCCATTCCAATCTCAACATGCCTTTTAATTTGTGTGAAAAAATTGATCACCACCTTGAATTGTAGCTGTTAGCAAAATGCAGACTTTTAAATGACCTATCTCCCTGCACAAAGGAATGATTAATTTTTTATTTTAAATTATTGGAATAATTTATATTCTTCCATTTCCAAAAAAAGGAATTTTATACATAATTTACACATGGCTTAACGTATGGCTGCATGTCAGCCAAGCCATAGGAATAGACTCATTAATACCCTCAGTCTGCTGGCAAGCATGAGGTAAAATGCCTTAGATTCAGAGAAAAACCCAAATTTATGCTTTTATCTCATGTCCCCTTGCCTAAAAGTGCACATCCACGCAACGCCTAGTAACACAACTGATAACAGCAAAGAACAGTAACTCACTTATGTTGCTGAACATTCAGACTTGCAAGGGAATGCCAGACTGCTAAGCACTTTTTTTGTTGTTGTTTTTAAATAACTTTCAGTAATTGAAAAAGCAATAAGACAAGTTGCAATCCCTCCATCATGGTGATTAAAATCAAAAATAGTTTAGGTATGCAAAACTTTAGTATTTCTATTATCACTCAAAAACGTAGCTAGATTACTGTCTTTAAGGAAAAAATTACTTAAAAATATTACACTCGCTTCTTCTGGCAGTTTTGTTCCTTCTTCATTCTCTGTCCCAACGGAAAGTAACATGAAATTCAATCAACTGCAATAATTAGCTCCACTCTTCTAATCTAGATTGTTTGCTATAACTAAATGAAAATTTAAAAGAAAGTGGCAAAGAGTCTATTAAAAAGATCTGAAGAACTGATTGCTTGCTCCTCAGAACAGTTTAACATGTATTAAACTGAGTGCATAAGTGAAAAGTTTTGGCTCCTTAGGAACCATAACATATTTGGATAAAGTCAATTACATGAGGCTTGCAGTACTTGGGCTGGAGTTAGATTTTTGAGCAGCATTTGGGAAACTGAGTAGCCCTGAGTGTACTCACTAAGTGTAATTCTGCTTCATATCAAAAAAAAAAAAAAAAAAAAAAAAAAAAAAAGGTTGTAAAACTTCATAAATTTATATGGTGTCAGAGACAGCTTGAAATCCTAGCTTCACTGAAATCTATGACAAAACTTTTTCTGTCTTACATAGGCTCAGGATTTCATGTTTAATAATAAATCTTAAAACAGGAAGTTCTGAAATTACTGCCTGACCTTGTTACAAACTTGCTATGTAATCTTGAGCAATATGCCTTACTTCTTAAAAACGCAGTTTTCCTAGAAGCAAGAGACTGATAATCGTTCTCTAATTTACAGGCATTTTACAAGATTACAAATATCTGGAAAACATCTGAGCCTTTATATAGATATCTGTCCAAATTTGAAAAACATATAACGAACAAGAATTACCAGTTTTAATTTAAAACAATTCCTCTATATTATTTGTTTCTAGCTTAAAGTTTCTGTTCAAAATCCAAGATGAAAGATAATTAATTGGCATTTTGAGCTTATACATAAATACCAAACTAGAACTTGCTGTGGAGGAAAAGAGAAGGTTGAGGTTATCAAAAGGGAACTGTAAAACCAAGACTGCAGCCTTAAGCCATTGGTCACAGACCCCAAAACACTGTAAAGTTCAACTATGTCCACATATTAGCATGCAAACTGAACTCTGAGGGCCTTTTTCTTTTAGCAACTGCATTGAGGGAGGTAGCTTTGACATTCCACAACAGACATCCAGAAGCCTGGCTGCCAGTTTCAGAAAAGGGAAACCAGACCTAAGGTTTTAGGATACTAATGAATCCGAAGTAAACATGTCATACTATTAAAATATGGTGGTGCGTCTAAAAACCTAACAGCTGTGTGGTCTTGCTTTCAAATGAAGTTAGGCAGAAGACCAACTTTTAAGGTGATGGAGTCTCTAGTACAGCTTGCAGATCTGTATTTTGCAGAGCAATTTCTTCCTTGTGTACCCTCTTTTTCTACAAGAAGCCCCTTCAAACCGGTAACACCACTCTTCTCTTAGGACACCCCTCAGTATCAGTAGAAAGCAGCTGAATTGCATCTATCAGCATAAAATAAATCTTCTCCCACATGAGCTGTACCAGGCAAAATAAAAAGCACAGGATATCAACAAAACTGGCTCAGCAACAAGCCTGCAGCATTTGTTTATAAAGCAGTTTATCAAAACGCTAGAAACTGAGATATTACAATGTACCCGTGGGGTTTCTGAAAGGGTCCTTCGTGCCACCATGAGGAGGAGCTGCTGCTGAAGTGCACTTGCTGCTTGATCCCCCGAAGATGGCTCTTGGCTCTCTGAAGTGGTAGTACTGGAGGAGCTGAACTGGATCTCACTGCACACAGCGGGGAGAACAGAAAGAGACTGTTCTACAAAGCAGCGTTTTCCTAGTTTTGGTGAAATATTACGTGAAGACAGGTTGGCTCACAGGACATGGAGCCTTCCACCTCCATACCTGAAATCTAGCCCAGGCCCACAGTAGTTAGAACCCAAATTTAGATACATTCTCTACATCCACTGCAGAGAAACGGACACTTCCATACCGTGATTTTTCTCATCCTGAGATGAATCACACTTCAGAAGTGCCTTTTTCTGACCACTGACAATAGATGGAAACTGTATGTTAAGTCCAGATTTGGCTATCTGTGTGATAAACACCTAAAGTTACCTGACGTGACTCCCAGTCCAGGAGTTATTTCCAGGAACAGTGTGGCATACTCAAAGACCACTAACACTGACAAAATTCTGGAAGAAAAACACCATTCCTTTTTTTCTGGTTGTCTACAAATCTCTACTACTCCCAAGCATGCTACTCTAGTATCAACAATAGATTATTTGTCAAAGCTTCCCTCTTGTTTACCTGCTCCCATAATTTAGGTCAAAAGCTGCGTATCCCCAGTGAAGAACCACAGGGTAGCTGCTGTGGAGATACTGGATTAGCTTTAAAGCAAGTTTATTTAGGTACCAAACCAGTTTTGTCCCAGTTGCACAGAATTGCTTAAGCACTAACTTACCTACGGAGAATTCAGGCTACAAGAAACTTCCTTCTGCCCTCACAAGAAGGCAATACATCAATAATTCACATAAGGCTATCTCAGATATCCCCAACACCAAGTCTAAAATCAACCTGTGAGGGCCCTGAGCAAGCTGATTTCGCCCCCCCCCCCCCCCCCACCTCCACATTTACTGCCTTATGCTATAGATACAGCACTGAAATAGTGTACTTTAGGAAATCATCTGCAGTTACAGCAGCAATACCTGTTGGGTTGCAAAAATGGTAAGCTACTACGGCATGACTGACTTGGTCTCAGCAAGAACTACACTGAAATTAAATCATGGTTACTTGTGGAAGAGATTTATTTTGAATACTTGTTGCTCATGCTGTTCCAAGTGGGGTTGATACACCAGGGATCCTGCTCAGAGCTCATTACTCACCTGCCTTGGGCTCTTACTACTTCTGTATCCAAGCAGCTCAGAACTTTTACCCGATGTAAGGCAGTCAATATCTACTGTTCCCATTTTCCATAAAGGAAAGACAAGCAGGAAGAAAATGAAGTCATTTGCCTACAGTCACCCAAGAAATCTGTGCCAGGACAAAAGCAAAACTCATCTTGCCTATCCTATGATTGCCCCCAAGCAACTTTATTAATTTTAGCAAACTCAACCTTCCCTGCTTTTGGGAACGATTTCCAAAGCCTGTCTTGAAACCCTTGTTAAGCCTAACAAAAAGAGCTTTGCAATTGGCTGTCCTGAATATAACTGTTAACTTAAGCTGCAATGGCTAGTGCTGTGCTACAGCAAGATTCAATGTCTGCACTGCTTAGAAGCTGGGCTGAACTATCACACCAACAGCTTGAAACACACATACTCTCTCGTTTTCTCTCCACCAGGACTTGACAGCTCTGCCTGGACCAACAGGAATATCAGCAGCCCAGAAAGTCACTAGAGGAATCATCCTGCCTTTGGTCTCTGAGACACATAGTGGGTTTTTTTGTTTGTTTTTAAAACCAAGGCCTTGACTAGTAGCAGGCTTGGATGCCAGACCTAATATTCACCAGCTGCCACTCCAGCAGAGCTATCAGATGAGCAGACATGAAAGCACTTCATGTTCCTAACCCTAATGACTTCCCCTACACTCCCCTACACTCCTACAGGCAGAAGCAGGATCTGCTCCATGCAGTCAGGACAGCTGTCACACTCCCTGTGGGCAGTATTAGGAAATGAGGAGTTGGCTCAGTGCTATCCAGTTGATGGCCCAGCGCTCCATAAGAATGCATCTCCTTTATGGGTTCTGTATAGCACCTTGCCAACAGACAATAATGAAGCCATACAGAAGTGATGCGAACTGATCCATGAGCCTGGGTCTCAACCAACAGATTCAGGCAGGCAGAGAGGGAAGGAAGCCTAAAGGCACACTTCCCAGGAAAAAAGTCCCTCAAAACAGCTAACAGAATGGCGCCTTTTCCATATTTTGAAGTGCCCTACTGAAGGGTGACCTTGTCCAGTTTGATTGCCTTGTTTCCCTAAGATGAGCTGTCCTGTTCCTTGCCATTGTGAGTACGATCCCGGGATTCCCTGTTAACAGCAGGAAAAAGGCAAGCGTAGTTCAGGGCGTTCAAGAACACTGCTTCAGGAATTCCTGCCAAAAATGTGACCTAAAACACAGCAAGGGAATAGAAGAGTGTCTACTTATATCTTCCTAAGAGAAGAGCTATCTTCAACAAATTTCTGTGTTGCTAGCTGTCTTTCTACAAAAGCCAAATAGAGTCAAGAGCATTTCTTAATTGGCCCATGTCTTTTATCCCATGTTTACCAGAATGGAACTGGCAGAGTGATGGATGGATATGCCAAGATATTCCCCTGATACTATCGTCTACTAGTTCTCAGAAATCAAAATCATTTTACTCGTAAGACTTCTTCCAAGAATAAACTTGGAGATCAAATTCTCTCCCACCAGACTTGAAGATAACTGAAAAGCCAGGAGAGCCCAAAGTCTGTTTTCTGTTTGCTTTCAGCAGCAGAATTCACAGCTCCACCTACCAGCAATTGGCAGAAGAGCCACAAGCAGCTGGGACACTAACTGTGGGAAAAAGCTGAAACTTTAGAGGCCTGACAAGGCAATTAGGGCACTGGAGATGGAAAGACAGAACCACCAAAGCAACAATTTCAAAACTGGGAGTTGTCATCTGGCATTTGTCTGCTTCCTATGCCTTTTATTTAATCAGCCTCGTATCTCTGTATCTCTTCTTACTCTTTCCTCATTTTCTGTTCCCCTCAGCTCCTGTTTACTAGTTATTTTCTTCTTTATCCCTATTTTCCACACAACCTCCTCCTCACATTCACCTGCTAACTCCCTGATGCTTACACAGCTACTTAAATGTCATATATCTCATCTGATGACATTATCACACTGAAAGCAAATACCAGAAAGAAATGTGATGGTGGTGTTTGTGTTTTTGTAAGCCTATAAAGTAGATTCCATAAATTTATTACCATACATGAATAGGAGCACTCTCTAATCATAAAATCACTGTAACAAAGCTGATGGCAGTATAACATGGAATCTTACTAAACAGAAAATCTGTTCGTTTGCAGAATCAAATTAACATTATCAAGATCTACTATGGTAAACCATATTGCTAATGTAAGCAAAGGTATAATTGAACCAAATTTTGAATAATAAATTAATAACTAAAAATATCTTTGGTAAACATACAACCTATGCAGATCGAATGCAAAAGATACATAGCACCCTCTACTGATATAAGGTCATAAAGCTAGGAATTTTTTTCTGGCTCACAATTCAGTTTTGTAAGAACACAATAAACATAAGCTAGTTGAGCAACCGTACAACACTCGAAGTATTTTAGTATCACTACACAGCAATGGAAAAATCTTCCTTCTCCCTTTCAGGTTACTGTTTGACAGGATGTACGTATGCCTTATACTGCTGTCAATTTAGCTTAAGCTATTCAAATATAACCCAGCCTGAGTCATCCCCTTCGTTAAGGATTAGCTAGCCTCGAGTCTGAACACCTCTTGAGGTAAGCTCATTACAAAGGCATGTTACACAATTATAAAGGATTCCCTGCTTAATAAAGTTGTTTTGCAAGACTCGGCTAAATTTCATTTTAACCTCGATATAGGAGAAAGTTAGATTAGGACAGGCAACCCTGTAACTAGTGTCACAATAGTTGCAATAGCAAACAGCCATCCTCCTGCATCCAGAAACAAAGATCCCATCAAACTGCTTCAGGCAGCTGTCTAGGTCACCACAAAGTGTAACAGCATGCCACATAAATATCCACAGCTATAATAATACAGCTGAAGCCATTCGTAATAACCACTAAAATGCCACTCTTAAGTCCAAGCAGCTATGGCTGTGAACCAGAGTGAAGTCCAGAGGGAGGAAGCTCCCTTTCAGTGCACCTCATGAACAATCACCTCCGCAGTATTCATCTGAGACGTGTTCAAAATACCTCAAACTGACACCCAAGTAATCTGGTTGTACAATAACCAACTAGTGCTAACAACATTTTGGGAACTCCAGAAGCCCTTACTCTTGTGCCCTTCTGAAATAGTCAGCTTGTAGCACAAACACAGCTGTCTCAAGTGAGATTGGATGTCCCGGATCAATAGCAGCTGCAGCTCCCTGACGGTACCTCCGCTACTCAACCCCATTGCTGATGTCTTCCTATCTCCACCTGAGCAGCTTTGCTCCTTCTCATCTAAAACTCCTTCCTCGCCTTTTTGTGTCTTCATCATCTGTTCACCTCACCACCCAGACCTCCTGCTACACATCCACTCACCAGGCCTCCACTGCAAAACCGCCAGCACTAACCAGGCCAGACTGTCACGTAACCAACACTGAGACCAAATCCACTGGTTGTGGCAATTACCTTTTCAAGCAACCCATGATTTACAGCTGCCAACTATCCTATGAAATAAGACAAAAACTAAAAGGCAACCTAAACTATGTAAGAAAATTGAAATATGTAAAAGTGAGAGCAGCATTAAGACTGGATGATTATGTGAGAAGCCCAATCACAGCAAATAGGGAAAAAATGAATAAGCAGCAGCAATCTTCACTTACTTTGGTAAGAAATTAGCAGTTTCGAAGAGAGTAAAGTTAATTCAGAATGCATATTTCACTTCCCTTAGTGATTACAGCTGAGGGGAGTGCAAGCTAAACATTAAGTCTCTCTTAAATCTTGTTCACATTTTGTTACACACCCAACAGGACTTAGGGAGTAGTTTTGGTATTTCTTTAGCTAACAACAAGAGTATCCCTAACAATAATAAGATACAGTACACGAGTTTACAGAATGGGAAAGCTGGATGCACTAATCTACTGGCATAACAGACAGAAAATGATATAGTGCCACTGCTGAAGTTTTGCAAAGGGCTACAAAAGGAGCAACAGTACACATTATGTTCATTAAGAGAGACACTACATAGACAAACCTCGCAGAGCATGTTAACAGTGGCACTGCAGGTACTATGAGTGCAGCAAGTTGTGCATGCCTCCTTACTTTGATGTTATAGCAATGACATCTGCTTGGTTCACCCTTGTTTCTCTCTTTTCAGATTTTTTTTTTTTAATGTTGGTAGCAAGGATGTAAATCAATAATTTGTAAGCTTATTACATTTCAGAGCAAAGAAACATAACTGACTATTTAAACACAAACAGCGTGGACTAGTTAAACTAGAGGATGTATTTTGAGAAGATGCAGCGTTACTGGAATTAATGCATTAGCAAGCACCCACTGCACCATTATCTCCGGTCTTAAAGGGTGTTGCGTTCTCCATCTGAAAGGTGGGGGGAGGGAGTAGATACCAGCCCCGAAAGCTGCAAGACTACTGAAGCTCCCATTCCTGAGCAGGATTTTGCTGCCATCATGTGGCAGCACCTCCCCATTCTGTTGAAAGCACTTCCCTGCTTTGTGTTAAAAGAGTGATAGGGGGATTTAAAAAAAAATCAGGAAAGAATTTTAAGTGGCCAAGCTAACAAAAATGTTCTCTCCTGTACCTAGCAAGCCAGCAGGAAAAGGCTACTGAGTTTGTAAAGAGTAGTTTTTTTAAGAAAATCATTGGCTTTATCAGAATTCAAACATCACTGTCTTCAGTGCACGCATATACCCTATACTCACATATAACACATTCAAGCAATTTTACACTTACGGTGACCAGCTCATCTGAAAGCACTGAATCCCAAAAGAAGCTACAAAATATTTGCTGAAGCCATTTTTAAAAAGTGCTCAGTTGCAGAACTGCACAGCCTGCTAAGCAGCTTTAAGAGTCCTTTAATACTAAGTCAGCAGCCTATTGCTAGAGCAGGAGCTGGTCTTAGTAATTTTGGTCACATTGCTGAGAAATATTAAGATGTTTCAGTCATATAGTATTTTCTCATTCTAAATTTGCACTTTTTTTTTTTTTTTTACTGTTAGCATTAAAAAAAAATAAAATCAGAGTCTACTTTCTCCTATGATGCTTACTCCTCATAGGTTTAGAGGATTTTCCAGTGGAGAACATTCTAAAGTATTAATGGATTTATACAGGAGACATGTAGTACTGCTAAGGCATTCAGATAGATGCTCTCATACAGTATAATGCACTCAAGCAGCTTATTCATGGTTATGAATGCAAATCAACAAAGTTAATTCATTGATTGGAAGTTCTCTTTTGCCCAGGGCCAGAAATGCTAGCACTCCATGGCACTTAAAAGCTATACTGGAAGGTGACTTAAATTATTTTTTTTAATACTTGCTAGTCACGTTTCGGCTGCAATTAGTTCTTTTTAACATATTGGCCCCGATGATGCTTAAAAAAAGCTATATTCTCATATTATTCTCAATAATTCTCTCTGTTCTCAATTATTGTATAATATTAATTATATATGTAAATGACAAAACTGATACATTATGAATAAAGCAGATTTTTTTTTTTTTAATTTATTTTAAGGTATGTAGTAGCTAAGTTCATATACCCACAACAGATTTCACATTGCCCAGATGTCATCCAGGCAGGAGGGAGAAACTGCAGCTAAGATAAGATACGTTTTTTTCCTCAGGGCTGGGCAAGTCTAATAATTCTTTCTGCTTCATCTCAAATATTTTCAGTTGCGTGCCATATGTCCATTTCTGCAGCATTACATTATTTGTTTTAAACTCTAGTTTATTTTACATGAATACAGCACATCAGTCTCCTAATGCAATTTATGGCTGCTACTGACTGTTCCCAGACTCAAAGTGATTAACTGCAACAAGAGGACACCACTTCAACCTATCTAAGTATTTCAATGAATCAAACACTTTTGTATCACAAGTTGAACTGCTATCAGTAAACATTCTGATTGCTCTAAACAGACACCAGCTCTATCACTTTGAAACCAGTGCAGGTGTATGATACCATCTTGCACAGGGCTTGGGAGTTTGTGTTTTCTTTTCAGGAACTTAATACAGGAGAGAAGGAAATGGGCTCAAGAATACAAGCACTATTCTCATAAATTGCATTATCTTAAAAAAAAAAAAAAAAAAAAAAAAAAAAGAAGTAGTATTTCTTGAAGGAAAGATAAATGGCCAAATGCTATGCTTCCACAGCTTTTTGGGCCCAACTCTGTTTGACTTTAAAAAAGCTAATACTTGATTTGAGAGAGATAATCGGCCTTTTATTCTACTTGAGAAAAAAAATCTACACAGACATTTTTCCTTGGAGCTATACACATCTGTTTTTCAGCACAGCAAGCACTGCCAGGCTGGTAGGGACATATCCACATCACGATTTTGTGTGGACCACTTTCTGTATTTTTAGAACTGTAGTTAATCATAGCACGTCCATGTCTGCACACACATTAAAAAAAAGCTCAATGCTGTAAATGAAAACAAATGTAAGGAAGCATAGCAAAATGCTCAAACAACCACAGATACTATCAAGTATCTACCAGGACTCTACACCAGCATGTTCTTCAGGGATATTGAATGATCTGCTCTCATCTCAGATCTGAACATACCAGAGATGGATTGCAATATACCTGAGCAAAACAGCATGGGAAAAATGCGACATTTTCTGGAAATGAATCCAGCCCTTTCTGAATTTGTTCACTTTAACTGTCAAAATGACATGTTGAGATAAAAATCATGGTGATACATCATTACTAAAACTTACAGAGGAAAACAACCAAGTTTTACAGTGCCACCATGCTATCATGCCTGTGAACTGCTTCAGACAGTACCATGGAAGTTTTAGATAGTTTCTTTCTAACTGGGAATATCACAAAATTATTTGAAGTGGCAAAGCAGGAAGAACAAATAATCCGAACGTATAAACCTTAGACCATCTCAGGGATTGTCACAACTATTTAACATTATACTTGACAATACTGTATCTTGACATAGGATGTTGTGTTCAAGGTTTCTCCAAACACTAAGAACACAATTTTACACACAGTAAAAATTGGAATTACATTTTTGGTAGGAGCAAAATTAAATAGAAACTATCAAAACAGTAAATTGTATCACACCAGTATGCCCACAAGTTTAATGTAAACTTACTTTTCTTGTCTTTTTTCAACCTAAATTAAGGAAGAAGACAGGGTTCTGGGTTCCACCACTGAATTGCAAAATGACTGCCTCACTTATTCGTCACCAAAAAGAGTACTCATGCAAATTTTTAGGCTACAGATTCAGGCAGTATATTATTTTAGCACTTGGTACTTGGAAGAAAAAATGGCAGCTAAACCTAGGAAGGATAACATGCCTATCGATCAACCTCTGGCATCCAAGCCACTTAGAAAGACAGAATTCTTAGAGGGCAGTGTTTCAAACACGTTGAGGAAAGCTGCGTCACTGAGAGGTAACAAATACTGACACATTTTTCTCCAATACGTATGTGTGTACAAAAACACACTAGAGGTTGTTTGACCTTCTAAACAAGAAGACCAGTATGCAAAGAAAGCACATGTAGAAAAATAATCAAATATTTTTTAGAAAAGATTAGCCTGGTATAGCAAGTATACACAGAGTATACAAGTATACAAGTGCAGTATAATTTACACATTGACCTTTTGATGCTACTGACCTCTGTACTGGGGACAGCTTGTGCTGCTGATGCAAAACACATTCTATTATTATGATTACTGTAACTTTGGGGGGGAGTTACATTTTTACTGATACTTATTAGCCACTTTACATGTTACGCCAAGATAGCATGATAGCTCACATTTATCTTTTTCATTGCTAATCAAAACTGATTCAATTATTTAATTACAAGAGACAGTCAAGGTAGTTAAAAGACACTCTTTTGAAACATCTGCTTTCTGTCACATAGTGACAGACAGAAGAGATGCATCAGAGTGACACCTCCTAATTGGTAAGACATTTACCAACTCCAATGCATTTGTACTAAACCCCAAACCAGCCATACACCTCTAACAATGCTTTCACTTGGACATCCTTTCACTTTGTGTTTTTAAGGATGTGTTATTACTAAGGATGGCAGGTTTTAGTTTGTATCACCAATGCAATGGGAAGATTTTTTTGTTTGGAGATTGCAACTGTTCTATACAGGTAGGGTTTTAAACCTTGCAACCATTTTGTCAAAAGACAAACTAACCATGCAAAAAGACTGTACGAGCTTATACTAAGCACCCGTTTCACACAAATGTGAACTTTCTTGTCCTCCTCTACCTTCCCAGAAGCCATCATATTCCTAAGCCACATGGCATGGAAACATTAAGGATTCACTCTAAGAGAGACAAAGGTTGGTAAGGAACATAATGTAATGGGGCAGAAGAAGGGTTTTCAAGATGAGAAAGCTATTTTAAATTTCCCACTCCAAAACAAATCCAAATGGTCTTTTTGTAACTAGGTTCTGATGTAATCCATGAACTTAGAATACAGTAAGCACTTTCTGTCTTGTCAAAGCCTGTCACAAAGCACTTCAGGGCTACAGGTGAAGTTGGCAAGGTAAAGGGAGCATCAAAGTTAAAGGCAATTAGCTCCACATGGAATCCATTCCAGTGACTGCTGGCAAGACAACAGACAAAAGTTGGGTCAAGGTAGTTACATGGACAATAATTGGGGAATTGATTAGCTACCTGCCAATGTTTAAGTAATTTACCAACTCACTAACAAGAATCACTGGCAAAGTGAGGTTTAAGATGGAAAAGGCATCATCTTTTTTTGTTGATCATTACAATGCAGGGAGGAACTTAAATTTAACTAATTATTTAAATATTTAAGAAGCTAGACTGGTGAGAGAATTTGGTGAGACACAAATATGAAGTTAATGTAAAACTATTCTAATTTTCAACAACCTCTGACAGAATTAAGAGATAATTTTAGAAGTTATTAACGAGTGTTTATGCTATCTTTAAGAAGCTCTGAGAGTTTCCAGGACAAGGACTGCAGGTACAGGTAATGTCTTTTATTAGGCCAACTATTATAGCATCTGGTAGAATATATATTAACACCAATAAACTGGAGAATATTCCGAAGACCATCTCACAACAGAGTAGAGCCAAAAAGAGGTGATGAGAGCTGGTATTTGAATTCAGCCAATCCCTTCAAACAAGATTGCTTCCAATGTCAAGGAGCCTCTGCAGGATGAATATTTTAATCCATTTTTAATCTCTCAGGTTATCCACCTAGCCTTTACAAGCAAAGAAAAGGAGAAATCATAACACAGCATCACTTCTGTGAGAGAGTGGAAGTGCTAAGACTCTGCATTATTTGAGAGAAATGGATTTCAGAAGGCATGCCAAGCAGTTTAGATTAAACTGTTCACAGGCCATACAAATACCACTTTAACTCCCGTTCCTATCAATTGCTGTTGTAAAATGCCAGACTGGTTAAGACTTTACTCCTGGAGCAGATAATAGTGGGATTCAATAGACAGAAACAGTGAGCTGTAATTTGAATTTAAGATTGTTAATCATTAGTTAGTCTGCCTCAAGGCTTTCTTTAATGGTTTCTTTCAAGTAATATTTAAATATTATTTCATAGACTTAAATATTTTATCCAGTTTTGCTTGACTTAATCAAAAAGTATATTTACCTTTGGCCATTTCATAAGCCACTTAGGTTATTCTCGACAGACCAGTCAGGGTTCACACCCTCGGCAGTCAAAACCCCTTCCCCTTTCACAAGCTGCAGCACTGCCCAGAAGTCCCACAGCTCCAGGAGTGACAGCACCTCCATTCTGCTAATTCTCCCCAAACCAGCCCCAAAGCCAGGGGCCTCTTGCTACCACCCAGCCTAGTCCAGTATCCCTGGTTCTCCTCCTCACAGAGATGTATCAGGGCACAACCCTGTACATCCATGCAGTTACTTCACTGGCTTAACTCTGTTTGATGTTCTTGCTTTAGGAGCAACTTAATAGTAGAGACAGCACGATTGGTGAGAAGTGTTTTAAAAGCTTATACACTTCTACTGCAGATCTGTTAGCTGTTTTCTCCATAAGCTTATTCTAGCTTCTGCAATCTGGGCTCAATGAGATCAAAACCCTATCCCTCCTATTCAAGGAGGATGCTACCTCTTATGTACAGGCACTAACTTTCTCCCACATCCTTTGAGCTCATAAAATTTAATTTGGATGGCTCACCATTGCATTCATATCTAAATTTTAAAGCTGTTATTTCTACACCGCCTCAAATACTCATGAAGAAGCACTGCAGAGACATGGTCTTCTCCTTAGTTAACTCTCCAATGGGTCGTGAGATAAGCTAAGCTATTTTCAACTGGTCTTCCGTAACAGCAGCCTCTCCTGTTGGTATGGACTTCTCACGCAACATACCAAACAATGCAAAAAACACAGGGGGTAGGTAAATTATACCAGGAAGTCCTCCTATCCTTCACAATGACAGCACAAGAGATGGCTTGCTACTGGCTTGGGGAAATGTAGACTATAATCTTAATCTACTTAATACTGAACATTTCCATCAAAGGAGGGCCCAAGCTCAAGTGAATAATTTCTCTTGTATGTCTCTGCAGAGAGCTCTCCAAAGAGATTGTAACTGAAACAAGCATTAAGCCTTGTGCTTTTTTGTTCTATATATTTGCCTTTTTGTGCAGTAATAGAAAGATCTTTAGTTGATAACTGTGACTATTAAGCTTATCTTTAACCTTAGACAAGAAACCAACCTGACATAAATCGTGTGCATGCCTGATACACCTGGAGGTAGGAGGAAACAAGGAAAGAAAGATGCCTCACTCCTAAACTGTTTAAGGATGATTCATCAGATTTGCCCCTCTATTTTCTATAGGCGAGAAATGTTCCATAACATCTAAATACAAGCTTACTTGATGGTGAGCATCTGAGGAGAAAATGAAAACCTTTTCTTTCCCATGCTTCCCTTAAATCAATGCACAGATGGTAGGAACTGCCATTTGAACAAACAGCACTCATTAATTTCTCTGGCCTAGTTATATTACAAACTGCCCTTGCAAAAAACAGCTTTGGGCATGCTTCATGCTTCCTGGTTCTCCTTCCTTGTTTTTCATGTGAACTTCTGCTTTGTACTTTCCTTCATGCTGCTCTGTTCTTAGAAAAGCTCTTGTGCTCTCCCTTCCCATTCGTATACAAAAACAGTCCTGGGAACACACTATCTTTGCTGCTTTGTTCTATTTCAGTCTGAGCTGCTACTACACTCCAAGATTTCTAAAGGTACTGGTCTTTATAAATTCAATGCATGAAAATGGCTGCAGAGAACATCTGGACTTGCATTTGCTAATCACGTTTAGCAGACTCCTTAAAAGTAACTCACATTTCTAGAGGTCTGCAAACCACAAACTAAAGAACTGCATTTCATGTGGTATGGCAAGACATAGATGTTGCATAAGCATCTAGCAAAGACAGCTTTAGAAGGACTTTGTATAAGAAAAGGAAGATTGTTCTCTTTTCAAAAAAGCACATTAACTGATAGATGTCAGGGGACCTTAAACTATTTGTGAATTTAGGACAGATTCAATCCATGTAACCACGATGGGGCTGGGGAGGGGAAGGCATTATTCTGTGCAAGGTGAATCCAAACAAAAGTTGCAAGAGTTAAATAGCCCCAAAAGAAAATGTTTGATATTCAATCAAAACGGAACTCTACCAGTTGTTTCCCCTCCCCCCTCCATTTTGCTAAATAAATGGAACATATTGGGGATGGAACCAGTTTATTTATTTTTTTAAGACTTCACCCATTGAAAATAAAAAACATTCTCACATCTCTCCTAACAGCGTTCTATCTAAAATGCTAACACATTCTTAACATGTTCCTTAGCATTTCAAAAGTCCTCACCAAAAGCCAAACATTTTAAGAACAATATTTACTATTAACATCAACCCTTCTCACTCTCCTAACTCAACAGCTCCAAATTCTCTATAACAATATTTAAAAGGTCTAATTTAATAAAAATACTAATGAATAGTTAAAATCCTTCTTACAAACATGCATAACATAATACATCAGAGAGCAGAAACCACAGCAGTGAGCGTAGGATTTATGCAATCACTCCGAAAAGACCGTTGAAAATAGAAAATTGTTCAGGTACCTTTTTCAGAATGGCAAATTATCATTAGAGATTTAATGGAAAATGAAAGGCTCTGCTGGTCAAGTTCAGAAGAATTAGTGTCACTGGCTGATACTGACAGAACCCAACAAGTAAGGGAAACGAGCAAGACAATAAGGTTGAGAGAATATCTGATAACAGTCTCTTTCACCTTGTTTTATTTACTGTCTTGTCTTGTTTATATTGTCACACTTGACTTTGGCTTTTCCGAGAACGTAATGAAAACCACACTGACTTGTTCTGGTTTTCCTTTTCACTTTTCCTTATCAATATTCTTACAAAGCAGTCACTGTTCTAGTACAGAATAAAATTGCATGCTTTGACATCTCTAGAATAGGTTAACACATTTATTCTCCAGCTCTCTTCTTCACACGCATCTTTCACAGCTACAATCTGTTTCATAGCTTCCAGCAATGAAAGC
This sequence comes from Oxyura jamaicensis, assembly GCF_011077185.1. NCBI lineage: Eukaryota > Metazoa > Chordata > Aves > Anseriformes > Anatidae > Oxyura > Oxyura jamaicensis. The sequence goes on along the minus strand of NC_048895.1, from coordinate 41,063,525 downwards.
TCTTAACGTTTCTAAAAATAAGGGCTTACTTACTGAGCATTTGAAATACAATCACAATTCGATATCTGATGTCGAAAATTTCCTTCCTTCTGACAGCCAGCCTTTAAATAACAGGATCTAATTTCCCCTTTACAAAATAAACAGAAAAAAAAACAACAACAGTTATATGATGGTTTGTTTTCCACACAGAAATTTATCAAAAATATATCTTAGGTCAGGCACATTTCTAAACCTAAATATAGTTTTGTATAAATAGGCTTATTTTGAAGTTCAGAAATGAAATTAACATTTGAACAACTAAAAAACTCAGATCAGAGCACAGATTACAGTGAAAATTTGACCTCTTCTTCCAGCACTGCGCACAAGAATGAAGGAAAGCCAAATTAAAACAGCATCCATTGAAACAGATTCATCAGAGGCTTAAGGATTACACAGTCATTAAAAGGTACGTACAGTAAATGTTAAGCCTATGTATCAACATAAGTTCACTATAAAACAGAATTGTTCTTTATGTTCACAAAGGTGAGGTCAGGAGGTAAAACTGTGAAAAATTCTGCTAAAAGCATAGCCACTGTTACTCTCCCCTCGCACACCCAGCAAGAAGCGAAGGGTCACTGTTCATTCAGCCAGAGGCCATGACGTTCTGCTGCTCTTAGACCCGCTGCACATCAGGAGCAGCTGTAGGGCTGTGAGCAGGGCCATGAGGAGTCGGCAGAAAACTGAAAAAAAAACCGTGGGATCAGGATACCAGCTATGAGGAATATTCATTCCACACTGGTTTTAAAGGCAGCTTTATAGGAGCACAGCTTTTGGGATAGCTGCCATTCAGAGGTATTGGCCAGGACCTCACAGGGCTCCATGTGGAGTTCAAACAAACCACCACCACACATATTACAGTTTCAACCTCCAGTAATAGCTGCAGAGCAACTGTGCTCCAGCACAGGCGTTGAGAGAAACTAGTTCACTCGTCAATTCACTTGAAAGAGATGGCAGACCACGAATCTGAACAGGAGCAACCACAGCATTACCAGAGTTCAGCCTTAGTCAGCACCTACTCATGCCCAGCTGGAGAACACAACAGTAAAGAAGAGGAACATTTCACCCTGCCATCCTAGTATAGACCCTTCTTCCTTCACCTCCCCCGCCAGGGGTTCCGCAAAGCAAAGCTGAACCTGCACTTCTCAAGGGTAATGTTTGGAAGACAAACTTCTGGCAGGTATAGCACTGTGCAAACCTCAGGTCTGTGCTAGTTGAATTTTGAACTCTCTAGTTATTGGCGATCCAACGTAAATTTACTGACCTTACTAAGCCATTTTCTTCCATGCAGACAGAAAACATGCAATCGGTAGCAGGTTAAGAAGAGAAATATACTTCTAGGGAGTCTAAACTTTTCAAAATAAATTGCTTCACATACTGCAATTATTCCAACTACAGAAACTCACCATTTTCATCTATGAACACATGCATTGCATCCACGGACAGCTCATCTTGTACAGATGCCTCAGGACCACTTATTACTTGCAAGACGGAACTGTCCTGCTGAGAAGTTACCCGGTAGATTATCTGCCTTTGCCTGTTGCCCTGGTAACTTGACACAAAAATGTTTCAAAACTACTATGAGGAACTTTTTTCTTGTTCTCAATAAAACAAAAAGAAAGAGAGGTTAATTAAAAGTTTATGTCATTTCTACTCAATGAAACAAAACAGCTTACATCATATCTTTGAAGTACAAAACTGTAAAGTAAACTGGCCTTACAGTGCTGTAAATTTGGCAGACTCTGGTAGCACCGGACTAGTACTAGCACGATCTTGGCTTTGTACATCTGATCTTTCCTGTTTAGGAAGTTGCTCACGGAGCTTTTCTGTTCCCACCACTTCTTCTTTTCTCTCTGTCATCTGGCTATCTGGAAAACAGGGCAGTGAAGTAGAGCCACTCTCCACAGATGACCGTCAAGAGCTTTGTTCATTGACAACTGGACAAGAACATCTAAAAGAAAAGCTAAAACACTACAGCCAACACTTGTGTTACGGAAAACATTAACATGACAAAAAAATATTGTTTAAACAACTTCAACAGAACACTGGATGAGGAGGTACTCTGACCTGAGAAGGACAAACAAACGGGTTGTTTCAAGAACGGGCTGTGTGATCCTAAGAACAAACAAGAGAATTTCTACTTTCCTTCTCATCTTCATCCAGAGGGAAGTAATCTATTCTTACCCTATAGCAGTAAGAGGTAGCTGTGGGGGCCACAGCTTGTTCCCTAGTCGTGCATACTGACAGCAGAAAAGTAGCAGCACTGGCTCATTCCCCTTTTACAAGAGGGTGAACAGCACCTTCAAAGGAAAGGGAGTTGTCGCACCAGAAAGTAGGTAGCTGCCTAATCTCTCTTCCCTACCAGCCATGCTCCTGATATAGTACAAAGGAGCTAAACAATTTCTCAATAGACTTCCCCAGGTTTGGAAAATACCGAAACAAAGACTTTAAAATATGCAAAATGGATTTGTCCAGTTCCTAGCAATTACTTTCCCTCTATACAGATACACCATTCATATATATCATTTATCCATATGTACACAACTTTCAAGTGATGATCTCTTAGTTACTGATGTTCATGTTGAACTGTGAAATATGTTGCAACTCAACTGTGTTTTGACTGTAAACTAAAAAAATGTTTTTGTTGGGATTTTGAAGTGCAACATATGTTGGTTTCATCATCACCATGAGTAGTCACACAATTAAATGTTTAAGGAAAAATAGGTTTTGTTTCGCTTGCTAGAGATGCTGCAGTGCGTCTTTAGCTTCTTGCACGTAGCAAGGTGGATTGGTATGTACTTACCCAGGTCTCTTCCAATACATGTTTAAGCACTGTACAAATTTAATCATCAAGAAAAAAAAAAAAAAAAGCAGAAAATCCCCTCACAAAAACTCGATTTGCTAAGCTGCACTTCCTGCCAATACAACTACCATGCTAAGATGGTCCGAGGATAAAGCAGGTTCCAGGCTTCCAGAGAAAAACATATCTTTTTATTCAGCCAGCTAATATCATTGAGCAGACAAGCTTTTGGATACAAACTGTTTGGATCACCTATGATTTTTTTTTTCAGCCCTTTCAGCTGGTCTCATAACATCTGAAGGTAGGTAGGTTTGTAGAAGTAAGAAGTTAGGACATCTCTACACCAGTTTCAATTCACATGACACACCCCTAGAGTGTCTTAAAGCCTCAGACACCTCCAAAAGCTCCTCAGCCTCATAATCACATAAGAAACTGTGCACTCTTATTTTTCTTAAAATAAATAAATAAAATCCAGAAGAATGCAAACAACTTCAATTGTCCCATGGCATCTTGGTCCCAGCAGGTCTCAGCCCTTCAGGTGAAGCGCAACAAGCAGCACCACACCTGAAGAACCTCACCAGGGCCACAGACTATGACTACGGGTCTAACCAGCTGGGGTACCAAAAGCAACAGAGTGGGCAGTAGAAATAAAGACACCGTGTAACTCCTGCTTGAAATAGCAGTGTTCCTTTAGCTTCTACAAAAAAAAAAAAAAAAAAAGTCATTATGATATTGACAATGTTCTGAGTCTCTTGCTTTCTTTCTGTAGCATGCTACCACCATGGATTTTGACTTCTTGTGTAATAATAAGAGTATGGTTTAGGGAAAAGTTTTACATCTGTGGGATATGGAGACAATCTTCAGTTGGCCTTCCAGACCTACTAAAAACTCTCCTATTAAAAAACAAAGGGGCGGGTGTTTGTGTTTTTTCTTTTATTTCCTATTTAAAGATAATTTCAGCTTAAGCAGTGACTGTATCTTATTTAGCTGTGGCATTACTAAAGCATCCCTTTAATCACTGAGCTACCAGAAGTAGGTAAAAGGGCCATAGATACCTAATCAAAACCATCTTCCCAAAGGTTTGGGCTGTCCCAAGCAGTAAGAATAATTGATAGAGATCAGAAATCATGGTTTTAATAATCTAATTAGCCTCATATTGCCCAAAATTGGCTCTAGGGCTGGAACAATTAAAATATTTTTTTAATTTGATTATCTAGTGGTTTCAGAAAATGCCTCTCTTTCCCATTCCAAACCACAAGCCTTTCAGACTTTTCCCCTGCAGTGCAGTGGTAAAAAGTCAGAATAATGTAAACATAAACAGTACTGCTTCTTACAGGCTTTATACACAGATCAGACAACACTGTGGTGATGACTACTTCCAGCACTGGAGAGATAGGCTGTGATGGGCTTGCGACTGTTCTTCCAAGTGAGTTACACCTTCAGCATTTAAGCAGAGATAGAGGTGTCTAGACGGGGAGCGTCCTGCCAGGGTATGTAATGAGCTCTACATCACTGAAATGCTCCCTGCGTGCAAATTTTGCTGGCAAAGCTTGGCTTTAAGCTACTAGGATAAACACTTTACAGGAGCAAAAGCACAATACTTCAGTACATCTGCACCTTCATCACAGCCTTCAGCTATAGCCATCGAGTCAGTGGCACTGCTCCACACCTCTGATGGGCAAGCAGTAGGGCCAGCATAAGCCGCAAGCACAGACCTGGGCTCAGCAAGCAATTTGGTCATGTATCTGGAAATTACACACCACATCTTAAGCATGTGAGGTCAAACTATCAAGATTCATAGCCACGTCAGGCTTGGGGAAGGGTGGAGCAGAAGAGTTCTGCACAAATGCTTAGGTTTTAGTCTGTACACTGCTTTCATATTTTGGTTGAGCATAACACACATCCCTTAGTCATCCTGGCAAAACCCTTACCAAGATAAACATTCTCATATGTCCCATTGGGGAATAAGATACTCCCCACACTACAGAGTTGTAGCAGCATAGCAATGTTACTCAGGAATATAACATACTGAGGAATGAGCTCCTAATTTAAATACAGCTGCACTACCAACAATTTCCTTTGCCATGCAACTTGTTCATTTGTGGAACAGATTTTAGGTATCACAAATCACCTCTGTCAATATGCCCTTGGTTCACACTGGGAAAAGACTGGGAAAAGTTTCACAGTTTAAGTAGAACAGCTTTTGTACATGTAATCACAGTACACTGACAGCTGGTTATCGCAACTTTAAAGATGCCTTGTTTCATTGGGTTATTAGAACGAAATTTTATTGCTCTGTAAATTTTCTCCAAAATACTTTTTTACTATTTTGTCCCCTTTCCCCATCTCCCACATCTTCTTCCTTGTCTTTAATCTACGTATCCCTATCCCAATCTCCACAACACACTCTTGCAAGTTAAAATGCCACTGTTGTCATAATTTCAAATGCCATCTGTTTTGAAATCTGGTCAAGCAGAATTAAGCTAATTAAGCCTGAGTCTCTTCTGTTCTTTAATTGCTCTATTGCAGAATCTACCTCTCCCCACAACACTGTGCTCCAAAATAGGAGGTTTCACTTTGAACTATATTTGTTGCCTGTTTGGATGCAGAGATAACTAATTTCAAATCAGTCTGTGCTCCTGTAAGTACCCAGCATGAAACAATAACTGTCTGAGTTGTGAAATATCCCATTCATATCTGTTATTCATATCTGTGGAGAATATATCATAAAAGCCAATAAAAGACATTTTAATTGCTATTCCCAACCCTTTCTTCACTGTTTCTTCTTCAGCAGAAACATCTAGCTTATTCACAATCCAAATGTGCCTACTACGCTGCAAATATATTAAAAAAAGCAGTATTAAAGCCAGTCACACCATAATAGGAGCAGCGCCCAGTGAACCTGATGCAGTCCAGGAATTGCTATAAAATTTCACCACAGGCACTGAAGAAGCACGTGGGATTACCCATTAATCAGGATTACCACGTTAATCCTGAAGCAGTAGGAAAAACCAATGGCACTTGCTGTATCCGTTACAGGCAGGGAAACTTAAGCACTGAAGTGACTTGCTCAAAACAAACTCCTAGGCCAGTAACAGAGCTGGGAATAAAACCCCATTTGGAGGTCTCAGGTAAATAGACTGAACAGTAAACCTAATAACGATGTCAGAAGACCAGCCTCTGAAACAACCTCATGATTGCTTTACAGGTGCCAGCCCTGCCATTGAACACAGCAGCATCACCGGGACTTCAAGCCTGAATTTCTTAAATCACAGCCCGTCGAGTCTTACACATTGAGCATCAGATTTAGCAAACCAAGTTCTGCACTCTGTCATCCCCTGTCCAAAGAGGGGCATCAAACCCCACACCATCCCTCCCTCTCTGGAGCTACAGGTGGGGTGGCACACAGCTGCTCAGGCAGAAGGGGTGACCTGCCTGCCAGCAAGCTCCCCTGCCCTACCTCCCAGGACAGCAGCTAGCTGGGCTGGTGGCTCTGTGCACAAGATCCTTCTCCCCCACGATTATATGCTGTAGTTTTCTTTCTTGCCTGGGGGGGGGGGGGGGAGAATTGAGGAGTCTAAAAATATCAGCCTAAGTATGTTTTAGCTTTTTATAGGAGCAGAGTAATTGCTTGGGATCCAGAACTCACTCAGGGTTGTGGTTTGTGCACTGCCCAGGATGATGAGCGCCTTTTCTAAAAAGAGCCTGCAAAACATCCAAATTCAGGCCACGGAGTCCTGGTTTAGGTTCTTCCATGTGGGTCCCCACCACTCCCACGGCCAGCTTTGCTCCCCAGTTTATCTGTCCTAGACTGCAAGTCACCCGTGTCAGCAGAGGCAGTACATACACAAGTCCTTGTCCTGCACAGATCTGATGTACAGCTGCTCTTCCTCAGCTCCAGGCATGGCAGAGGAACCCGAAGCAACCCAACAAACCTGGCTTTCCTTATGCATCTCAAAGTATAAAGAAAATTTGCACTTGCTCTTCCACAGGCTTTCATTATGCGGGTGGTGAATGTCTGGTTCAGAACTGAAAGGACACTGGCGCAAAAGCCATTTTTAGCAAGTGTCAGTAGTACTTTCTCACGATCTACAAGAGATGGGGTGGCAACAGAACAGCTTTTAAGAGACAGCTTTTTTACATCCTGTATGTTAACACGTTTAATCTGGCATTCCTGCTAGTGTTAAGTAAGGCTTTTATTTTCTTGTACTGCATTTTACGGAGCTGATACTGGAACAGGCAGCTCAGAGAAGCTGTGGATACCCCATCCTTGGAGGTGTTCAAGGCCAGGTTGGATGGGACCAGGTTATATGGACCTGGGCAACCTGATCTAGTGAGAGGTGTCCCTGCCCGTGGCAGGGGAGCTGGAACTAGATGGTCTTTAAGGTCCCTTCCAGCCCAAACCATTCTATGGTTTTAAGGGCTTGTTGGGTGAAGATGATACATCTTCTGTTTTCACACAATTCACGAGTGTGTGGAGGGCGCAGACAGTGAACAAAGAACCATCTATGACATTCACTCACTTTCAAGACTGCTGCAATTAGCACATTTCCCTGCCTTTTCCAAGTTATGCAAAACATACGCTTTCTTACACACAACCCTGAACGCATGGCTTTCCAGGAATTTGCCAAGTTTCTCACATTTCCTAATGAACACCTTTGTGCGGTGCATTTCATGATCACTTGGACCAGGCATCTATTATGAGCTTTTGCCAATTAAGTGGTTTGCAAGGTCAAAAGAACAAAGAAACAAAAAGGCAAACAACTTTTTCCCTCAAAACAACTGCTGCATAGCTTGCCTTGCTCCATATTCCTTCCCCTCTATTTTTTTAAACAACCACTTTAATGTGGGAATAGTGTTTATTCAAATTTACTCTAAAATGCTATTTTGTTGAAAAACATATTCGTAATTGCAAGGCTGTAAACAAATTAGAGGCTTTCTCATTCCTAAAATCAAGTCCTACTGTATGGAAGCTGCCAGCAATGACAGTAATTTATTTTAGCAAAGAGCACATTCTGACTAGGCTTGAAAATAAAGCCTTCTTACCCATAAAAGTAACTGCCTTTGAACTACCTCTCCCTAGCTTGAAACAAACGAACAAAAAAATTAGGTTGAAACTCTTCTTTCCCCATAGCACCAATACGAGGTCCAGGAGACACGGCGCAGTGGCAGAAGGCTCCTCTCGCCCCCATCCCACTCCCACCTGAGACATGAGCAGGACAGCTTAATCATGTACGTACGCTGCTCAACTCCACTGGCTTTCAAACATGTGGGCTTACAGAAACAGGGAAGTAGGGGATTCAGTTTTGGTCACTTCAGGTATCAGACTGGTTTGAGGGAAGGTGTTGAATCCTCATGTTTCCTGAGAATATTGGATATTAATAGGAAGAATTGAGTTTGCCAGATCTAAAGCCTAATAACTATACACATATTAATAAAGTTTGGGGTTTTTTGTGCGTGTCACCAGGGAATTTATGGATTATCTAATTTATTCTGATCAGCCATTATTCTTTCCTTTATGAAGACAGTCACATTATCTGAAGGTGCTTGTCTGAAAGCCATTTATAAATTAGCTGTACTTTTTGTTTTTAGGCTTACCTCTGAAATATTACCATGCGGCTTTCCCCCCATGCTGTGGGGAGGCAATGATTTCAGGTGAGCTAAAGACAGTGGAAAAGCAAGTGTGGATTGCTAGGAAGAACGGAGGGAAAGATGAGAAAGAAGTGATATGAAATAAAATTAGGAGGTGGCACAGGAGGGAAGTCAAGTGCCTATGCTGAAAAGGGATGAAGAGGAGATGGGAAACATGAAAGTGGAAGGAGAAATAAGCATACGGGAAAAGTGGGATACGTTCAATGCGAAACAGGCATTTAGATTGCTTCCTCTTAGGCTATCTTAGAACAACCTGTTACAGGATCTAAGGTAAACAGAACATTCGGGATATGGGAAGGATACAGGTTGTCTAGTTTTACTTTGGCCCAGATCTTCTAAACCAGGAAACTACAGATCACTTGGCAAGTACCTCAAGAATCCACCCAACTCCACTGCACCTGATCTCACACACTCACAAAACAGGCTTGCTACATCTGTCTGCACTGCTGTTAAAGACATTACAATAATGTTCCTTCAAAACAGGGGTCACAAATTTAGGTACCAGCAATGAAATGTTGGTTTAAAACAGGTATTTCTTTATCAGAACTATAAATTACATATATGTTTTCAAATAAGCTGATTTTTTTTTTAAATAAAACCTTTTAATTAAGTGGAAACTTGGATGAGAAGATACTATTTTTTCATTAAAATACTGGGGGGTTTCAATTACCCCATCCCTCCAACTTTCCTCATTAAAATCCAGATATATTAGTTTTAAGCAAGCAAAAATTAAAACTTTTACCTATTGAGAAGAAATACATGATTTTTTTTTGCTTAATTAGAAACCAACCCACAACTGTAGAGGATGTTCAGGAATGTGCGTGCATGTGTGTTAATTAGATAGAAGTTGAACTACCACCAGTGACAATTCCAGCTTCTATAAACTCACAGATCACTCTTACCATGCACCAGGTAAGAAGGGCAAGGGTAGCTGTAATGCTGTAGCCATACACAATTTAAGAACTCTTTTTGCTATGCCTGCGATCCAGGCCTGCCACATGCAAGCCATTCTAGCATGGAACACTAGATACGTACTGGACACCTACTGAGGTTGGCATTAGCTTTTTCAAAAGGAATATTTAAGAAAACATAAGTAATTAAGAAACTGCAGCTGACACTACCGCACTTTCACTAATCACCTTGTCCCACCAAGCCCAGCCCTTCCCTGACCCTATTAACAAAACCAGCTTTCCTCTGCACTCACTGTACTGCAAATCTCAGGCCATGTTGCTGTAAATAACCTAACTAGTCTCAATTGCCTTATTCCAAGAGTTGTAAATCATGCATCATACCTCCAACAAGCACATTTTCTTTTGTAGTCTCTGTTTTGACAGTGGATTGATTAGATGCCTTCATCTTTGAGGTATTAATGGATTCCAGGAGCGAGACAAACTCTAGAAAGTTAGATTCATTGGGCACCTGTCCTTCTTTAGCTTCTAGATCAGATTTAGAAGTTGGTAAGGTCTTCTCTTTCTCAGATACCTCCATGAAGTTCTTACTTAAAAGCACATCTGTCCCACTGTCTACACTCAGCACCCTCACGTGCCTCTTTTCATGAGCAGTTCTACAGGATTGCGGATCTAGATTCTGCAGATCTTCTTTAGAATTTAAACCCACATTCTGGATGTTTTCAGAAGCATTCTTCTGATTTGGATCTGAACATGTGTTAGTTTCCAAAACAGTATTTGCTGGATTGCTGTGTTCCTTCACTGCATCACCAGATTCATAGCCAGAACAATGGTTGGACGACAGATCTGGCTTTGAAACTTCTGGCGTTCTCTCACTTTCACTAACTTCTGGATAGACATTACCTTTACTGTCATCAGACAAATCAACAGTTATAACAGGAATTCTGAGTTGTTCATTAGTTTGTTGACTTTGCCAGTCTGCTGTAACTATACCAGACTCAAGGGCTGAGCTCGTTCTGTCAGTCCCCAGACCCTTTAGATGGACAGAGCCTGCTAGGTCACTGAGGGTGGTGGTTGGTGTGCTGCTCATCGTGATGACAATTTTAATGGGCTCACACAGTTGGTCTCTGGGAAGAGAGTTGTCAACAACTGCAACAGCAGTCTCACTGTCCGAGCAGTCAAGGTCCTCATTGGTATTACCAGCATTGCAAGAACTTTCCACGTGCTCAGGATCTTTGGTTGTAAAGGCACTGCACTGTGGGCAGTTACTGCTAAAGCTCGCCTGCAGGGAGCCATCTAGCAATTTCTCTCTTTTGTGACTTCTAGGATTACTCAAATGCTCTGAAATAATTGAATTTTCACTGTCCCATGGCTCCAAAGATACTCCAGTCCTTAAAATATCACCTTGTGATGAAGAAATATTGGAGACATTTTTAACTACATCTCTGTCTACAAGAATGCCTCGTAATCCATGCTCTCCATATGACTGTCCATTCTCTCCTTTTTCATGTATTTCATTCCCAGAAAGTGTTTCGGTAGCAGCCGGTTTTGTTGCTATTGCTGATGCAGTAGAACCTGAAGCAGAAGCTGTAGAAACAGGTAATGTATCTGCTTTGACATAGGGTGAGGTAGATGAAACTGGTGGTACAGCCTGGTCTTCTAATACCATAACCCCTAACAAAGACATAACAGAAGTTAGGTCTCACAAAAAAAGGACAACTATGTTTTATCAAGGTACAATCTTTAGCTAGGAAAAACTGCTCCAGAGCAGAGCAAAAGGAAGCACAGGTGGTGCAGCTGATTACAGCAGTTCTTAAGCAAGGATCCTTGTGGTTAGCTGCATGTGAAATACTATGAAAGTAAGTACAGTGATATTGCTTTATATGAGAATAAGTGTCAGAATGACTAACCGAGCCATTTTTTTGTGATGAGAAAGATGAATTAGTTTTATGACTAGTTGTGGGCATATTATAAATCATACTAGTATGATTGCGTCTGAAGATTAAAATAGGACTCGTGGGAAAATTGCTGTTCTAGCCAATACCTGGAATCCTTTCAGGTCAAAACAGGTGTCGTAGCATGTCTATTTAATTTCAATAATCAAATTAGCTCAAGAAACAGCTAATATCAAAAATCAGTATTTTAGACAGAATTATCCCCACTTAGTGAGAGAAGAAAGAATAAGCTAGTGTGGCTGAATTTTGTTGTAATACTTCAGAGAGTTCTTAAATGGTTCCATAGGATATGGTGATCAACGTAAACAAAAAGGAGATAAACTGAAATATACTGAGACACCTCAAGCACTGGAACTGCAGGCAAAGCAAGGTGTGCTGGAGCTAAAGGTCAACAAGTGCAAAAGTATACAGTCAGAAAATGTATGAGGGCTTTAAGATGTAACCTGAATATTGGCTTCCTGTTTTCATACTTCCCAGATGCACAGGGCTTCCCAAGAATGTGGGAAGAAGGCTCTTTCATCTCCCCATGTCAAAAGTGGGGAAGTTATTTGTGCACTCACGAAAAGGCTGTGGACCTAACAGCCTGACTGAGAGCTGAGAGAGCTTATGCTGTTAGAATTCCCTTGAGATTTTGTTCTCTTGAGCTTTTCCATTCAGCTCCTAACATGAGGCATGACAGAACCTGTTGTGGGGACTTCTGTGCCAAGCAACAATTAAACAAAGGTTTAAAGGGGTTTATAAAGCCTTCAAGATACCTTTGAGATCTTCAATAGTTTCCCGTGTTGGCAGCTCCTAAAAATAAAAAAACGCACAAAATTAGTATGACTACATGTTAAGTTCTGCTGAAAAAAAGCAATAAAACAATGATGCAACGTAACAGATCAATGCAACAGTTATCTAATCAAAGGTTAATTACAGCACCGACAATTACTGCTGAACATCACTGAAATCTGGATGCGTACCTTCCACAAAATGCAAAGGGTGGGTGAGGGAGATGGTTATTGAACAGCCATGCTCCAAACTGCATCATTGCAATTGTGTGCATGATGTTTGGGGAAAAAGAAAATCTACGATCTTTAAAAAGAAAATTCAGTGCCTAATCTAGATTATTTTTTTTTAATTGTTAAGGAATAGAATGCATTCACCTGTTCCACTTTTAATTTTAACATTTTGAAAACACGTAGCTGAAAAACTTTGATCTCCAGCAATTTTTCAATGAAAAACTATAGGAGAGAGCCATTAAATTGCCCTACAATCATTCAGATTGCAAGGAAGCTGTGGAGGTCATGTAGTCCAAACTCTTTCCCCCATACATACACACGCTCAAAGCAGGTACATTTAGAGCAAGTTGCTCAGGGCCATCTCCAGCAGAGCTTTGAATATCTCCATGAATGGAGATTTCACAATCTCTCTGGACCTGTTCCAGTATTTGGCCACGCTCTAGGTAAAAAAATAAATAAAATCTTTACATCCAATTGTAGTTTGTCCATTGCCTCTTATTCTATCTCAGCACACCATTGAGAAGACTGCTCAATCTTCTCTATATTCTTCCATCAGCAAGCTGAAGAGAGCAGAAAGCTCTTCTTCCAGCTTTACACAGATTTTGGATTTCAGGACAAAACATTACATCTGCCTGTCCTCATTCATCATGCACCTTGCTCCCCAGCCATCTTGGTGGCCTCTGATGCATTCTCATCGGCAGGTCAATCAATGTCTGTTTTGCACAGGACAGCCCCGGACCAGACAATACTCCAGAGAAACGCTTTGGGAATTTAAATTCAACAGCCTAAATGGAGAACTAGATAGAAGTTGTTGGAAAAAATTAACACGGATTTCTTCAAGCTGACATGCACCAAACCCAAGAAGAAATAGTTATTATCTCCCAAAAATCTCATGACGGTATCCTGTAGGCAAGAAGAGGAAACTAGATTTGACCAATTGAGTAGATCCAACCTACATGTTTGGAAGAGACACGGACAAGATCCCCAGAAGAAATGGGTTTGCAGACTGGACAAATACCAGAATACTGGGGACTAAGACAGAAACAAGGTGAAAAATACTTTGCCTCATAAAAGAAAAACTCTTAATGTCTATAAATCAAACAGATGCTACAAAAAGGTAAAAACACTCTAGGAAAATTGAGGAAATAGTTTTGATTCAAACCAGGATTTGAATAGTTTGCTACAAATAGGGACACAGAGGGAAAAAAAATGAAGACGGAATGAAGTATCAAATAGCTACTTATTCAGAGATCACTAACCATCCTCTGTACTGACTGAGGCAGGAGTCCTGTAGGAAAAAATAGCATGGGATCACATAATTAAAGATTTTATCACAGTGTACATGGGGAGTAGCTTAAGATTAGACATATAGTATTCATTCTGTTTCTTAATTTTTGAATACTTTCTTTTTCAAACTTCTCAAGGATATCTCATTTTTTCTTTAATAACATCTACATATATCATATACATCATTTCATACACTAATTGATTTAGAAGTATGGACAATGGCTTGGAATACATGCATTTTTAAACTCATGTAGGCGTCCCCTAGGTTTAAATCATTTTTTATGCTTTGTTTAAATACCGAAGGTACATGTTGAGTGTTTGTTGTATAAGCATAAGTCTAGTTAAACAAAAACAAGTTATTAATACTCCAGGAGCAGATTCCTTCTGAGGTAACGAGAGACTGCTCTGATTGCATTAGCTTCTCCCTTCTCTGAAAGCAGTCATGAAAACCAGTTGCTCTTAGCAAGATTTTCAAAGGTTTCAAATGACTTACAGAATTATCTATAGCAGATATGGCTTTGCAAACCCAAACTTTTGGGACAAAGCCAAGGCTGGCCAACAGCAGTGGTTAGACAAAGTATATCCATGGAAGTACCCTTCCAGTTCAGGGCAGAAATGCTTCAAGCAATCAGCACCTGACCATACAGAAGTCTACATGGTAAACCGTGTAATGCATGGAGTGAGAACTTGAGTACAGAAAAGCATACTAACCGCTGCTCCAGATGAGTTCTGTGAGTGGAGCTCCTGTACCCTTGAACTCTCGTGAGTTGTTGGGGTAGAGTCATTCTGGTTGATCTCGCCAACTACACCATTATCCCTAGTGTTATTGCTGAAAAAGGGGAAAAGGAACCAAATGTTTATAACCACAGAAGATCACCGTAAGTTTTGAGAAGTTAAGGAATAACAATGGAATAGGAAGGAACAGCACAACGTTATGAAGTGTTAGCATATTTTCCCCCTCCAGTTCTAAAAGTACAAGGCTGAAAAACACTGCAATCCATTTTTCCTCTTCTCCCTCTCCAAGAGACCTTGATAAATAAATAAATAAATCACTCAATGTAGAACATTTCTGGTGCCTTTGGAAGTAGTAGGACATCGCTGTGAGAAATATAATGGCATCTCTTCAAACTCCCTATGTGCATACGATGTCATTTAGCCTGCCTGCTAAATGCACGTCAACTTATTGGCACAAAAGGCTATTTAGGGTTTTTCATTAAATGTATAACTCCTTGCTACTCTTTTTGTAATTCCTGCTTTTTACATCTTTTTACTGTACCCTTGAATACATACTGTTTTACCTGTCTACTTATTTACAACCCCCCATAAAACAACTGTTTGAAATGCAATGCATAATGTGCATTAATGTAACTATCAGATGACAAAATAAAGATGTTCCTCTCATCTTAAGCAAGAGAAATATATGCTACAGGCAACTTGTTAATCATTTCCTTGGTGGATGCATTCAGCTATTCACTACTCTTTTCACACATTTTCTATTAGATTTTCCATGGATGTAAGCAAGTATTTTTGACCAAGATCTACTAACGAGAACCAACATGTTCTCTTTCTCTGGTACAATGCAACAAAAATGTAGTTGGAAAAGAAAATTCCCACTATGGCAAAATGTCAAAAAGTGTTTTTTGTTTTTCCAATTTTAGTTTTAAAACCCTACAGCTACACAAAAGCTAAAAAATTATTTCCCTGGGGGTCTCAGTTCAGTCACCTTCCCCCCAAAAAAATTTTTGTAGCTAGCTGGCTTCAAAAACTTGTTCAACCAACCTGCCTACTACCAAGGCCTGTTTTAAAACTTCTGTCATCCAGCTAGTCAAAATTAAGTCATTTACCTTCTGATCAAGAGCTAGATCACATACTGCTGTGCCTGTGACCTCCTATAAGGAACATCTTATGTGACTTAACATGCAGGTTTCAAGGGATGCTACCTCTAATTCGTAACCAAAACAATGGCAGGATAATGAAAGTTTACATTTATTTCATTAGCCAATGAAAAGGAAAACACTTGGCGAGGTTCTGTTTAAATTTGAGCCAACCTAGAACTACAGATGAGCCTCTTAAATTACTGTATCAGACATCTGTAAATAGGAAACAGCCTTGTGGGTTGGTTAGAACTAAACAGAAACAGAGCCTGAAAGGCATCCTTCAAACTAAATCAAAATCTCTGTATGGTTATTGACTTATAAGAAGCATTTCTCGGAAGAGTCTTTGTGCAGGCAGACTTTGACACTCCCAGCAACATCACTGCTAGGAGCGTGCCACAGACACATATATGTAAAGACACAAAAGAACAGCAGCACAGAGGTACAAAAACAAATCCTCTAATACATAGCTTGCACAGAACTAGCACAAGCAGAGCTTTCAATAGCAACTGTAAATGCACCAAAACCAAAACAAAAAGTTCATTTGCACAGAACTTCAGTTTAAGTTTGGTAGTTTTAACAAAACTACTCAGTTTAAGCTTTGTTTGGTATTTTATGCTGCAGTCACTACTGGATATACCTTATTCAAGATCTTTCACATCTGTTACACAGCTTGTTTACGAAAGCTGCTCCTGTCTTCCTCCCCTGTTCCCTGCAGGAAAGCATTGTGGGG
Source organism: Oxyura jamaicensis (assembly GCF_011077185.1). Classification (NCBI taxonomy): domain Eukaryota; kingdom Metazoa; phylum Chordata; class Aves; order Anseriformes; family Anatidae; genus Oxyura; species Oxyura jamaicensis. The sequence goes on along the minus strand of NC_048895.1, from coordinate 41,047,279 downwards.
ACTTCCACCACTTTCCTATAAGTTGCAAGAGGAGCAAAGCACTTTCTTCTTTCTCCTGAAGACACAACTCTCACCTTCAAACTTATTTAGCTTAGGGATAAAACCAGAAAAAGATTTTTTGCTGCTCCCCCAGCTTTTAAGACTTCTCTAGAAAACTCCCAAGTCTTCTCCGGGATCTTTTAATACCTCCCAGACAGGTCTCTTTGCTTCATGTGCCCTGTGAGCCAGGTGCAGCTCTGCGTGTTTCATCACAGGCATGCTGAAGCAACTAAGAATTAAAGCACTACGCAGGTTTTTAAGAGTGACTCCTCCCAAAACCGTAAGGAGTTTTCTTGCAGTCAGCAGGCGTTTCTGCTTTGCAGAACCATAGTACAGACCTACCAGTTTTATAAAGCGTATCAGCAATGTACAATGAAAAACTTACCTACGATTTGAGGGCTGAACTGTGTTTCCTTTTGGGACCTCTGCATCTTTACATTGCCTTCCATCTTTTCTTGAGATCTGCTGTTGAATTACTTCTCCTTTATCAAACATCAGGTGCAGACGGTAACTGACCACCTTAATTACTGTGAAGAACACTGTCACTGAGCTGCAGTATGCAAAAGCCGTAACTGCATTTGCTGGAAAAGCCTACAGAAAGGAATAATAAAGACATCATCATAACAGTTTACTTTAAGAAGATGCTACTAGAATCTTCAAAGTCATTTTCAAAATCTTCAGTTCTTGTTATCTGTTGTGTATCCCTGCTGAGTTTTGCAGACACAAGGAGTACTGCATCTCCATGCAGCAGACTTGAATTCTGCTCACCAGGAAGTTCTAAAGATTTGTGCAAATTTCAAACCATTATACACGATTTATTCTTCTTTTGATTAGCTATGAATAGTATTATTTTCTTAACAGAATCACTAAAAGCTTACAATTAACAAACGTTGAAACACTCAAAAAGTTCTCCATTCCCAGGATAATGCGGCCTTTCCTGAACTAAGAACCTATCAAAATGCAGACATAATGAAATATTAATTATCCACAAACAGGGACCCCCTTTTGAAAAATTCTGTCATCTTACCCTTTTTCGAAGCTATGATTTGGAAGTAAAACGCTGTATTTTCATCTGTTTTTTCTAACACTTCACAGCATGTCTCCTATTATCTTCACTGCTGAAGAATTTTAAATAATTAATCAGGACTAGTCATCACAAATGAATAAAATGCATCTGTAGAGGCAGCCTCTTTGATTTATTTATTTATTTATTCATTTAAGTTCATAATTGTTAAGTCGCAGCTGTCTGATCTGTGCCTGCTGATCCATGATGGGCACCCTATCTCTTAGTCATTACAATGAATTATAGTTCAACTACAGACATTGGTCCTGCACAGACATGACGTACTAACAGCACTTTCCTATGTAAATACTTCCTTACCGTAAAGGGAAAGTCATAGTAATATATACTTGCACTTACATTTGAAGGGCCAAAGCCTTCATCATTGTGGATAAGAAACACCCTTACATATTGTTTTAATCCAACTGCACTCTCAGAGCAAGTTTCACCCTTTTCTTAAAAAAAAAAAAAAAAAAAAAAAAAAAAAAAAAGCATTATTATATCTCTGCACACTTTGTAATGGGCACTAAAAAGATTTCCAATGCTCAGGATATGCTAAAAATCCACTGAAATTAATTTTTAAGAATGGTCCTCAATCTGCGTCTCTGCGTCCTAAATCTATCATTTTATGTACCACCTTTGCAGATCAAGGAGTATTTGGATGCAAATTTTTTTTTCAGATTCAGAAATGAACCACACTACCCCCATACAGGTGAGGAAGCGAAGGGAACGAGCCATGCTTACTTCATCTCTAGAACAAGTCACTGCATTTAACCTGACGTTGAAATGAGTATATTGAATCATTTCTGTGTTATCATAAGCAAGGGTGTAGCTAGTCTTCTGCCACTTTTGGCTTAGCAGGACTCCCTACCTTCAAAAAAAGTGAGTGAAAATTTTCAGGCAAGTCCTTTTTAGGACTATGCTGATTCCCATACAAAGAGTCTATTGGATAGAGGTAGAGAAAGCTATCTAGCAGGTAGGTATTACAAAGGATACCTAATAAGAAAGACATGACTTTCTACAAGTTGAGGCTTAGTCTGTTAAGAATGTTTCATGGCACTGTGTATACACCAAAACTAAGCATACCCTTCAGTCATTTACTGAATCTGGGCCAGAAAGAGCATCAGTTTGCAAGCCAGAGCTCTCATGGTAGAAGGTTTGGTGGATAAGGTTCAAGAATTTGAATCTTATGACTAATGTATGACTAACATATTTGCAAAACACAAGTTAAAAATTGCTTGGTTTCACAAAGAATGTCATCCAATTACCTGTAACTATTTGTTTCAGAGAGATGCGTTCACTTTCCAGGAAATCTCTTCAACTATCCACTAAAAAAGCATGAACTAAAAATCTCATTCTTAAATAACTTCACAGAATGAGTCACTAGAAAAGAAGTGCTTCATTGGTGACACTTAAAAAGCTTAATAAATCCTATATGAATAACTTCAAGCAGACACAACAAAAATAAACTTCCAATAACGCAGTCTACGTTTGCGCAGAGCACACTACAGGAGGGAAACCACCAGAGGCTCCCAGGTTTCTGAGGGAAGGAGAGGAGCGCTCTGGGCGAATGCTGAGTGCTGCATGTCTGCATCCCTGCCTTGTGAGCAGACCTCCAAAGGCACACGTTCTGCGCCTCCCCCTGCGCTCCCCTTGCAGGTCCACCCAACATACACTGCTGCCCACAGAGCTCACAATTCAAAACCTGTGCACTTACATATATGTAAATAAGGCCAGCAGATCCTTAATATTCTGGATATTCTGGGCGCAAGCTAAGTACTTCAAGCTGGCAGCTTGCTCCCAGCCCACGTGGGGAATCAGGAGAAAGATGAAGTTGGGAATGGAAAGCCCTGGATTTTCTGAATCAGACCTCTTGCATAAGGGTAGAGGTGTCAGGAGTGTGGTTGGTGTTCCCAGGTACAGCTATGTGAAAGCTACCAGTCTGAGCTAAGAAGGAATTAAATTATAGACCACTGAGGAATTATATGATAGATTTGCTTCTGATGCACTATAGTTATAATTAGCCTCATTTCCTATGGAAACGAGGTTTTATAATCACACCATGTGGCTGTGTATTCATCATCTCTCTTCATCTCCTCTGCTGAATGACTTTTCAGTTCTTCGGGTACTTTCACCTAACTGCAACAGATGACAGCCCCACTGGGAGCAGGCGCCAGCAGCACACCGTGTTAGCAAAAGGAACACGCATGGCTCTCTTGCCCTTTGAATGCTGCCCCAGTGACAGGAAAAGCTTCAGCTGAGCTGACATCTTATTAGAAGCTAGAAATATACCAAGAAACATACCAAAAATACAAATTAATCAGAAATCAATCATAGCATCCCACAGGTTTCTGTGGAAGCTGAAGCTTTCTTTCCTCTTGTGCAATTAAACATTCCACTATAACATGCTTTTTGTTTTCCAATAGCTCCCCAAACCAGAACACTGTGGGGCCATGGGCAGCAATACAGGTTCATGTGTTCAAAACGTCACCTTACTACTGCAAATGCAGCAGGATTGTCCTGCCCAGGCAGGCAAGACACTTGCCAGGGGCTTCTGCCTGCCCAGAGATCACTCCCAGAATGGCCAACTTCTCTGTGCGTCTGCTAACGTTATCTGGGTAGCACAAAGGTAGAGGTGACTGAGGTATTTCCTAAGGTGCATAACCTTTGAACAAACTACCACACCTTGTAAATTGGATGGAATAATTAGGGTTGGTTAGACCCAGATGTAACCCACCTGGTGCATCTAAAGGTACACAGTGCTACACATGGGACTCAGGGTGCTACAGAACTGAAACAAGTCAACTGCCAAACAAATGTGTAGGCAGCCACTCCAGTCACGCTTGCCGAAGAAAGAGTGGGAGATAACAGTATTGGAGCCAAAGATAAATATTTTGATGTTTCTTTAGCTGAATTAATAACTACAATATGTCCATTATGCAGTATAGAACATGGAAAAACAGGTAGCACATGGAAGCCCAGTGGTGTAAACTCAGATTTCAGTGTGCATTCTACCTCACAGTAAATAGGGTAAGAATGGTGTAGCTTAGCTCTCTGTCCTAGAGGCATATGCTTCCTTAATTTTATAGAGAGATGAAGAGATACAGTAGGGACTGAGAGCAGCCAACACACTGCAAGTTTTATCACAGTTTACCTCTGAGTAATTTGTTTACATGCCCACACCCTTATAGTGCCATGTTGTATGCCTATCAAAGCATGATTTGAAGACCTAATGCATAAGAAGTAACAGCCCTTTAAGTTCAAGAGTTTCCTGTCCAACAAAAAGCAGAAGAAATTCTCACCATTTCAGGGACTCACCAAAACATGAATGTGCGCTGCCTTGCAGCTTGTACAGTAGGCTGTAGTACAAGCATCAGTGGTGTTGCACTGGGGCTGAACACAGCCCCGTGGCTTTGTTTAACATGCACCACTTCTTTCCTGCACACAACACCTGGGAACCCTGGGCTGTTCGGTGGAATACAGTAACTAATTCATAATCTGCTATGAGATTTGACACGGCGAGGTTAGAAGAGATCTCATTAAGATTTTGAAAGTTGATTTTAACAGCAATGGTGCTCCAGAGTTTTCAATGTACATTTTTAATTGTATATTTGCTATTACAAATGAAAACCAAGAAAGAAAAGGGAGAGATGGAAACTGATCTGCATTTTCAGGGATGGGGAAGTTCATACTGGAACAATTAGAACCAAAGTAAGCTATGCTGACGGTGCTAGAGAATGAAATCATCCATCCACACAACAGAAACAACTTGATACTATAAGCTCCCTGATGCTACTGTCAGCATATCTCACTCAAGCCAGTGTGAAAAACCGAAAAGGAGATGGATGAATTTTGCCAGTTCATTCAAATCAAACTGTTCCAGAGAGACTTTCTGACTTTTCAAAGGCATTATTAAGTCAATCCAATATAAAGGAAAATTGTTTAGTATTTGTACTCTATTTTGTTCTGACTTTGCCATTTCAACAGATACCTGTGACTGCTTAAGCTGAATCCAAAACTACTAATGGTAAGTGTGCAACAAAAATACCCCCCCAAACACTGTCAAACATTATAAATAAAATTCCCCAAAGAAAACCTTTAATGAAATGGCAGGTTCAGGTTTCTAAGTGGCAAGAATACGTGGCTTGCATGAAGTTTACAAAGCCCAAGCACTTAAAAGCAGGAAAACAAATACTTGAGGACATTATTACTTGAGCAGGCAGCATAATAAATGCATTATTCTTATCAAGGATAAAGAATTCCCATAGTGATACATTAGCTCTAGAACACAAGTCCTGCATTTAACCGGATGATTCATCACAAAGTTGGCCAGTTTGCAGAAAAAGCAAATCCACCAGGATAGACAATGATGAAGCCCAGGAGAGAGAAAGAGAGAAGTTCAGTAGATAAGTTAGGTGTCCTTCTTTTCTCTTTCAATAATTTCCTTTGTTCTATGTTAGGTCTAACCTACAATCTCTGGGTCCAGTGTTCCTTCTTCCACACTATTAGCATGGAAATTGCCCACAAGACAATATATTCAGATGCATACCTACTGACACCAACTGGAAAAGTTAACCCTTACTTTTTTCTTCCTTTTTGTTTTTCTTTTCACAGTCACACGTACCACTTTGGCAGTAAATCCTACAACATCAGGTTCCTGCTGGCTTGCAGAAGACAGAGTTGCTATCAATCAGAAGAAAACATGCTGTTACCTTGGTGCAAGAACTCCGTGAATCATACTTATAGGGACTGAGTCCAATCCATGCCACAAAATATAGTGCACTAATTGCTTTTTAAAAAACACAAGACTGATTTTTCCCTGGGATTGCAGAGGGAGTCATGAATGCTCACTGCTTTTGAAAATGAAGCTCATAGCTGACTATGTAGGGTGATGAGACCCATTTAGAATTTTTATTCCCCCCCCCCAAATAAAATAAAATAAAAAACAAACAAACAACAACAACAACAAAAAGAACACTACAAACTTTGTTAAGAATTTAGTAGTCAATGTGAGATGAATGGCAATTTTCACCAACAGAAACAGTACACAGCTACAGTCACTGATGAATGCGGCAATGAACAGATGCAGTGATCCAGCAAACTATTTTTAGGCTTTCCTAGCACAGGAGGAGAACACCTAGAGTAAACTTTCAAGTTTTCAAGGAAAGCCGTACTAAAGTTAGGCAAACACGCCCCGGTTATAAAATTACCACCCTGCTACGTTGAGCCCAAAGGGCACCGTGTGTAGTAACACTGTGACAGCGGGGTGACATACAGCAGGGTGACATTCAGCAAGGCGCACACCGCTCGGCCCCAGCCTTCCCCATTTATTCTCCCTCCCCAGCAGCAAAGCCCGGGCCAGCTAGGGATGCGCTGGAGCTGTCCCCGCCGGGCTCACCCCAGGAACAGGCCCGGCCGCTGCCTTCCCCTCCCCGCAGCCCGACACCGGCCGGGGGTGCCCTTCCCGCCCCCCCCACGGCAGCGGGGCTCTCACCAGGTGCATGGCCAGCGGCAGCGTCAGCAGGAAGAGCCACAGATAGAGGTGGCAGCTGTTGGCAAAGGCGCCCAGCTCCGGGTCGTGGTACCAGCCGCCGGTCAGCGCCGCCCACACGCCCTGCACCACCAGCCGCGCCGCCGGCGACACCATGGCCGCCCCCCGCCGCCGCCGCCGCCACCACCGCCAGCGGCGCCCCTCAGCCGCCCCCCGCCGCCGCCGCCGCCGCCATGCCGGGGGCCCGCGGATTCTCCCATGGTGCCCCGCGACGCCGAGCATCCCGCCCGTCCCCGCCCCGCGCCCGCCCCCGGGATGCTCCGGGGGGGCTCGGCGACACGCCCGGGGGGGGCCGGAGACGCGCGGCTCCCCGTAAGGCCTCGGCAAAGCGACAGGCGCCGAGCGGGGACGGGGAGGGCGCAGTCGTGGCGCTGCCTCGCACGCGTCTGCAAGGAGCGCGCCGAGTGCAATTAGCCCCTATCAACAACAGGTTCGCTGCGTGACAGCTCACGCGGGTGGTTTTGCTGAAAAAAAAATTGCTTTCCGCCTGCGTCCTGACAAGTGAAAACATTGGCGTGTACACCTCCGAAAAGCAGAGATGGGTAAAGAAAGGCGGAACTGAAAAGCTTCTTCCAAACTTTCTCCTGTTTTTTTGAGACAGCTGTCGGGTGTTATTTGGAAGCCCCAGGTGGCGAGGGCTTCACTGGAGCTGATGCAACATTTGTGTCACATTAGGGCGATTTGTCCTCCCATCCTCAAATCCTGCCACTCTCCTCCATCTCTTGTTCACTAACGTTGCCACCGAGCATTTTCTGCTGTATGGGTACTTGCGGGTACGAAGGGCGCTGTCATTTCCAGCCCCGGGCACGTATCCTGGCCGTAGCGCAGCTGTACAGCACTGCAGCTGCAGTGGAGTGACGAGGATGAAAAACGTGACCGCAGACTCCTCGGGAGAACTGAGCAGCGACCTTCACCTTCAGCAGCCTGCATTCCCTTCTTCTCAGCGACGACTCCACTAGGTGGTGCCATGGGAAAGGTTACAGGAGCCTCCTGTCGTCCTCTGTAAGATTATTTCCATTATTAGAACACCTAGGGACAGCAATTACATACCCACATCCTGGGGTGCTCGGTGCTGCAGAAGCAAGAAGCATGACCCGAGCGCAGAATGACCCGAGCGCAGCAATTGCTCGTGCATAATGGTACTTCGGGGAGCAAATTTCGGAATAAGAGCTCTAAATAAATATTTAAACTCTTTGCTGTGCTGCAACCAATACCTCGCCTGACCCAAAACATTCCACAGTTAATTAGTTCCTGCAGATTCCTTCGGATAACAGATAAAGTTCAAGGTGGAATTTGTGTGGCAGAACGCGTGTATTACAACATACTTTATGGCTTTTATAATAAGGCAAATATGCAGATAAGGAGAAGGCTTGCAATTATCTCTCTGAATAGCTGCAAGGCATTCTCTTATATTAAAGGAAATGGGAAAAGACTCGATAGACACGCTGGTTCTGCATTCTTTCTTTATGGTTAGCACAGTTCAGTAAGTCACTGTCTAATTTTCCCCTTTTGTGGAGAGCTGCAGACATGGTTTAGGCTGTGGGATAAAAAGGAATTTATTAACTTTGTGTAATTTTAATTTTTGCATGACTATTTTGGAACCTTGGGATATCCAGTTGCAAATTTTGTGTTTACGGGCACTACTCGGGATGCGGGTTTTTGTGTGAAAACTCAAGCGGCACTCATCACGTCTGCTAATTCTACCCGGCGATGTGGTTTGGCACCTTCCCCAAGCCTCTTCTAGCCACCTCGGTTTCCACCTCTGGAAACCATCCCTTGGCAGCAGTTGCATCCAGGGCATCGGGCTTGGTGGGACAAAGCAACCGGCTCCCGAGATGAAAACAAATCTCGTTCAACTCTGAGACGCGCTTCCCACAGCGTTGGTGAGGAGACAATGCGTCCCCGAGCCCACACACTTCCTTCAGGCTTCCAACAAAATTGGTGCTTAGAAAATGTTTTTTTCCAGATGGGACCTGTAAAACCTGGACCCAGAAATAGCGGGTGTGGAGAAGGTGCTGTTTCCAGGCTTTTCCTAGAGAAGCGGCAGGGCCACGCGGGGCCGAGGCCCTGTCAGGCCTCACAGGGGGGGACGCTGAACACGGCTGGAGGAGGAAGCTCGCTGCGTGCGAGCCACCCGTCCACCCGCAGCGGAACTAGGGAAGCCGGGTTTCCTCAGAACCACCTCGGGCTTTATTCGTGAGCACCGCACACGACGGAGGAGCGGGCAACCCGCTGAGGGGGACCACGCTCCCCTTCCCGACCGTTGGGGCCGTTAACCGCCGCCTCAGCCGCGCGCACCCCTCCCACCCCCCGCGACCACCGGACCGTCCGCTCCACATTCTCCCCCCCCACGTGCCTCCCGCCGTCCAATCAGCGGCGACAGCGCGGGGAGCGGAGCGGCGCCGCTCCTCCCGCCCTCCCCGCTCGGCGCTTGCGCGCTCCTGGGCGGCGGCGGCCGGGCCCCGCCCCTCCCCGTGCTGTGCCCGCCCCTCCCTTCCCCTCCCTCCCTCCGCGGCGGCGGGGCGGCGGCAGGTGGGGATGCGGCCGGGCGGGCGCCCCGCGGGCGGCGGGGGCTGAGCTCGCTGCCATGGCCGCGCCGGGGAGCGGCGGCCGGGAGGAGCCGGTCCCGGTGGCGGCGGCCCCGCTGTGGACGGCGCTGTACGACTACGAGGCGAGCGGCGAGGACGAGCTGAGCCTGCGGCGGGGGGACGTGGTGGAGGTGCTGTCGCAGGACGCGGCCGTGTCCGGCGACGACGGGTGGTGGGCGGGGAAGATCCGGCAGCGCCTCGGCATCTTCCCCGCCAACTACGTGAGCCGCCGGCCGGGCACTGGCGGAGGAGGAGAAGGAGGCGGAGGGGAGGCGGCGGCGGCGGCGGTGGGGGGCAGCCCGCCCGAGATCGACTTCGAGCACCTGCAGCTGCGGGAGGTGATCGGCGTCGGGGGCTTCGGCAAGGTGTACCGGGCTACCTGGCGGGGCCGCGAGGTGGCCGTGAAGGCGGCGCGCCGGGACCCCGACGAGGACATCACGGCCACGGCGGAGAGCGTGCGGCGGGAGGCCAGGCTGTTCGCCATGCTGAGGCACCCCAACATCATCGCCCTGCACGGGGTGTGCCTGCGGGAGCCCAACCTCTGCCTCGTCATGGAGTTCGCCCGCGGAGGGTCCCTCAACAGGGCCCTCGCCGCCGCCGCCGCTTCCTCCTCGTCTTCCTCGTCCTCGTCTTCCTCCTCGGCCGCGCCCGGGGCTGCCCGCATCCCCCCGCACGTCCTGGTGAACTGGGCGGTGCAGATCGCCCGCGGCATGCTCTACCTGCACGACCAGGCCATCGTCCCCATCCTGCACCGCGACCTCAAGTCCAGCAACGGTGAGTCCTGCTGCCGGATGGCCACAGGCCTCCGGGCATGGCACTGCAGTCGCTTGCCCACCAAGCTGGCCTGGGCACAGTTCCCCCGTCCCACTTCTCCCAGAGAGGTGTCACAGCCTGGGGGACTCTGCCAGTGCTGTCCCAGAAGCTGGCTGCAAACCCAGCCGGGTAGGTTGAGGAGAAGAAGGACTCGCTGGAAAAATACGCGGAGCAAAGTCCTGGTCTCTCGGGCGGGAGCTCGCTCAGAAGGGAAGCGGGATGCAATCTTTGCACAGTCACGGCTGCAGATTCACGAGACTCCTTTGCTCGCTCGCACACGTTTGGTACTTCTGCTTTCACAAGACCTTGGCTTACTATAACTTCTGAAGGCAGGTTTCACAAAGTTATCGCTTGTGAACACTTGCACGTGTTTTGTTTTACGTTCTGTGTTTCTAGCTTTGATAAAACTCACCTGCATAGGGAGCGTTGACACAGAAGAGACAGTAGCTTAAAAACAGTAGAAACTTTTGTGCTGTTGCCAGGTTGGCTTTCAGCCTCTGGCATGGACAAGAGCACCTGAAAGAGTGAGGGAGTTACTCAGTTCGTGCCTAGTGAATCCTTCATCCAGCTGCTGGAGCTGAGACAGGAGCATCTAAGAGAGTTGTGCTTGAACAGTGGTTCGCTGGGATAGAGGTGTTTATGGCTTGCCATTACAGTTGTTTCAAATTAGCTACCAGAAAGTAGAAATCGTAGTCCGTACAGAAATGGCTGAAGCAGTCTCTGCTGCCTTTCCTTTTTGTTCTGAACAGCCCAAATGTGCGGCAGTGTTACTTTTTTTTTTCAGTTGGGCATCCTTAAGTAGTTAAGTCAAAATGAAAAAGCTTCATTCAAGTTTGAAGCACTTTGTTTAAAAGGCTTTTGCAGTATGCCTTGAAGGTCATCATGCATGGGTTGTTAAGACAAGGCTCAGTCATGGGACTGTTCCCGAGAGTACTTTCACTATTTGTTTGATAAAGAAAGGACCTAGCTCAGCTGTATTTGTGGTTCTGTTTGTAGTGCAAGATGATGAACTCCTGGAACATTGCTTTAGGACCTGGCAGACGTCACGACCAACGCCTTAAATCATATGCAGCTGACAGCAGGCAGCTTGTGTCCTCCTAGTTTGCTGCTGTGCTCAGTCTGAGCTGTTTCTCCTTTCGTATGTCTGCCTCTCCTTAGACAGAATGGGTTGCTATACGCTACCCTCCTAATTTGACGGTGGCAAAGTCCGTATCTGAAATGCATAACCCTGTGGTTTAGCATAGCGCTTAGAGCTGAGCTGGTGACTGCTGTGAACTGATTACCATTATCATCTATGTGCATGTAGATAATGGCAGAGCATTTTAAAAATGTGCTTTTAATTACAACCTCAGTATACGCGCTTATTCACTTCTTTCATTATTAACCACTGTTGCACATGCAATTAACTTTAGCCACTTAGTTTTCTCACCCACGTTTCTTTATCTTGGTGAAGCTTGAAGACAGCCTTGATCATCCACCTAAAAGATAACACTGGAAGTCAGTAGGATGCTAGTGATACTGTAGTCATTACGTTCAACAATTTTAAATGAAATTAAAACGACTGCGAGTCCTGACTGTGTACTGCTACATCCCTTGTCCTTTCATCCAGGATTTCACTTGGTTCTGTTACCATCACCTTTTCCAGCCTTACATGCTGGGAGTAGAAAGCTGCAGAGGTGACTGGCTGACTTGCCTGGCATGGATGGCAGCGGCTTAGCGATGGCTGTAGCCACAGGCAGGGCTCTGCTGCAGGATCTGGCTGCTCATCGCTGCTTTCTGTGGACTGCTAGACGTGGGGTTCAGTGCTCTCCATTAGGTAATGCCAGGTACTGTGCCAACATGTCCATTTCGTGCTAGCTTACTGATTTCCACTGAGAAGGGATTTTTTCTTCCCTTGACAAGAGATTGGAAAAATGAACTCCCTTAATATGGTGTGCTACAGGATGCTCACCAAACTCTTTCACTACCAAATAAGAACTATGTTTTCTAGCCCCTTCCATCAGTGTATTTGATCCAGAAAGGATATATGTCTGGACTTGTGGTTGGAAGGCAACAGACAAAGGCAAGCATGTGATTTCTCTCCAAGCCATTTCCAGGATTTGGGATCTGTAGGACAGTATATCTAGTGGTGTTCACTGACACCAAACTGACACGACAGTTTAGAGAAGGTGCCATAGTCTTCATAGTAGTAATAAGAACAGCAGATTTTTATTACTTATATATCTTAGACATTAGTGCCCAGCTAGGTTAGTATACACAGGTTTCTTTGGGGTCCCCTTAGGAGATGGGAAAAGGTTTTTGTTTCTGTCAAAGCAATAAATGAATACACATGCAAATGTTTCCAATATTTGGAATAAAAACTAGCAAGGTTCATGAGGGCTGAACAAGGGATTAAGGGGGTAACTCCTGGCTTTTGTTAGTATCAGAGTTTCCTCAGTTCTGGAGTTCCTTACTTAGTGGTTATTCAGAAGTAGACAAAACAAAGATGTAAAGACCACTCAGCTTTTAATAGGTCTGATGAAATTAAATATAGTAAGCATAGACGTGGCCATTAATGGTGATTTGCAAATTAGTTGTGGGTGCTCTATAAAAACTTGTGCAGGTGACAAGGTGAGAAGTTTCTCTGGAAAAGAACAGAGTCTATTTTGAGAACATAGTCTATGTCTTCCTAATAAGCAGTTCTTATGTTCTTAGATATAGTTTACAGGTTACGGAGATGATCTAAAAGAAGGGTGAAAAGGAGAACTTTACCTATCCAAAGAAAAAAATTAAAGGAAAAACTGAGGTTTTCCAAATGAGCATTGATAGTCAAGGAATTCTGAATTAAAGAATAAATTGAATGAAATACAGGTATCTTAAGCTGTGAAAAATACAAAAAACTTGAACATTCTTAACTGTATCTCCTAGGTACAAGTATAATCTCAATTAAGTGTGCCAGTTGATCATGAAGAAGTTGCTTTACTGAAAATAAAATCACTCATGTACAAGACTGGATGCTAGTAGTAACATGGGGATTGTTTTGGAGGGTTGCACTTCTCAGTGGGTTTGCTGACTCTTTCAAAGGGCAACTTTTTTGTTAACTGGGGTTGTTTAGAGACTTGGTGCCACCTCTTCTGATGCTTTTCTTGGAGTTTGAATAAAGCTACTGGTATGTTCAGGTAAAACGAGCTAGGCTTCACCTTCTGAAATGTAGCATAGAGAATGCAGAAGTTTGTGGTTTGGGGATTGATTTCAGATTGTGCAGTACTTCTGCCTAAAAAATGTGTTTTATCTCTAGTACAGCAGCTTTGTGTACTTGCAGAAAGCATTACAAAAAGTTCAGAATATCTTGGTTATGGCATGGACACATCCATGAGTACAAGGTAAAGCACGAAGTTGATTAGGTGCGGATTCAGTGTACTAGCATAATACTGATAAGTCCTCTGTATTAGTTTGTTATAGATGGGTATGAAAGGAAGGTTTGGTTTGCTGTGACTTCCACTAGTGCTTCCAGAGTCCCAGGGTCCACTGCAGTCCTCGCTTCTCTGAAGTGTGCTGTGTTTGTATTGCTTTTAGAAACGTCAAGAACAGCTTGATTTGCAAGGATTATTGAATAAGGCTGTGGATGTGACAGTGCTAATGAAAGCAGTACTTGAAATCTGAAGGAATCAAATGTACAACAATAGCGAAACTGCAACCGGACAATCCACTTTAATGTAGCATTCTTCAAACTAATCTCGTGGAATAAATTTGATGAGGGAAGGTGTACTGGAATTTGAGGAAAAGCAAGGACGAATAACCTCTGGTTCTTTGTTATAGGTTATTTACAGTGGAATTGCTTGCATCTTGCTGCTAAAAACTCCCTTAAAATAAGATGGAGATGTTTTCAAGAATCTGCAACATCTACTTTCCCTTTAACTTTATCCAGCAATGTTATGCTAGCTGCTGGGTGAGGGGATGAAAAGCTTTACATCAAATTTCTATTTGGTATCTTAATCAATTTTATTCAGAAATCATTGGGGTGCATAATTTGTCTCCTGGCTCTGTTTTGAAGAGGGAAGGCTTGTGACATCACAAGTAAAGCTGTAAGGATTGCTTATACATTAGAGTGCTTGAATATGCAGTGTCTTCTAAGGAACAGTTACGAAGAAAAATCCAAATGAAATTATTATAGCTGGTTCTGGTAGTTTTGAGGGAGAAGAGGACTCTTTTCTGCAGATTCGAGCTTCAACCCAACTTTCTATGTCTGGAAATAAAGTCCCAAGATGTCTTCTAATGCCAGCAAAACTTGGAGTTGTTTCTGTCTTTAGCCATGAGCCAATTACTGCTCACCTGATATATTATGTTTTTTTTTTTTTTTAAAGTGGTTTTGAGTTTTCTGTGGGCATGTGCTCTCCATCTCCCTCACCTCCCTGTGATGCTCTCAGTCATGGTAGTTTTGCTCCTCTGCTCCCTGGGATTTTCTTGGTGTCCCTGCTGGGCTAGCCATAGCTGTCACAGGGTACGAGGGCCTTCCTGCTGCCTCCTGTAGCAGCCTGCATCTGCTGTCATCAGTTTGAAAACACCTCGTGTAGCCTTGCTACCTGCTCAGCTGGCAATTCTGGCTGGCATCTGTCTCTAAGGTCTGGAGGGGAAAGAGCATTTCTCTGGTGGACTTGATGGATGTTCCTGTTCCATAAGATGGCTGACGTCCATGAAAACCCAAAGGGACCTGATGGCTCCAAGAACATGGCTGTGCTTTCAGTATTTTATCTGACAGGCAAATAAAATAGTGGGGCCAAAAGTTACTGGGGCACGGGGGAAGGACCAACAGATTTTTCTTCAGGAATGCTGGCATAAAGAAGACCCTTAGCGCACAGGTAGTGGTCTGCTGTTCCTAGGTCACGTGCTGGATCGTCCTCTGGTTAGGAAGATGCTCATTATATAGATACTTCTGTAGATGCTTTGTGAGCCACTTATTTGTTAGCAGTTTAAAATTCTTCTGCCTTAGTGTTCAGTGCTGTGCTCATATAGGAAGTCATGGTAATTAAATGCTACTGTTCTTAATTGCTTAAATTACATAAAGCTTAGAAACTGTTCCAGGTATACCAGCTTCCTAGCCCATCTGTATGAGCTTAAGTAGCCCTGCCTTGTGCTGTGCTGTAAAGATAATGCTGCTGCATTGCAACAGAAAAAACTGGTCATGCATCCTGGATATGTGGAGCAGGAAGGAGCTCTGGTTTTAGCAATCTTGTCTGATTAAGTATTCTTAAAAAATACCCTCGTGCAAACTGTAGGATTGCCGGATTTCATCAGCTTTGAAAACAGCATCTCTTTCGAAGGTTATGAACTATAAAAGTTAGCGTGTCATTGAATTCAAGTTCGTTTTTCTCTTTGGTATCGTTGTATCGATTGAAAGCGTTCTGCTTTGTTTCATAAAACCTTGCTCCCAGTATTCGATGTGCTCTGACTGTTGTAGATAGGGATTTTATTTTCTGTATTTTTAGAGGACCTGATGGCCTGCTGGGTTCTGTGGGAGCAGCAAAGGCTTAGCAGCCTTGAGACACAGTCTATCAAAAGAAATGTTTTGTGTTATGCCCATTACATTTTCACTTGATACATTTACTTGCCGCATGTAAATACCTTCTATCTTTTGTGTTCAGAAAGAGATACTGGAATTCAAGAAAGAACGATTTTAAATAGCTGGTTACTGTGGCTTTCACCATCTGCAGTAGAAATAGCTAGTGCTAAAATGTCATAGAGGTTAACTTCCAGCTGAAGGATGTGTTTTGGCATTTAAAAATAATAAACTGTTTCTTTCTCTTATTTGGTGTTAAGATTCTGCTCCTTCAACAGGCAGTATAGTTAACAAACAATAATGCTATTTTGATTTCATTCTGCATCTCACTTGGTTCTTCATGGCTTTCTCCTCTCCCTGTCTATTTTCTATTTTCTGTCTCCTGCTGTAAGACACCAGATGAGCTGTTTTACAGCTGTTGAAGTCTTTCTCCTCCTGCTCCTTGTTGGACTCCTCCCTGGGAGGATTCTACAAGAGGCTCATTTGGGCCAAGGTTTCTGGAGACCTCTTGTTGCCCGGCATGGGCAGTCACATCCTAGTCTGCATCTCGCAGATTTTCTGATTTTTTCTGAAATGACTGTTTTGGGGGTGGCATTACATTTAGAGATGCAGGACTTTGAATAACAGTGTTTGTAATAAATACCAGTATATTAAAAAGGACTTGAAGCATTACGTAGCTGGATTATTTTTTTTAAAGCTGGTGCCCTAGGATGTGGTCGCATACCTACCTGTGAAATGGTACTGAGCAAGCAACTCATTTCATTAGAAGTCAGTGGAAAAACAGGCAGCTTAATAGCTCCCATATGATGTTGAAATACTTGTACAATTTTGTTTGTTCCCCTAAACACTGGGAAAACAAATTTGCATGATGAGTGTAATGTTTGTGCGAAGAGGTATTGTATTAAATAAACATAATGCAAAAATGTAACTGAGATTTGGGCGTTGATAGTGTTAGCCAACGTTAGAAACATGTGAGAGGTAACTGAATTTTCAGTTCCAGCTGTGTTTCTCCCCACCGCCTTTTGGGTCTGCAAGCACAGTGCATGTGTTTGGACCCTCTGACTAAATATTGTAAGTTCATAGTTATGTTCTGCAAACTCAAAAGAATGGAGAAGTAACACATCATTGAACTGAACTTGAATGTCGAACGCTATTTTGTGGTTTCTTTGACCTTAGAAGATAATGGCTTTTTGTTTGCAGCCTTTTATTTTTCTTATCAGAAAGCATAAACTTTCTTCTAAACATGCTTCAGTGTTTCAAGTTTTGTGGCCTTGTAGAATGAACGTTTGCAAGGAGTATTTGCAACATGGATGACTTCTGCCCTTGATTTTTTTATTTCTGATTATCTGTTTAAATTTGAAACATTGAACCTCAGTTCAGTGGTCTTCAGTAGTAATGCTTATAAAAAGTGCAGTGATTTGTTTTTTAAGCTTTTTTTTTTCTTGTTAGAGGTAAAATTATGGCATTGAAGTCAATAAAATTGTAAATGAAAGTATATTGAAGACCAAATGACTTATCTGTCTATGGTAGCAGTACCAAACTAATAACTGGTGTCATAAATTTATGTTCCTGGTTGGACTGTTTAGAACTAATTTCACCATTTTTACCTTGCTTCACCATGTTACCAGAGCTTTACTCTAAACCAGTAGCTGCCAGTAAATGGTTTTATAAATTTTGACCCACTTTAGTGCCTCTGAAAGTCATGGGTTTATATATAAAACAAATTTGCATATAAGTATAAATAAAAAATACTGTATAATGTCACCACATAAGTATTCTTCCTGCCAGGTATAACCTTTTTTTTTTTTGTATGGGGTCATAGCTCCAGTTAAATCAATCCTAGACATGCCAGTGTTGGCTATATAATCATGCTTTGTTCTCTTCATAGCTACTAAAATCTGTGTTTTGGCAGGTGTGCTATTAACTTGGAGCTGATAAGCTGGCCCTCCCTCTGAAAAATGCAGGAGTAAGTGCTTTGTTTCTGTGGTTTGTTATAGGACAAAGTAACTCCTGGAACTGGATGTATTTTGGTCCTGTATGTTTGGGTTGTTTTTTCTCTTTCTTTTCTACTAGGATTAGATGTCATTGTTCTTCCTGAAACTAATTGTATTTCTTTTCTCCTATTGTATTATATAAAAAGGAAAAGTTATCATTTTAAACTTGTTGCTGAATCTACACTGAGACAAAAGAGTGGGTTTTCCCTTCCATTTTCTCTTCCCAAGAGAAAGAGTGCTGCCAAACGTGCAAAGTACTCATTTTAAATTACACATTTTGCCTTTACTATTAAAGAAGATTAGAGCTCTTGGAAACACACAGTTGTGAGAGGCTGTTCCTCAGCTCTCAGAAGAAGCTGCAAGGATTTAACAAACACTTGTTATATTTTTTCTGTCAAGTTTTGTATTTAGAAAAATAAAGAGGTGGGCTCAAAAATTCTTTTTTTCTGATTTATTTTGAAACAGGCTGAGTTTAGCAAAAAAAAAAAAACAAAAACCTCTTTCAAATGTTCTTTAAAATAAATTGCTTTAATTCTCAGATGAAACTGACAACCGAAGTCTCAGACCTTTATGGAATGTAGGTTATTAAAATCTCTCATAGAAATGACATTAAAGGGGTTTCATTTGAAGTGATGAGTTTCTCAGGGAACTCAGTGACTACACTTGACAAAGTGTCTACAACCAGAGTTTGTTTGGATTCTTGGACTAATTTTTCATAGTGTAGGCATCTTCAAAGGGAGAGGGAAAAATTATTTTGTCTTGAGTTTATTCAGCTGATTCTTTTCAATAGTAAATTTCATCCAAGATGATTTTATAATAGAATCCAGCTTTGCTGCTTTTTCCATCTTTACACCTTTGAATAAAACTAGTTGTAAAAGAGTTGGATCTACTAACTCTGAAATAGATGAGGGACCATAACTGAAGAGGAGTTTAAGGTATGTATTTTAGTGATAGCTAGTTCTTACAGTCTTGTTTTTGACATCAGCCTACACCCTTATACTTCAGTTTGGTTAGTAAGTCACCTTTATAGATAGAATGTGTTTTGAGTTGATTTATTTTTTAGTGTGTATGTCTATACATTTACTTAAAACTTTTCTAACCAATCTTTGATTTCAAAGTGGTACTTTCGTGCATAAAATATCCTAAAACAAGCACAACAAATGCAACTTCATACGGGTCACAAAAAGTAAAGTAACAAGGAAGTACATAATTGACAAGTATAATGTGTTACAATCAGGAAAAGTATGTCAACTATGTAAATACTTCCATGTATTCAGAAGCTGTGTATTTTCCTGATTAGCTTGAAATAAAATATATAGCAAGTGATCTTCTATTTACTGGAAGAAAATCTAAATCCAAAAGAACTTTGAATTAAATATTCTTGCTTTTTAAAATTAAGTATTGAGCAGGTGATTTGACTAATGATAGCTAAGTTAATTTGTTAGCTTGGTTCTGAAGAAAGGTAACCTCTTGCTTCTGGATGTTATTTCTGAGATTATAAACCTCAGCTGCATTGGCCTTCTGAATTTGGTATGTTGCATAGCATGCATTAGTTTACTTTGAAGGGAATGTCCAGGTCGTGATTTTGGAGTAAGGGAGGTATTAGCACATTCTCTGAAAATTTATTTTGGAGAAAATGGTACCTCATGAATTAAGTACTGTCTATGACTCTCCTTTTGCAGTTTGAGTATAATAGCTCTGGTTTGGCCTTTTTTTTTTTTTTTTTTTTTTTAATAGGAAGGAATTGCTTAAGAAAAATAAAATAAATTATTCACTATTTCCTAACAAAGATGATTATCTTTAAGGAATGCATAATCACCCACTCTACTTTGTAGAGCTTGAAACTAAAAGAATCCTATAGTCAGGAATGACTGATTTACCACCAAACTATTGCTCCTAGTTGCTCTTAACATTTCTTTCTAATCTCCCTGCATTTTGGTCACTGTTTTTATTGCATAGCTGCCTTTTATAAACTAGTAACAAGCAAAAAAGAAAGACCTTAAAAGCTCACTTGAAAACAAAGTAATTGATGTATTTCACATAAGTATGGAATTTGCTGGTAGGTACAGTGTAAATGAGTGCTGTGAGTTTTAAAAGTAAGCTTCAGTGTAGACTGATTTCTATGGAATTATAAAATTGTGGAGGAATTGCTGTAGTGAAGTAACTCTTAAGTGCAAAATTTAAATAGAATTAATCCTGGTATTTTACTAAACAAAGAACTTGAATGTTTAGTGTACAATCTGCTTTTTTTTTTTTTTCCTAGTGCAACATCCAAATCCTCCATTTTCAGAATTTACTTTTTAAACTGGTAATTATTTGAATGTCTAATTATAAATGCTTGTTACCTCTGGTACTTCCTCTTAAGGCATAACAGAAATTTCTGTTTTGTGTTGCAGAACTATCAGAATAGCAGGTAAAGTACAGATGGCAGGCAGGAAAATAACTCGCAGCATCTGCGGTGTGTGCCAATAACTTGTTAAAACTCCTTCTTTCTCTCAAGTTTCCATTTGCCCAAAGTTGCTTTAATAATGGTTATTAAAGACGTGAAGGGGAAGCAAAAAAAATGGTGATGCAAGGTATGTTGCAGCCGTTGAAATCACTTCACTCCTCTCTCTTCTCCTTTCTTCCAGACACTCAGGCGAGTCTTTGTCGTTCTAATGGTTTGCCTGTTTTTTTTGGTGCCACATGTCCCTCTATGGGATATGTTTTTCTTATGTGGTTGGTGTGTATTTGTAAATCCTTGCTATCAAGGACATTTTCTGTCAAGTCAAGTCTTGTTTTGGCTTTCCAGCTGGGAACACTTTGTTCAGGACTTCTTAAATATATGTTGGCTTGTGTGAGGTAGATTTTTCTTTTTAAGCTAGATGTTTTTAAATAAATATATTTAAGAACAAATTATTGAGCTGCTTTCAATTCAGTATGAAAATTAAGAAATTATTAACTTCTTAATTAAAGAATGTATGTAGCGACAAGGCATATAGGATAGTGGAGCACAGTATCCTTATAATCACAGAATCATGGAATGATTTGGGTTAGAAGGGACTTCAAAGACCTCCCAGTTCCAGCCCCCTGCCAGGGGCAGGGACACCTCCCACCAGACCAGGTTGCTCCAAGCCCCATCCAGCCTGGCCTTGAGCACCTCCAGGGATGGGGCATCCACAGCTTCTCCGGGTAGCCTGTGCCAGGCCCTATAAGGGAAGAATTTCTTCCTAATATCTAAACTAAATCTACCCTCTTTTAGCTTAAAATCATTACTCCTTGTCCTGTTATTACATGCCCTTGTAAAAAGTCACTCAGTTTTCCTGTAAGCCTGGAAGTTGAGTGCTGGAAAGCCACTATAAGGTCACCCTGGAGCTTTCTGTTCTCCAGGCTGAGCAAGCCCAACTCCCTCCGTCTGTCTTTGTAGCAGTGGTGCTCCAGCCCTCTGAGCATCCTCATGGACCTACTCTAACAGGTCCACGTCCTTCTTGTGTTGGGGGAACTCAGCAGAATGTGGTACTCCAGGTGGAGTCTCACAATAAGAGGTAGAGAAATGCCTCCTGCATATGTAATCTTTATGTAAAGGATGAAATTATTTTGCTCATGGTGAGCTCTAAACTTTATCCAGTGAGGTGATCACAATCGGACTGATACTGGCTGCAGAGGTGAGGGGCTTAGCTCCTAACAGTTATATTAAGAACTCACAGGAGAAAAGCAAGTTGTCTAAGAAGCAGTGCTGTGTAGACAAATGTATCACCTTTTGTATGCATTGAAGATGTCCTGATCAGTTAATGCTTTCACACTGATAGTTAATTTGCAGTTGAAACACTCAGTAGAGCTGGACATGGCATCTACAAACAGTGCTGAAATTTTAATTTCAAATTGCAATTGGAACCAATTAACAGCTAGAAGGAATGGAGGTGGGTCTCTTAATATTGACAAGGTAGTGTGCTTTATAAGCTGAATATGCAACATGATTAATAAAGATTTATTTATTTATTTATTTATTCTTCTTGTTAATTCCCAGGTAAAGATACAAGGTTGCCCTGCTGGTTTTGATACATGTTGATTTAGTGAATTAACAGGAACCGGATTAATTTACAATGAGATGGAGAGGGAACTGACTGGGGGCATGGGGGGACAACAGTAGCAGCATTGTCTACACAATCTTCACTTAGAAGTGTATACTGCGACCTATTTATTTTCTGTTTTGTATTCTTGAAGAATGACTTAATCGGTGTTAAATATAGTGGCATGTAGGCACTCAACCTGTAATCATATTAACTTAAATAGCTATAATATTAAATAGTTTATATTTGCAAAAAGCATAATGAACTTTTCAGAGAACTGTGGATAAATTGGCAAGACAAGGTGGCAAGTAACTACTAATTGAAGAAAGTAAGATTGCTTAGCACTGTATTCTTAATAGCAACAAAACAGATGCTGAAGAGAGTGTAGTAGAAACTACAAAGAAGGTAAAGAAGATAGGAGTAATCCAAAGAAGTAGAGCATTTCAGGTTATTTTTGTAAATCTAAGCATTAAAAGTGCATCTAAGTTTCCTATGTGTGTTTAATCCTTTGACTTGGCTTCTCTAAGAATGCCTTGTTTAGCACCTTAAACCAATTGTGTAACCCAGAACGGTCTGCTGAAAGTGTTGGAATGCATTATGAAATTAAAATGGATTTAATTGCATAAGTCTTTGGATTTCAAGAAGCTTGTCAAATTCGAGATTGTATTAAATGGGAGCTTTCAGATAGTTAACAAGGTTGGAGAAATATAATGATCTATGTTTAGTAACAAAAAGAAAACTTAAGACTGTAGGAAATAACATTAAAAGAATAGTGTTGAAGATCTTAGTGCTAGGTGGAAGTTTCCTGGTTATGCTGCCAACTAAAAGGTCTGTCCAGGCTTCCCTCAGGCTTGCTTTAAATACTGTTACTTAAACTACATGAATTTAAAAATAAAAAATAAAAAGGGGAGAAAGTGAGCTTGTTGTGTCGAGTTATGCTTTAAACAAAATGCTTGTGATTAAACAAATGGTTTCAATTACTCTTTAGAGTTTCAGCTTAGTACTGGAGGTAGCACTGGGGTTGTTGCCCTAGGTCTGAGTTTGTGTGCACCCCAGGAATCTGACTTGTCTAAATATGCTCTTTCCCATTATTTCTTAACCACTTACAGCCAGTCTTGTAGCCAGGAAGTATCTGATGGCAGTAATACTTGGTGCCTTCAGAAAAAAAAGACCTGGGTCCCTTCTCCCCATTTGTGTAACCAGTTGGTTCCTCTCATGTTCTTTGTTCTTTTTTTAGCATGTAGCAGAGCCCTGCGCCAAACTTTCAGTTCTCTTTTCCGTGGAACACAGCATCTATGTCCTGCCTCACACTTTTTTTTTTTTTCCTCAGAAAGATTTTCAACTCAAGCTCACCAAAAAGAGAGTAGAGCAGAGAAAGCAGCTCTTGTTTAAATGTGGCCAAACCTGGACTGCCACTTTGTGCATCTCTAACTGTTGCTGCTGTGGTTCATGTCTTACCTCTTGCACTCAGTAGATCAAAGCTAGCGTTATCGCTGGAGGTGAGCGAGTTTCAAGATAAAGCAGAGAAAAGGGGGGATGCAGAAAAGGGAATTGGTGAAGGGAAACAGAGAGAAGACTGGGTGCATGTGGGTGGAATGTTACTGGGACTTCTGCCTCCTTTTCAAGCCTGAATTCTGTTCCGTTCCTGATGGATGACAGCTGTATGGGAACAATAGTGGTTCTGTGGAGGTGCTGCCAGTCTATGTTTAATTGGAGAAATGCTGAGCTAGCTGGTGCTTTCCAATTCTGCAAGTCCAGTTATAAAAAGTACAGAACAACTTATCTGCATACTGCTACACCTTGAAATATTTGCAGTATGCAATGAGTAGAAAAAGACTCCAGCTGTAACTATGATAATGCAGAAACCAAGTGGGACAGTTTTAATGGAATTGGTATTTTAGCAACCAGGTTTGACAGGAAGATTGTCAGATATTGTGACTTTTTTGAGGAGCAAGCCAGAAGGGGTTGGTGGGAGAACCGAAGCAATATCTTGGAATCTGGTATGAATCTCTCACCTCCCCTGTAGTTCCAGTTATAAAACTAAGTTTAGTTATGAGCATGCGAGTAAGATGGGCTGGGCAGGGCACCAGGGAGAGCATGGTATTGATAAGAGCACCGATGCTTTAGACCTGCATCCTATTTGTAGACACAGCTGATTTCTGTTCTCAGCCTTGGTTTAGCATAGTGAAGAGGACAAGCTCTGCTGACTTATCTAAATTAAAGGTATTACAGGCTCCTAATTATTCTGTTTTCTGCATCTACCCCAGTTTAGGTTACTGTTGTTGAACATACATATGCAGTTCTAGTCATCCAGTATTTCACGTGAGGTCTTATGCCTTGTACAATTCTAATGATACTTCCCTTTTTTTAGTGCCTCTTAGAATTGCATGAGCTACTTCTGCAACTCTGTGCAGCTGCTGTTTTGGTTCTGCTTCTGTTAGCTAGAATAGCCAGACCTTTCTTCTTCCTTCACCTCTGCTTTATAGCTGTAGAGTTAGGTATCGATCACTTCTACCTTTGTGTGTTTTTCTAGCATGATAACGTGGCCTTCCTCGGAGTGGGGAGTATTTTCTGACTTTGCTGTCCATTCTTGACGTGCACTTTGTATTTTTCATCAGATTGCTAATTGGCACGTGAAGCAAACTTGCTTCCTAATAAATTCAGTGATGACTTCTTTTCATCTTGGTAACTAACCTGTCTTTTGAGATCTTCCTTTATATGGCACTTGTGTAGAATTATTTTATTAGTTCTTACTCTGTCTTTATGATTAAACTTCGTAAAAGGCCCTCACATCTGCTCAGGTCTGCTACCTTATCCCTCTCTTAAAAACTATTTAGCAGGAAAAAAGGGAATTAGCGTGATGTGAGCTGTCTGTAATATAACTGCTGTAATTTTGTTCTGTTCTGTATGCCTCAGTGTCCTTAATTATTGTCCTGAACTAGCGTTCTTCAAAGTCTATTTCAAAATGTCATTTAAGTCAAATTAATGTCTATAGTTGAGCAAATATAGATCTTTACTTTTATTCTGTCATAGACTGCCATAACTTTACAGAGTCATAAAAAGAATTGATGGTAGATGTACATTTTTAACATTAACCCTGCTCTAAGTGGGGCGTTTGACTTTGAGATCCATTTCAACCTAAAATATTTCATAATTCTGTGAGCTACTTCCTTTAGTGATTTAGAATGAGTAATGCTTGGATTTACAGTTTTTCTTTAGTAACGTTAGATAGCTCAAGAGTGTAAGTTCTTCTTATCTGTACGGTTAATTAGAAATCATCTAGGGATGCTGTTACAACCCTTGTGCCTGCTTGCTGCACTGTCAAAAAATTCTTTAATTCTTAGGACATATACTATATCATAGCCTCCAATTTTAATACTGCTCAGCCATGTAGCATTTGTATTTTTTCATTTTTCTCTCTAAGGACTTTTTTGCATTTATCTTCAACCTATTGATTTATATTTCATGGAATTATTGAAAATAGCATGCAGTGACATCTCTGTTCCCCAGCTGTAAATAGTTCTGGGCACGTGCTGTTTCTTATATTCAAGCAATGCCTGGTGTATGGCACCCAAACCTCTGGTGCTGTGATGTGAATAAATTTATTTTCTTCATCATCTCGCTGCAGAAGGGCAAAGTCATGATGGACGGTGTGTTAAACTCAGAATTGAGTTGAAAACACTGTAACCAGGAGGAAAAATATGCAGCTTTAAAATATTTAGTTAAATGTTTATTTCTTTCTGTAGTATGTGTGATGTTTGAATAACAATCCGAGATATTAGTGTGACTGATGCAAAGCGTTCTTACCACATCTGACTTAGTCTCCTTCTCTTAGGTTTTGAATCGTTTGGAAATAGTCACAGTCTCTGGTTTTGCTTGTAAAAGCCTGAACTTTACTCTTTGTGGAAAGCATCAAGTCTGAAAAATGTTAAGCTAGGGAGTGCTAAGCTGGCTGTCTCCTAGCTCCGCATCAGAGGTGCGCAGGAGCCTGGCAGGATAACTTGAGGGGTTTGGAGGAGTGGTAAGCGGGGGCTGCGTGAGCCGGGCCAGCCCAGGGCTGCCCGAGTGACTTCGGACAGACAGACCGGAGGCTGGTGAGGGCTGTGAGGCCGCAATGGACGAGGGGCCGAAGGCTGCCATGCGGGAAGCAGCACGGCTCGGCTGTGCTGCCAGGCTGTGTGCCGTGGGGCTGCTCGCCGGACCCCGCAGGAAACGGAAGCACGGCTTGCTGAGGAACGTGGTCCCTTCCTAGGATGAAACCTGGCCGTCGGCCAGTTATTACCTGTTGCAAGACTGACTGTTTTTGGTTTCGGTCACATTGACTGACAAGGAATGTCAGGAATTCTGCTGAGCATGTTTGAAATGGAAGAGCAAACAATAGGTCTTTCATTGAAGTATAAAAGTTATAAAAACTCATGCATGAATTTAGCCTGTTCTGGAGGTGCTGGCTTTGAGCTCGTGGTTTGTCTGTACCATTTTGGCCTTCATTTCTTCCACTCTGTGTTAAGAAGCTTACTGAAAACAGAATGTGGGCTGTCTTTTTTAATCTGGATTTGACATCATTTTTCTGAAATGCTCGTAAGAGTGCAATTAATCTATACCAGTAAAAACGATTTCTTGCAAATGCAAATATAGGCTCGTCAGTTTTTCCTCTGCAGGGCAAGGTCATTTTTCATCTGCTTTTTCTTAGTGGGTTCCCTTGAACTGTGCTTTGCACTCCATACACTTGTAAAACACATGCATTGCTGATTCTTCTTATTTGCAATTCAACTTATGATCTTTGGCCCAGGAGATCATTTGAGCAGAAAATTAAAACTGAGTTACTACCGTTGATGGTGACAGAGGCACTGAATATGAATTACAGTTGTACTGTGTTAATGATTCCTTTGCACCTATTGGTACCTATTGACTTTCTCTTCGTCAGCTCTAGCACAGTAAACCCATTCTTTCCTTCTAAGGCTTTTTTAAGAAGCTGTATTACAGCGTTGCCAATACTCTTGGTTTAAGATGGTGAGTACACAAGCTGTATGAGATAGCACCAAAAAGAAAGATAATTTGCCAATTCACCTTGAACAGGCATGAAGTTACAGTGGATATAACACAATATGGATTTGATCCAAGTCCAGGGACTTGCAAGCTAACCTCCCTGGTATAATTTCCCAACCTCTAGTGATCTGTGGCCTGGGGATTTCTTGAACCTAAACTCCTGTGTTTTTTTTTTAATGTAATTGCTCTTGATGGAGTTGTCTCTTGTGAATTTGTGTAGGTGCCTTTTAAATGTAAGTGAAATAATAGTATTCACACACTATGCCAAAAATTCCAAAGTACACCTACAGTGTTGTGTGAACAACTGCCGCGTGTGTTTGATTCTTATCGGCTAATTTTGTTTGATGTTGTCCAGGTCTCGTGTTGAGAAGCTGTGAACAATTGTTACCTGTAGCTTGCTTCACTCCCTGACTGTTATCAGAGACTCTTTTCTCAGCTGTTTCTTTCCCCTGCTCACAAGCACCAGTTTATCAACCATCCCTCGTAACTGAGGGCACGCTTCTCGGAGCACCCCCAGTTGCATCTATTTGTGTCTCTCAGTTTTATGACACACTTCTTGAGATGATGAACCAGGATTGAGTGTAGCATTAGGGGTGTATTTTTAATGGTGATATACTGTTTCCTATTTTGTTGAGAAGAATTCTTAACATCCATCTTTGTTTTACTACTGCTGCTGTTTTTACTACTTCAGAATCTTGTTCCAAAGTGAATACAATTTTCATGGCCTGTCATCATCTGTGAGATGGTAGCATTCTGTGCTTTCTTAAACTTAAGTGCTTTGCTTTACATCTCTTTCCACTGGGTTTCATATACTAGCTTAATGTGTACTCACACAATTGCAGAAAGTGCTCATGACACTGTAGGTATTTCTCCCTTTCATTGCTCATAGTAGGTTAGAATTATCAGTAACCTTTTTCATTTTTATATAAAATTGCAGTAATTTCACAGCATTTATATTAAACAGTTATTTGCAAACTTCAAGTTGTATGTGAAATTAATAACAAGACTAGATATGTTGGTTTGATTCCAATTCAACTAATTTACAAACTCCATCTTTTGCAGTTTTGTTGCTAGAGAAGATGGAACATGATGACATTTGCAATAAAACTTTGAAGATTACGGACTTTGGTCTGGCTAGAGAATGGCACAGAACAACCAAAATGAGTGCAGCAGGGACTTACGCGTGGATGGCTCCCGAAGTTATCAAGTCCTCCCTGTTCTCTAAAGGAAGTGATATTTGGAGGTAAGAAGTTCGTCTGTTGAAGACCGTGTTCAGCAGAAATATGTTGATGGTTTTGGATGAATTTTTATTTCATTTTTTTTTCATTGGTTGTTCTAAGTTACTTTCTCATTATATAGCAAGTATAGCTGTTTTAAGAAAAATATTAATATCTCAGCCTGTACTTCACTTCATTTACCTGTGACTTACAAATTTGGAGGAAGGAGAGGGAAAATAAGCAGAAAAACATTTTTTAAGGTCTCATTAAGAGAAGCCTTTTAAAATACCTGTTGGTTAAGATACTCAAGTAATCTATCTGGAGTATTAATATAAAATGCTCTTGATATACTACTGCATGATCAGTTTCATAATGGTATGTTTGCTCTGTATCAGATGTCTGAAAAGTCTCATTGTGCATAAAGAAATGCAACCAGCCAGCTACTACCTTGCCATGTCTGATAAACAAAACTAACTGACAGAACTTTGCCAGATGTTAACTGAAATTAGTGCTGCTTTCTAGGAATCTAGAACATGGTTATGCATAAAACTAACCAGATCTGAGTTTTTATGTTCATAGGGATTTTACTTCCAGTAACTGGAGTGAGGAGAGAGTGTTTTCACAAAACTGTTTTAACCTACTGTATAATTTGGAAAGTGAGGAACTGCCTATGTTAAGTTTTTGAATTTCTCATTACAGACATTATGGTAGATCATTAATAAATAATGTCTCTCAAAACTGATGCTATTTTTGAGTGGTGTATAGGAAACATGTATCACAGAAAGGTGATATAGACTTCAGTTTCAGTTTAGTTTGTGAATGGGGAAGAGTTGTGATTGCACAACAGGCTTTAAAAGCTGCAATGCCTCACCCTGAAAAGTCTGCATTTCTTTTTTAAAATGGTTTCTCTGTGAAGGATCTATGGTAGCTATTTAGGGAAGGAGGGGAGGACTTTAATCTGTTTTTTTATGCCTTTTATGCATGCTCAGTGTTGTATAGTTCTTAAACAGAGTCCTATTTTATGTAGATGCCTGATATTCTACAATATGAAGTAATACTTCTGGTATTCTCAGGATTATTCTGTATCTGCACTGCTGTTTCGTGACAACCATTTGTTTTGACCTGATTTTTCAGCATGTTGTGTACATCAGTCTGAGTTGATGACCAGTTGAGAAACATCATTGGCTTCATTCTTTTTTTCCATTCTTTCTTCCTTTTTTCTCTTTTTTTTTTTTTTGTGGGGTGGAGGTTGGGTGTAGGCGTTTCCCTAATCAGCTGTATTCCATGCTTAATTACAGGTCCTGTCCAGTCTTGTTGCTGTGATTTTAGGTATCTGAGGGGGTATGCTTTGGTGCAATTATTTTATATTCTGCTGCAACATTAGTTTACATTTTTGGAACCTACAGTATTTCTCTTCTCCGCCTTCTCTCCTGCACGCCTCTCTTGTAAAAATGTAAGTATTTAGTTCAATGATGGGCTTCTAACAGGAGAGGTTTTTAAGTATAAAGGCTCTGTTGTACAGTATAGTTTAGTCCTCCTTGGCTTCTAAAGATTTTCTGCTTACTGCACCTTGATCTATTCTGTTGCTTACCTTTACTCTTTCTTCAAAAGAAAACCAAATAATGAATGTTGTAAATCTTGTAATGCTCTGGTTATGGGAGTGTTTTTTATTTTAAAACACATTCAGGTTATAAATTTAAGTCTGTGTCTCTCTACGGCAGTAACACATACTTTGTGAAAGTTCTAAGAAGTTTTACATACTGAGTCTCCAGAAAATGTCTCTATGCCTTTTAATAAAAGAATAAAAAAAAAAAAGGCAGGGAAGAAGTCATGAGCAGTTGAGATGGCTCACCATGATTGCATTTGCATGTAGGCTCTCAGAATCAGCCAGTGCTGGGAATTATTAATTATTCTGTCAGTGTTTTCACGCATAGTCTTCCAGGCAGCATTTTCTCAGGTGTCATCCTAAGTAGCAGAATGGGTGCTTTCTAGGCCCTGCATATGTATCCTTTTGCTTCCCAAACCAGAATTATAACTACTGTTTTTATTATTTTTGGTGTATAGTTCCAAATTCCCAACGAAGAGTTCCACTCCTTCACTCCCACCCCTCCATCATTTATCATGTTTTTCAGACTTGGTATGTCAGTCTTGTTTTTGTGTATGTAGCCTGAAAGTGCAAATGCATTCACAGATTTCCAAGTGATGATGGTGTTCTTCAGCAGTGGTTTTCATAATAACTCATGTCTCCATTGTACAAGCTCTTGACCATGTGAGGAGCACTCGCTGAATAGCGGAATTAGTAGCTGCTTTTGCCTTTCACATTCATATAATTTTGAAGGGATTTGTGTAGTAATGCTTAGGGACCTCTGCTTTAGATGGGTTGTAGAGTAAAATAAACTTTGAGAACTTTACCTAACTTTTGATCAGCTTTTAAAATATGTAAAAACTGCAAGGTATTGCTGTAACGGGATAGAGGAAGGCTTAAATTACATTTGACAGCAGGAGAATAAATTTTAATAATGCAAATATTTAAAGGATATCTTACTGAAAGTGTATTAGGTTATGTGGTCTTACTGTATATTTCAAGCATATAATGCCTGCTTTTTTTTCCCCTGAAGATGTAAAAGGAGATATTTTTTGCTCTTAAAAAAATATATATTTCTTCAAAGCTTTGACCGTATACTTAGGATGGCTATATGTGGGCAGGTGAGATTTAATGCATGAAGTAGCAACATCCGTAGTTGAAAGAGTTAATAAGTAGTTGTTGTCCTACATAATGATAGGCTAGTACCTCTGAAAACCTCCACCACAGTAGGAATAGAACATCTGTAGGGTTCCTTTCCACCCTATACTGGCTCTTGGTACTTGAGGTTAAGACTTTGCATTCATTAAAAAAGGTACTTTAGGCTGTTATGATGTTGGTCTGTTAAAATTTTGCAAGTTCTTCTTTGGTACTGTTGAAAGTTACCTAGCATTAAAGGCCAAAATTGTAAATATAACTAAAGGTAATGTTGTGACACAGGTTTTAATTAAATATTATTTCTTTTTAGTTAGTTTTATTATTGTTCTGCTTAACTTTATAATTCATACTAAAATACATACAGAATAGTCTGAACAAGGAAACTTTGAATTAAGAACAATCAGTGCTTGCAGGGAGAAGCATAAGATCGTTTTTAATGCTTTGTCTAAAAACACAGATGAGATGTACTTAAGTAGAATTCCTTCCTCATATATAAAATTTGTATGTACTGCAGAAATTCATTATTGTCAAAAGTACCACTGTTTTAAAACAAAATAGGAATTTTTGGTTTTATCATCCTTTGAGCGTGCAAGGAAGTACAAAGATTAGACTGAAAAAATTGTGGTGAAGTTATTAAGAAGCCCAAGACTTTTCTATTTCTTTTCAATTTTTAGGAATAGACCATATTCCTTAGCTTTTGA
Organism: Oxyura jamaicensis; assembly: GCF_011077185.1. NCBI lineage: Eukaryota > Metazoa > Chordata > Aves > Anseriformes > Anatidae > Oxyura > Oxyura jamaicensis. The sequence goes on along the minus strand of NC_048895.1, from coordinate 41,015,945 downwards.
TTAATTGTTACAAAACTAATGAATGAATTCACAGTTACAAGATTTTATGATAGGCAAAACTTCTTAGATAAACAATGCATTGGTATTTATTTCAAATTTCTTCCTATGTAGTTACCATACTTGTAAAAACCGTAAGTTCTGTTTGTGCTTGTATTTAGATTACTGTGCTTTTTATTTATTCAAGTGATGTAAGGTCTTGTACAATGCTAAATGGCTTTCTCATTAAGAAGACAGTGAAAGAAAAACGTGACTAGTGTGTGTGCTTCTCCCTGTCACGTCTACAATAGTTGGGGTTGTATTTCTAGTACTAAGGTTTACCTGGGTGCAAAGAAGGGTTGTTGAGTGTTAAGGGATGCATAGCCCTTACCTCACCAGTGCTGCGTGTATTTCTCCACCTGTAGGAGAGTTGAATTCAGTCCTGCAGAACTTACAGATGGTTTCTTCACACACTATATTAGAATACTTTGTATTCTAATTTTTTGCCTACTCACTTTGCTATTCAAAAGCAGTAATAGGTTGTCCTTTGTATCCTTGTTCTACAGATAGTGGTTCCCTGGCAGGAAGAGAAGGAAAAAAAATGAGAAGTCCACTTTAGGCTTACATTCTACAAGGAGTAATTCCTGCTTCCACAAAAATGACTGTAGAAGTCATCAGTTTCAGTGGTATTGGAATGGGAGCTCTAAAACAACATCAGCTAGTGTCCTGTCCCAGAGTTTTGTAGAGGGTTGGATTGTTCAACAAGCATGGGGTATACAAACCCAAAGAACGTAAAAGCAACACCCAACCTTTCTTCTAGAGTGAAGAGCATAGCAGAAATTCTTATGGTTAATGTTGCTGCAATAGGAATTCCTATGATTCTTGATTTCCATATGAAGAGATCTCTTTCATTGCAGACAATGCTATTTTTTTCTAGAATGAAGAAATTAGTTTATGTAGCCCTTTCTTAATCTTGTAGCATCTGTTGGAAAAGTTAAACAGGCCTTTATATATAATCCCTTGTCTATACATGAATATATAGAAGTGCAAACTTCTAAACAAAGCTGTCTTCTTTCCTCTCTCTTTTTTTTTAAATGTACATCTAGGTAAATTGTGAAAGGTTTGGAAAGTTGTATGGTCTGGATGTTCTGCCAAGGTTTTCTTTCTCATTCTGTTTGGTTTTGGCAGGGAGAGGGTTGCTTGTTTTCCTGTGGTTCAGACTTGCATCGTAGGTGAGATTTACGTGAGACAAGCATTAATGTACAAGTGACTTCAGGTAACATTTGGAGTAGGAGTCCTTCGTGTCATTTCATAGCTGAAAAAAATATTGACAATGAGTAAGATGTGAGCAAGTCTTAGTTGATCCAATTTGGCTAATCACTATTAGTGGAAAGGTGTGAGATGACTGAAGCAGAGTCAACTCTTGAAGGCACTTTTGACACAGGAAATCCTCATAAATTTCAGTACGTGGTTGGACAGGTACTTGTTTGTTCTTAAGTAAATAATGTGTCAGTATTCTGAAAATAACTGTTTTTAAAAAATTACCTTTTTGTAGTTATGGAGTGTTGCTGTGGGAACTGCTTACAGGAGAAGTTCCTTACCGTGGCATTGATGGCCTTGCTGTGGCTTATGGAGTTGCTGTCAATAAGCTTACTTTGCCCATTCCATCCACCTGTCCTGAACCATTTGCAAAACTAATGAAAGGTATCTATGTTGTTTCTTCCTATGTATTTAAATAATTATGGTTTGTGGGTATGTATCCTTGCCTGTAATAATCATAGGAGTTAAAATAAACACCTTATTTGATAATGCACAGCATACAAAAGTATTTTGTTCTTTTTTTTGACAGCAGTCTGATGTTACAGACAATTGAATGCGTTTCTGAGCAAGTCATACAGTATTGTGGTATACCACTTAGCTTTTCAGTGGAGGCAGTGTACATTTTGTCTGTTTATGGCTCTATTTTTACTGATTTCTTTTTACACTCAAGTAGTATTAATTTCCATAAAATACATGTCAGTACAAGATAAATATGACAAAATCCCAAGGGGAAGAACTGCAAATGACTTTTTTATCTCATATTTTTTTCTGAGTGTCAAAAATGTTTTTGAAATACTCTGGAGAGAAATAAATGTTGCTAATGGCTATTTACTCATGTGTAATGAATTTTTTTTACCCTTTGATAAGTATCACTTGTATGCAGTAGTGCTGGTTTTGCTATTTAAGATCCTAAAGATAGAGATGAAAAAAATCTGACTATAAACAAAAACAGTCCTCTGAATACAGGTATGTAGATATAGCTTATGAACATGGAAATAGGAAAGCCATGCAGATGAAGGTAATGTATTATATAACTTGAAGTACAGTAGCAAATACCTCGAAATTTAATTTAGTTCTTCAGAGAGGCCTATGTATTATTAAGTACTGATGAGATTCTAATAAATTCTAGAATGCTGGGAGCAGGACCCTCATATCCGACCATCGTTTGCCTTGATTCTTGAACAGCTTACTGCCATTGAAGGGGCAGTTATGACGGAAATGCCTCAAGAGTCTTTCCATTCTATGCAAGATGACTGGAAACTAGAAATTCAGCAGATATTCAATGAATTGAGGACCAAGGAAAAAGTAAGTTCATATACCTGTTGCATGGCAGTGAATGAAGGGTGTATGTTTGTGATACAGTAGTTTTGAACTTTTGAGTTGTGGTTTATCAAAATAATACTAGAAACCTGATTTAGTTGCGGAGACACACTTGAGAGGATAAACTACATGGAGGAGAGGATTTACTCTCATTAAAACAGGTTATTATTTTTGTTTCCTATTTTTGCTGGTGGATGTACTATTCTTAAATTCCAATAATTTGTTTCTGAACAGTATTTTAAGGTAGTATTTTAAGCTTACATAAGAAAAAATGGTTTAATTACTGGTTTTCTCAAATTTCAGGCAAGGCTGATTTTCTCCTTTCTTTTGTAATAAAAACAATAGTCTTGAATGCCGAGGCTGTTGTTAGAAGTACTTAAGTTGAAGTGAAATGTTAAGTTTGACAGAAAGCATAATGTTGTTATTAATAACTGGAGGTTATCATGTGAGTAAGTCATTCAATTCCAATGATTGAAAAGGTAACATATCCCCATCTGTCTTCCCAAAGAAAACAGTTTGTAGATCTGTAAATGTAGCATGTAGGCTTTTTAGCATGTTATTTTTTTCTGAATATTTGAGTTATCACATATCAAACAAGCCGGAGTTTATTTACTCCTTACCTAATTTTTATAACCACTGCAAATTTTCATGGTTTTCTTTTTTGTTCTGTAAATTTAATATGCTGTGGGTAAAAAGCAGGGTTTTTTTTTTGTTTGTTTGTTTTGTTTTGTTTTTTTTTTTCCCGTGAGGTCACTCTGTTGATAGCTCAATTTAATGTAAACTTTCTAGTTAAGATTATACTTTTGAGCTATAGTAGCTGGCCAGTCTATTCCTTTTCCATATTATTTAGAATCTAGGGCGATACCAAATACAAGAACTTACTCAGCTGTACAAAATAATTTTATTAACAAATATTGTCTTAATTAGCTAGACTTGTATCCTTCTTAAAAATAATAAAAAAAAAGTTTTAGATCTTTTTAGATCTAATTTTCTTATAGGCATGCTGACTGGCCTTAATTATATTGTTCTTTAATTTTTCATATCAGCCAGTGCACTGTTATATGTGAGATGTCAACCTGGCAGATGTATAGTTGCTTATTATCCTATTTACCTATTATCTATCCTGTTTTATTTTTTCCCCCCTCCTGAATCTTATTAAACATTAAGGTCACCAATCCAGAATCCTTTGGCTGTCTCTCTTCAAAACTCTGGGGTGAAGCTTCTGAATCTGTTAGTCTTCATGTTTTGCTTTCAGCAGCAACATTTTGCTGCTGAATTCTAGTGAACCTTCTCTTCAGTTGTTGGAATGAAAAGCTTCTCATCCTGTTATATGACTGTATCATGCAGCTTCCTTTCCAAAAAGGGGAAAGCCCTTTTCTCTCTTCTTCTTCCTGAATGAACTTAAAATATTGATCTTTCAGTATTGTAGTTCTTGAAATCTTCTTGCCAGATATAAGATTAGATTCGTTTTATACTCATGAATCAGTGAATCAAGTTTCTCCTGTTTATTATCTAGATTCCTGTTACTGATCTTCTTTACATGTTCTCATATTATGGTATGTTCATGCTAAATGAGCCCTCACAATTAGTTTTGTTTGTCCTCTCCTTTAGTTACCTCAGCATATTTCTTAATCACCATGAGGTTTATATTTTCCTTTAGACATCTTGATACAGATAACAGCTGGAATAGGCCAGTTGTCCTTTCCAGTCACTGTTAGAAACACTTCTAGCAGAAAGGGATTCCTTTTTTGCAGGGTTCTTGCAGTGTAATTATTGTCTGGTATGTATCATTATTTTTTGTGAAGTAGTAATAGGTCAGGAAGAAGACAACTGAGATACAGGGACTTACAGAAGAAATTTTATAAAAGACTTAGTCACTTAAACTTTGATACAATCAAAACCAAAACTTGCATCTTGCAAGTCATTGTCAGCTGTCCATGCCCCTTGTGTCTTCTCACCAAACATCACAAATGGCTATTTATGGGGCTAATGCCTGGTGGTGGGCCTGACCATATGGCTCCCCTGTAGTAATATAAGTGCATGTGGTTATCAGAATTTGTTGATCACCACTAAATTCGTATGTCCTCAGTAATAATCTTCCTTCTTTCCAATCTGCGTTTTCCCTCTTCCATTTTGCTTTACAGACCTGGACATGTTTGTCTGCAACGGGCATACAGATTGCTACAGCTGGGCTACATGCCTCTCTAGCTGTCAGTTTTCTTCCTTTCCAGATGAGTTATAGTCCCTCTACAGAGGGTAAAGGCTCCTTTTTCCTTGTTGTGGGGTCACCAGCCACTGCCAAAACCTGCCGTAGGGCCTCGCGCTTTTCCTCCCCTCCAGCAACTGCTCAAACAACCATTTTCTCCTTTTTACTGTGGGAGTAATTGTTACGAGAACAGGCATTCCCATTCATGTTTGTTTGTTTATTTTCTGTAGGCATTAGTCATTTGAGATCATCTTCTGAAGAAAACCTCACTGACCAAATTAAGCTGAGGATTAGATGTTAGTGCAAAGCTCTCTGAGAAGAGTCATATTTTTGGTGTAAAAGTGAATTACACTTAATTAGGGAGGGAAAAATATAAAATGAAACTTACTTCTCATGTGCCAAAGTAAATCTCCAAAGGCATCTGCCCTAATTAGGTAAACTTGTTGAAGAATGAAAGCATGTAACTTTGACTTAGACAAGGCTTTCAGAAGTTTGTGCTTATTTTAATTTGGCACATTATCAATTCTACTGACAGGTACTAGGGAGAAACTCATGTCTCTGAAGTATTTATAATAATAAAATGAAGAAACAAAACAACAACAACCCTGTGTGGAGTCTTGCTCTCTGTGCAAGAGGAACTTCTGTAGCTGGAGGAATTTCCTCAAGGGCTTGCTCTAAATGAGGGATGGTGACACCCACTCCAGGAGAAGATCACAATCTTTTGATGAGCATTCTTGAGCAACTTAAATATAGAACTCCTTTCCTAGCTTCCTTATAATGGGTGTTTTAATTGTAGAGTGGTGTAGAAACATTGCATAACTAATTGCAGTAAGTCTATCTTTAATTAGTTTATTTGGAAAAGAGTAAATACTAAAACCCTCAATGAAGAAACACTTCCATTTTCCAGATTGTCTACATTTTCAGTATCTTTTCCTTGTAACCTGGAGCTTTATGTAACCTGCCTTTGAGGACAAGATGTGAATAATAAACAATATCTCCTAATGCTTCACAGTAATAAACATATTTTCTATTTAAAATCTGAAGTACCTTTATTCTAAATTTGAAGTCATGTGGCTGCTGCTTCCAACCCTTGTTTTAGTTTGTCTAGTTTTGACTGGACAGGAGAAGGAGGAAAGTGCGAATTTGCAGTAATTTCTAAACTGTGATGAAATTTCTTTTAAAATAAAATAAAAAAACAACACTTAAACCTGTACTTTCTGGCATAAAGACAGGCTCCTTTGAATTCTTAAGAGATACAATTACCTTTTGCTGAGGCATGTGTGTAGAGCAGATTGGTTTTAAGAGGGGAAGAAAAAGTTTTTTTTAAAAAAAAAATTCTGTTGAAACAAGTCCACTTAAAATTAACAAACCGTATGAAATGTGTCAATCATTTAAATTAAATTTGAAAACAGTGATAAGCAATGTGCATATGTTAGTTGTAAAGGGAAAAAATAGCTTTCAGAGGAACAGATACTTCTCGCTGAACCAGAGTTTGATTCAGTGCTAACCTCTTTTTGACATCCATAGTTTTTTAGGCAAGAACAGAGTTTGGTGGTTTTTTTTGTTTGTTTGTTTGTTTTTTCCTTGAAAATACCAAAGTGATACTGCTCAGAAACTACCTTATTCAAAGCAAAGTGGGAGATGAAAGAACAGAATATTTGTTCTATGCTTTTGGTATTTGAATAAAAGCTCGGCATGAGATAAGGGTCTGTGCTAGCATGTGACGTTGGTAGATACTGATGACCAGAAGTAGGCAGTCTGCTCTTAAAATAGAAGACTGTACAATGACAAATGAAGGAATTTAAGTAGAACTTTTAGCATAATCGCATAATCTGATTTCTAATAATGTTTTTTTTTTTTTTTTTTTCAATTGAATTTTGATTTCAATCCAGGCAGAATTTACACAATCATATGTTAAAATTAAAAAAACCTCTCTAGTGAGAAACATGGTATCAATCACATTGTAGCTTCTCCTTTACTCGTAGTCTCTTAAATTTCGGATATATTTATAACAAATTTCTTACGTTGAAGATTAAGATAGCTGTAAACCTACCATCTTAAAGTTGTTTACCCTTGAGAATTTATTTACACTAAAAATTAACAAGCTTCCTCACTCTTCGGGGAGGAGAAGGGGGAAGAGGGAGGACAAAAGAACAACTATTTTATGGGTTTAATAGTTGGAGAGCCCATGTGGTGTAATTCAGTGGTTAGTCGTTTGATGTTATACAGATACCTGCTGGATTTTAATTAAGAAACAGCTGTCTTCTGTCTTATGACTTGGTTTATCCTATTACACTAATTTTCATTCATTATAATACTGATTGCTTTTCCAGATAGAAAAGTTTTACCTAATACACAGCTGAAAAACAGGAAAGGGTAGGAAAACTAAGATAAATGCATTCACTTGTGTCTTCATCAGGTCATTCTTTATTGTTTAGTGTGTAGAAGCAACCCTCATGCAATGAGAGAGTCTGACGTGACGCAGTTAGAGCACACTTTCTGCTAGGCTGTAAGCTGATAATCTTTGGTTGGTTGTGTTGTTCCCATTGCAAGTGCTTACCTAGCTTAAGTAAAGTGACTCAGGTTAAATGCTTGAAAGGAAATCTGTATAATGCTTGTTTGTGTCCTGATGCAGAATCTTGGCTTATGCAGAATGGAAAAAGGTCAGGTCATACGTGCATGTGAAATATATATAGTGCATCATGAAAACAGATCAGAAAGTACAACCTTTCTACACTTGACGTTTCATTTAATACAGCCTTCACATTGTTACTTAGTTTCACTTGTGTAAATCTTATTTTCAGGAGCTTCGATCACGAGAAGAGGAGTTGACAAGAGCAGCTCTTCAGCAAAAATCTCAAGAAGAACTACTTAAGCGCCGTGAGCAACAGTTAGCAGAACGCGAGATTGATGTACTGGAGCGTGAACTGAATATCATGATATTCCAGTTAAATCAAGAGAAACCCAATGTAAAGAAGAGGAAGGGCAAATTCAAAAGAAGCCGGTTAAAACTTAAAGATGGACACAGAATTAGTTTGCCTTCAGGTTTGCAGTTTTTTTCTACTTCACAGTATATATGAAGTTAAATATGCAGGCTTCAATTCCAAGGTTAAAATTTTCATTAGTGGATGCTATTTTAATTCATTTCTATGCTCTTCTACCCTAATAGTGCAATGGATATGTGAGATATTTTTTTTCTTAAAATAACCACTTTCACATGCTGTATTTTGTGGAGTAGTCCTTATTTCAGTTAGAAGAATCTTTCACCTGATTCAGATTGAAATCCTCTGAATCCAGAGGAAAAGCAAATTAGGAGGGAAAATCAAAAGATTTGAGGCTGATCTGAAGTTCAGATTTGGCTGTCATTGTGCTGATAGAAAAGTACCTTTTTATTACATCACAGAACTTTGTAAAATGATCACATATTACTGTTTGCCTTGAACTTGCAAATACTTGGTGGAAAAAGAGCAGTTCATAGAGACAAGAAGTGTAAGGAGGTCCAAATCTGTTGAAATACAACTTGCAAAGGTGGTAGAAGGTCACACTCACTGTTCTATTGTCACGGACTGTTCGTTTCCCCTTACTAAGGCTGCCACACGATGGCAATAGAGAAACTCAAGCTTATGCCTGTGATTGGCATGTCTTCACAAGTGGTACTGGTGTCAGTGAACTGTGTTCCTTTCAGTGGTTTCTAGGTCTGTCAGTTTATTGCTAATGCAGTGAGTAACTAATTCCATGTTGTCACAGCATGGATCAAATCATACACCTGGAAGCTGAAAAGAGACACGTGCATGAATATTTAGAGCAGTTTCAGCTCTAGTGAATACACTTATTTTACCTAGTTTAAAAATGATAATAAAAACAAAAACAAAAAATTCACACTACAGAATCTTAGACAAGCATGTCAGCTTCTTCAAAACTTGTTTTCAGATGTTGCTTTAGGCTGGATCACAAGCTTAAACTAAACATTTGCTCTTTTTTTTTTTCTGGCTTTTCCCATTATTTAATTTGAAAAAAAGTGAGAAAATAAACAGTTTTTCCAGAATACCACTTAGTTCTTTGTTGTCAAGAATCATTCAAATGAACTTGTCCTTGGGACAGTTCTGTTGTAACAATAGCATACAAACTAATTGCATTGTTGATGGGAATTAGGGAAGAGCATATGGTCAAACTTAATTTTGTAACATTTTTCCTGCTTTCCAATATTTATTTTTAATACATTGGTAGAAATATTTCAAATTCTGTATTTTGGTGTTTTGTCTGATGTGTTGATGTGTGTGACTTCTTTGTTAATACTACCTTCTATGTTGTATATGAATTACATGTTAAAAAGAAAAAAACATAAGTTTCATTGCTGTGGATAGTGCCCATCCTCTGTCTATATAATTCAAACATATAGTGTATTTAACATCAAGATTAGCACAGTCAGCCACCTTTGCCTAACGATCATCTCAGAATTATATGAATCTAAATTTTGAAATGTTCATTGAATATTGATTGATTTGAGATGAAATACTGCAGAATGTCTGTTTAGCTTTTCTTTCCCACTGTGACAACCAAAAAGATTAAATGATGGCTTGCCATCTGGATATGTCACAGTTTGGGTCCAGTTGGATGTAACTACATTTTTTTTGTATTACTGCAAATTACTGTATTACTTGTGTTAAGGGTCAGAGTTTGTCAGCATTTGAAGTATGAACATCTCTTGTGCAGTCAAGTCTAGCTTACTTCATAGCTTTAATTGGCTTAAGTAGTACAGTGGTATAATCTCCTACATATTGTTTATTTAGAACGTTAACACTTCTTTTAATTCTCTCTAATAGATTTCCAGCACAAAATAACAGTGCAGGCATCCCCTAATCTGGATAAGAGGAGGAGTTTAAACAGTAACAGTTCTAGTCCATCAAGTAGCCCCACAATAATTCCTCGTCTTCGAGCTATACAATGTAAGTCTCCAATATTTCCGTTTGTTCACTTGGTCAATAAAGAATGTTTGTTTTATATACTCACTGAAACACTGGTGGTAGGATCAGATTTCAGACAGGTTTCTGATTTCCAGGTCACTTAACTTGTTCTAACTTTTGAAAGTTGTTGTTTGGTGAAAGGGATAATCTTGCTAAAATGCTTACTAACTTTCAATAATTCAAAATTATTGTGAATGCTTTGAATCATTTATTTTCTTAATAACTTCAGTAACTCATTTGTAAACTGATGTGGATAAAACACTAACAAATCAAAATTTATAATAGCAAAAGGAAAAATATCACGTTTAGAACCCATGTAAGACAGAAAAGAAATTTTTATTAGATTTATTAGAGTTGCAAAGTTAAATCAATTGTGGACTGTCAAAAAAAAAGTTCAGAGAATGTGGTGGTCTTGTAAGGTGGAAAGGCCAAAGAATAACCAGTAACTCACCTTGCTCAGGAGAAAAGAAGTAAGCTGTAAGCAAATACAAAAAATGGAAGCAAATAAGGAAGGAATCGTACATTAGTTTTGTTTTTTTTTTTCCTGCAGACAAGGTAAACAAACAAAATCAAAACTAATGGTGCTTGTGTTTGCAGGTCTACATTATTCCCTGTATACTGATGCCAGAAGGGAATCTGTTTAAGTTAATGTAGTGGAGGTAGCTGTTATGAATTTGGAAGAAAACTTGTCATATTATTATAGTAAAGCCAACACTTATCTCTACGTATGGCATTCCCAAATATGGGTTGATTTTATACTTTTTAATCTGTTGCACGAAGTAGATTGTCTGATTATCCATTTTGAAATTGAATGTTACACGAGAGGAAAAGCCTTCCAAGTTTCTGTCTTTATAAAACCAGTGAAACACAATTCAGCTGACTGCTTATGGATACTGGCTGTCTGGCATTGCCAGAGTAGTTTTCTCTGAAGGAAATTATTTGAGAATCTGGGCTGTATCAGAGATGATCAAGGAGGAGGACAAATCAAAATTTACTTTTTATTTGAAACCAACCTGAAGCTTTGTTTAAAACTTGGGTAGAAACCACATCTCTCTTCTTGTTTGGAATATCTATGCTTTATGTAGTCTTTCTCATTAATTACTGTCTAAAGGTAAAATGGTGTCTTTTCTGACAATAGTAACTTACCAGTATTTGCTGAACTGTAACTCATCCTGGCCAAAGACTGTTACTACCCATATATTGTGAGTAATGGAAAGAGGTGGACAAACCCCATCTTACTTTTCTTTAAGAAAATTTGAGATTGAAACAAAGTAAATTTTGTGTTGTTTTTTGTTTGTTTGTTTTGTTTTGTTTTGTTCTGTTTTCTTCCAAGAAGTTAGCTGACACAGTAACTGTGTTTATAATGGTTCCTCCCACCACTTCAAAGTGCCCTGGCTGTGGTGGTTTTCCATGCTTTTTTTTGTGGATTTTTGTTTTTGTTTTCTTATCTTTCTGCAGTAAGAAAAAAGGATTTCTGTTTTGAAATATCATAATTAAATGTAAACAAGAATGTCTTGTTTTATCTTTGGTTCTCCTTGCTCTGTATGGCAGTTGGAAATGAAGTTTCAGGTATTGGCACAATACTCAAGGTGGTGTTTTTTTTTTTTTGTTTGTTTGTTTGTTTGTTTGTTTTTAATTCATAGTCTGTGCATAGCAGTGCCAGTCTAAATCCTAGCATGTGTGCTACGTGCCACTGGAGGTTTTTTTTTTTTTTTTCTTTGAGCAGGCATTGGTATTTGTAGGACTAAAACATACAGGACAACATAAAGGCTCTCCTTTAAAAGAAGCACTCTTCTACTTTTGAATGTGAATCCCTAGGCTTTACCTAAAAGCTTATCAGATCTATCAGGAGTATCTAGGTGAAACAATTTAGCATCCACACCCATCTGCACCTGTGCAAAATAAATTTTCTTTCCCACAATAATGTTTTATCTTGATTTCACTTCAAAGCGTCTTTGTTTCAAGAAGACTTACTCAAATACAGGTGATTTGAACAAGCATTTCTAACACTTGGTTGCTTGATTACTTTGCTTTGTCATCAGTGATTCTAACTTCCAAATCTAAATGCTTTTTATTTTAAAATAAAAATGTAGTCAATTGTAAATCTTGTCATAAAACCAAATCCAGCTACTTCTGAAAGCCATTTGAATTGGGAAGGAGAACCTGTAAGATATATGTTCCATAGGCCCCAGAATTACAGTTGAAATAGGGGAGTTTAAAGAAGACAAGTAGTCTGTTGTACTACACAAGAAGTTGTGCTGGTGAAAAGGTGTATGGGAAGGGTGGAGGAGAATACTCAGCAGCGGTGCAGGAGTGTCAGAAGACCTGGCTTGTAAATGTCTGCCTCATTATGCTGTTACAACAAGCGAAGTTGTTTTTCTCTTGTCTCCATCATAGCTGTAACTGTGCTACATTGATAGGAGTTTACTTCTCCAGTTGGCTGCATACCAAAATGTTCTTGCTTGGGGCTGGTCCTAGAAAGAGGACCCTGTAAACCTTACAGTAAAAACCCTCTATCAAAAGACGCTCAGTGCCTTTTTAGACCCAGACTTTGACCAAAGCTAAAAAAATAAATAAAAAAGGAAACAGATCCCTGTCTGAAATTAGCTTGACTAAGATTTCTACTACATTCTCTTAATTTTTCCTCAGTGATTCCCAAAACAGATACACACACAACTAATGGCCGAAGAAACAGTGTATATGTGTACCAGCAAGATGTAGATATCACAAGTGAATATGAACTTCCCAGTGGGGTTATGAAAAAAGGCAAGATTTCATTATGTTTCAAAGGTGCTGGTTCTGTTAAATTTCACAGCTGACCTGAAGTGACAGACTAAGCATTTAATGAAGAATTGACACTTTAAAAATATGGTCTGTTTGGATGTAATGAGAAAGAAAGCATTAATCTTTCTCACATTGGAATATCCTGTTTCACTTGATAACAGCTGTTCCACAGCATATATTCTCTTCATTGGAATTTAAGTGCTCAGTCTAATTCACTTGTCTGAATTACCTAAATATAAGGCTCTCAGTTAAAGGAAGCATGGAAAATATGATCATCTTGTGGCTTTGTCTTTAATTTGGGTGTCTTCTCAGCTTATAAATTACTTTTCTTGCTTGCTCATCTTTTTGCTTCACTGCAGCTTGCGTGGTGGTTTTTGTAAAAGAAGAAAGTCTCAAATTTTGTTTACTCCTCTTTGCGTTACTGTGTCAGAACAATTTTGCAGTAAAGAAGAGTTCTGTCAAAATATTTTTTAATAACACTACTTGCGTGGGTGTTTTTTTTTTTTTGTAGAGTCTAGTTTTATTTTATTTTTTAATCCAAACTCTAGTAACTTCAGATGAAAGTAACAGAACCTGGGGAAGGAGCACAACTTATCACCAAGAAGAGTTTGAAGAGGTGAAGAGAAACTTTAAAAAGAGAGGTTGTACATGGGGACCAAGTTCGGTTCAAACAAAGGATCGTGCAGATTGTAAGGACAAGTATGTCTACTACATTTTGTTTGATAATACCGTGTCCGTGGGAACTGAATCACTAATGTAGGTAGTGAGCAAGTTCTACACCCTGTAGCTAAAACTCAGTCCTACCTATTTTTTAATTTATAAACTACAATAATGATGAGTTGCTCTCCCAGGTGGAGTTGAGGATAAAATGTTTACTTGTCTTAATGTTTTTGCGGCTCTTATGTATAATCCTTTATCTGTAGTTTTTGAGACAGAACATACTGGGATGCTGAACTACTAATGCATACAAGGCGTTCGTGGCTTCTCTTTCTCGCCCTTCCTCAGACTGGCTTGAGGAACTGCAAGCATAGCACCCAGTGGGCTCTTCCAATACAATTAAGTAAGAGTGACTTTGTGTACCTGAAGCACAATGCACACGAGCAGCATCATTCACACTGACAAATGTAGGGTGAAAGAGTTCTAAAAATCAGTTGAATGTTTTTACTTAATTTTCTCTCATTGCTGAAAACAGGAGGTTAGCTGTTTTCTAATGAGAGAGATCCTTTTGCTTCTAGCATGTATAATTACTTCAATGCATCTTTTCTGTGGAGTCATACGCTCATTTACCTGGTTGCTAACCTGGTTGGTTCCAGACCATCTATTGAAACTGGCTTTATGATATTTTTGTTTCTTTGAAACAAAAGAAACAAATGTATATGTGTAATGTATAATGTATACATTATACATTATAATGTATAATCTATGTATAATAAATTTATGATATTTGTGTCAGTTTGAGACAGTGAGCATGATGTCCCAGTTTTCACCAACTTTTGTTCTTTGTTAGGTAGCCAGGGCCCATTTTTCATTGTTTTTATCTTTTGGAGCTATTATGCCCTGAAATTTTCATGTTAGAATAAATTCCTGATCCTAAGTTCTATATCAATTTATAGTCATATGACTGTGCTATTTATTCCTTTTTTTTTTTGGGGGGGGGGAGCTTTACTGTTTTCAAGTTGTGTACTACATGTTCGTAGTTTAAAGAGAAAGATATTGTAGCGCTTTTCTGTCCAAGTATATATAAGCATGATATCTTCTGTAATATCAAAATAACTATTGTTATTTCAGAGTAAGACCCCTTTCAGATGGCAGCAACCCTTGGTCAACCCTTGTAATGAAAAATCAGAAAGGTGTTCCTTTAGCTTCACTATTTGTGGACCAAGGTAAGAGCTATTTTTGAAAAAGTGGAAGTTGCCATATGATGGTGTTAAGTCTGTCTTCAGTGGTATAGAGCCCATTGTTCAAGTTCCTCAAGGATTATGCAGATTATTAAGGGTTTGTCATGCTACAGATACTATTCCTGTGCAAATAAATAAAAATAATAATAATAAAAAAACACATCTATAACAACACTAAGTGGTATAATCTTTACCTTTTCATCATTAGCCAGCATATAAATACAGGTTGGTGAGATCTGCCTTATCACAGAATTTTTTCCAAGATTTTGAGTCAATAGGCTGATTTGTGTGTTAGGTATGTGGTCACTACTTTGTAGCTTCTTTTGTAAAGAAATACTTAAATCAGTAACTGTCTTGACATTTAAATGATCATTAATTACTTTTTTTTTATTGTTGGGGGCCTCTGCATAGGCAGGGAAAAAATGCAGTACGTTAAAACCTAGTAGCCATGATATATTTCCAGATATTTGTTACCTGTTTGTTTTTTTTTTTTTTAATGATGGTTATTCTCTAAGTTTTCATGAAAAAATATGTGGATTTTAAATCTCAGTCATTTAGGCAACACTTCGGGATTTCCTGTAAATCCCAAGGAAAAATCAAGGACATAACATTTAATATAAGCAAAGTGTTGCTTTTTATGTCTGTTCCTATAGTGTGCTGTACTTATACAATATTCATAATCATTTTCATGCTTGCACATACTTTCTATAATACAGATTCTCTTCACTGAGAAAATTGTTACCACTGTTGTGTGGGGAAAAACCCAACAAACTGTGATATAACTTGGTGTCCATAGCAGCTGGTAGATTTGTACCAGCTGGAAGTGGAAATGGCAAGCTGCTTGGACATTGCTTTTCTCCTTAGAAAAAAGGCATTTTCATCTTCCTGTTTACTGGTAGGGGTATAAAACAAGGCATCACATATAGCAATTTAAAAATTTTATTAGCTTACTGTTAAACCCCTACACACGGAGAAGGTTATACAAGTTTACATATTTGCATTTCAAATGTTTCTGTGTTTATTCTCTACTGTTCAGTAGTTTACAATGAAATAACGCATGTAAGTCAAATTACACCTTTCTTTTTATTTGTCATTAGATGTGAAATGTCAAATTTGCTCTTCAGATCACCATGACCTAATGAATTAATTGGAAAAATTCAATTGATTTTGTAACACAGCTCAATTGAAAGTGTTGTAAAGAAATTGTTGAAGCTCTCATCTGTCAGTTTGTGTATATTAAATCACTTTACTGTAAAGTATACACAGGAATGTTTTTCATGTTGCTTGAAAAGCACTACCAAAGCTGTGCAAACACAGTATCTCCTTTTCAACTGTTTTATAACTTTTGGAAGATGTATTTTGCCTTTTTAAAAATAAATCTCAGTCTATCAATTCTGGAAAACACAATTTCTTCACAATTAGCTTATGTACTCAGGAAGATTTGGTTGCAAGTTTCTTATACTAGGGTTTGCTTTTGAGTTGGTGAAAGTATGGCATTATAGTGAAATGGTACTTCTGCTGTTTTAAAGACTATCCAGAGAACCTGAAAAGGTTAGGCTAAGGATGTATTTTTGAGTGAATGTTACAATGTAAGTCTCTGAACTTCTGACCACATCTAAAGGGGGCGTACGGTGTATCTCAAGATTAATACTTGCGAGTAATAGAAAATCCTAGTGTACGTATGCAGGCATGCATAATAGCTGAATTGTATTCTTAAAGTATATTGTAATGTTTTTAGGTGTATGTACTGATAAGAGACTTCTTCCTGAAGGTTTGGACAGTAAAAGATCAAAGCCAATTAAGCTGCCAAATCAGGCCTATATTAATCTACCTCTTTGGAAGGATGATCAAGGAGAGAATACAGCAGAGCATGAGAGCTTTGAAGAAGGAACCTCCGCTAGTTCTACAAATAGTACTCCTCAAATGACACCTACAAACAGTCTGAGCAGAACGATACAGAAAAAGAAGACTGATTCGGTGCTTTATGGGTGTGCAGTCCTCCTTGCATCTGTTGCCCTGGGCTTGGATATTAGAGAATTGAACAAGTCGCAGGGTCCAGATGAGCTCTTGCCTAAAGATGAAAAGAAGAAACGTGATGGACTATTTCAGCGTGCTTCAAAATTTCGCAGGAGTGCCAGCCCTACAAGACTGCAGTCCAAGAAAGAGGAAACAAGTATTCCATCCTTAAATCCAGCTGTAAATACTGTGAATCTTCTCTCTATGCCCTCCATTTCCACAAAATGCCTACTTCAGTCTGACAGTGAAGATGCGTTTATAAGCAATGTGCTTGGTGATTGCAATCCACGTAGTTCTAATGTTGACTTTTCATCTGAAACTTACGAAAGTAAGAGAGAACAGAGAATGCAGCTGGCTCCTAACACAGTTTCTACACGATTAAAAAATCGGCCTTTCAATCTGTGTCTGCAACAAGAATCTGAAAATGCGCCAAATGATTCCTCAACAAAGTTACGTGTGTTGGGTCACAGACGAACCTTATCAGATGGGAACAATTTTCAGACCACAGGTGGGTAATTGAGAATTTCAAATGCGGGGAATTGTTAAGTATAGAAACAGAAAACATCTGGAAACTAACCGTTTAGTAATGAGTCACTAGATCTTTATTACATTGTCAAGTGTTAGCTGACCAGTCATTACTGCATGTGCATAAGTCCTCAGTGTCTGAACCCTGTGTTAAGCTACCTGCCTTGGAATAGGATCCTAATACATTGTTGGTAATGTGGAGGTTTCACTGGAAAAGATGCTTTATTTTTCTCAAGTATTGCAAAAGTAAGTTTCATTAGTCTGTTTATGTCAGTGATAACCCACTCTTTGTGAAAAGTACAATGACAGCGTTATTTCACAATGGTGAAATGAACTGAAGTTGTCAGCTGCATGCATTATGTGGTTTGGGGACTTCATGAGACTGAGAAACATATACTTGTTTCACAGTCTGTATAAGTGAGGGAATTCTCATCATTTTAACATTACACATTTTTAACTTCAAGAAAAGCAAATCTGGTAAGTTTTGAGTTGCTTGCTTCACCTAGGAATTCTGTCACATACTCCAGAAATCCTTAAGTTAAGATGTTAATAAAAGTAGAAGGGGGAAAAAAAAAGTCTTTTAATTTGCTTACTATGTCAATAGTTAAGGTCATGATTAATGACTTTGAAAATAACAGAAGTTCTGAATTTCAATAGGCATGTTCTGTAGTGGCTTAAGTGTAATATTCTTTATGGTGCTCTATACATATGTAATTATTCATAATAACTTGACAGATTTGGAGGGCTGTATTCCACTATTAATATTCATCCAATTAGTGGATGTTTTAATACTTCTTCTTTATTTTGTAACAGTGAAATATAAATTGTTATGGCCTGTAGCAGAAAGTATAGATGGAAGAGTTAACTGAGTAATGCTGATCCTTTCAAGAGTTTCCCCACAAATGTATATGAGCTTCTTAATCTTTCTTGATGGGGGGGGAAAACCCACACTAATGCTTATGGTAACCCAGTTTTACAAATGTCAAAGAAATCAAGGAGACACGTGGTTTAAATTCTTTTTTGTGTGTGTTTGTTTGGCCTTTCCATTCCGCTAGCTAATGGATTTGCTTCAACCAATGATGTCTCCAAGTTGCCCATTCTGTCAGTTACTGGAACTCTACATTCTCCATCTCTTCAACGAAGAAGCAATCACAGTGGTATTTCAATAGAAAAACAAAGAGCTATCAATATTATACCAAGGCCTCGACCTTCTTCTATAAGAAGTAAAATTGATTCATGGCAGATTATTCCACGTATTAATAAACCAAACTGTAAAGACCCTGAATGTTCAGAAGGCAATACAGATCCAGATGTTAACTTCTTGCCAGATACTGAGGAAAGAACTAACAGCCACATGCCTTCATTACTTGATATTGATGTGGAAGGTCAAAATAGAGACTGTACTGTACCTTTATGTAGAATGAAGAGCAAAACTTGCCGGCCATCTATATATGAACTGGAAAGAGAGTTTCTGTCTTAAGTGCCTTTTTAAAATGTTTGCTTTTTAAAGGAGAACAAATATAAAATTCTTGTCCATCTAATGCTTTGTGCTGCTGTTTTCTGATGTACTGTGACAAGTAGTACCAAAATTTATTAAAATGGGCAGCTAATTAAGAAAGTAGAATAGGTACCTTTTTCAAATATTCCTTGGAATCCCAACTAGTAATTCTACAAGCACAGTGCTGCAAAATAGTTTTCTAGATGAAGTTGCTGAGCATATTCTGAATGATTAAAATAATGTATCCACCTCCTTTTGCAGTGTCACATACATTTTCCTTCCTTTTTGAATTTCTTATTAGAAATTTAACTTTTGCACATTGAAAAACTGAACAGCATACAATAACATATTCAGTCAAAAAGCGTTTCACATAAATGGGGATTATCTGCAGCTAGCCTCTAGGCCCTGCAGAATTTGGGAAGGGGGCAG
The DNA here is from genome assembly GCF_011077185.1 of Oxyura jamaicensis. Classification (NCBI taxonomy): domain Eukaryota; kingdom Metazoa; phylum Chordata; class Aves; order Anseriformes; family Anatidae; genus Oxyura; species Oxyura jamaicensis. Next base: position 40,997,009 of record NC_048895.1, on the reverse strand, counting down.
GGATTAAGATGCCAGTGTAGAGTTCACTCTATTAAATGCCTCCTTTCTTTTTAGCCTGAAATGCCTCATTTCTTTTTAGCCTGAATTGCTTAAGGACCAGCAGCTGCATTTGCAGTCTTTGTCCTTGGTTTTTGAGAGAACTTTCAACTGTGTGCATTAGTTTCTCCAGAAAGCTGTACTGCTTGTATAAACACTTAAGTTTCAGCCACCATATCAATTTGAGAGGGTAAACTTTAGTATTTTGATTGGATTAAAGGTATTTGACATACTTTCTAATGTGAAACAACATTCCTGGTAGGTAAGGATACACTGGAATGTAAATATTTGTACTCTTAACTTTTTGAAGATTGCAGTGTTTGCACTGAAAAAAATATTCTTGGTTTGGGATTTTTCTTTTTGTTTGTGATGGAGGGGATTGTGCACCCCTTTCCGCCCTCCCCCCACCCCTTAAAAAAAAAAAATGCTGCACTTTGTATTGGGAAAAGTCGATGGGGTTAAGGATGACTGTTTTTTGCTTTTAAGTGATATAACTGCATTTTACTGCACTCAGATTTTAGAGCAGTGAAAACAAATTAAATTAAACTGAAAATAATATTACCTCAAGTTACGACTGATTGCCCAGTTATTCATATTTAGGAATTAAAGGGCAGAAAGAGATGTTCTTAACTGTTTTTCAGGGATAGAAGGGTTCCAGAAAGTTCCAGGTTGTTAATTGCGGTGGGAGGGACTGTTAACCTTGATTTAAAAAAAAAAAAAAAAAAAAGTTTTTTTTTCAGTTTCACTAAGTGAATAAGTAAAACCAAGTGTATGGTCTACTTTGTCTCATGAATGCATTTATAGAATTAAAGGAATATCCCTTATATTCCAGTATTTGAAATCTTAATTTTGCATATCATTTCACAAATGGTTTTCATAAATAAAGTTAGATCATGTTAGAATAAAACTAACAATGATCTCCTCAGAACAGTGTTTTGCTGAGGCCCTTGTTTTCTATGTTCTTTGCTCTGGGGTCTGGGAGTTCAGATGTTAAATAGAATACACAATTACTTAAAAGTTTCAAAGCCAAGGAATTAAAAAATAAAGTTTCTATTCTAAGACTAGTATGCAGTATGCTGATTACCTTGAGAATGACGGGTAAAATTGCACATACAAACTCATGCATTCTTAATCATGCAGAGCAGAACACAGACGTGTAACTTCCCAGGTCTCAAAGTGAGAATAGAAAAGGATTTCCTTAAAGTATTATTTTTACTAAAGTAAAGACATAACCACTAGTTGTCTGTAAAGCTAGATGCATGCATAGCAGATTAAGTTATTACACTCTGTTCAAACATGTTTTTATTTCAGTAATCTTAGTTCATTGTCAACATGATTCAAGTTGCATGCTGTTCTTTGACTTTTCTTTAAACTCAGTTTCATCAGACTACTTAGTAGATGAGATCTATTCCAATTATAATACAAAATGTTTTCATAAAGCAGTCAATTATGTAATGCACATGGATCAAATCTTAAATATAGTTTGCTTGCAGATTTATCTTCAGGGCATAATTAGAAATGTGGAACACTGTGTATTTCAACTCTCTTGATCAATTATTCCGATGCAACACTGAGAGAAAAGGAGTTGATTGTATTACATGTTTCTGAAGGAAGTATCTAGGTTTGGCTTTCTACAGGAAAATCTCAGGCGCTGAAGTAATTTTGACCTGTAAACTTTTGTTCTCTACTTTAAAAGGTTTATATCACTTTGTGGAATTTTGCACCCTACATCTTGTAATCAGTAGTATCAGCATAAAAAGCCTGTTGTGGAATCTATTGTTTTCACTTATCAGTGGCTTATCTCTTTTGTTATTAAACAGAAATTTCTATTTCTGTTCCGTGGATAATTTTGCCTGAGAACGGCTCATACGTTATGACCGGTCCAGCATATTTTATATAATTTAGAAATATGTATTCCACCTCTCATTCTGAGAGAGTTTAGGTAAGCCATCTCAAATGTGTTTCTTTTGTTATATAGCCTTTTTAAGCTATCATTGTTTTTCATAGTTTTATAGGCCAGTCTTCACGGAAATTAAAAAAGAGAAAAAACATTGCAATCGTTGTTTAGCAGTCTGTTTCACTTGTCACCAGAGAAACTTTTTGTAAAGGTATGGTAATCTGGTGTGCATTAAGTGATCTGTCTTGGTTAAAGGTGTATTTATTTCAACGTAGGTTAATAGTCTGACCAAATAATAAACTGTGTTGATTGTTCTAGCTTAAAACCGAAGGTGCTAGTGCAACAAAGATGAACACTTGACATGCTGTTTTATAAGACCTGATGATTTAAATGTTTTTATTTAAAAAAAAAATAAAATGTTTTGTAGCTACTGTATTGCAAAATGACCTGGATTTTCTTGAAAAAGATATTTTAATGCTATCTTAACTTGTACAAAGAAGTTCTCCAGGGAGTAACCAGGAACTGAAGACTCTGGCCAGCCTGTTCTTGGAACATTTGAATGCGATTGTTACTTAAAGATTAATTATCCAGCACAGCAATGTGAATGTTCCTGTAATTTCTTGCAGTTGGTGTGGGCAGAATCATTTGGTGTATGCTTGTTCTTTCTTTTGTGTGAACATACTTCTTTTGATGCTTTTACAATGGTGGCTGGGTATCTTAGAAACATTAAGGCTGGAAAAAACCTCCAAGATCATCTGGTCCAGTCATCATCCTACTACCAATGTCACCCACTAAACCATGTCCCTAAGCACCATGTCCAACCCTTAGAGGAGGTATGGCAGTAGATGTAAATAAATTCTGCATCTGATTCAGCATCAAGAGTACAGGTAAGAATATTTATTTATTTAAGAAAAAAAAAGGCTTTTTTTTTTTTTTGTAATAGTTTCTATTGCTACCTTTTAACTTCCTTTTTCCTTTTCCCCGTGGGCTTATTAGCCCATCTTTGGGTAGATCCCCTCACCTCCCATCTTTGGGAGGTGAGGAAGTATCTGTTTGCACAGTAGCAACAGGCACCATAATAATAAAGTCTAGCGATGCAGTGAAATTCAAAGTTTTAAGGCCCGTCTTACAAACACATGCCTGTGTGATTTCAGTGAGGCTGCCTAGGTAACAAATATTCACATGGCCAGTGAGTGTCAGTATAGAGTCCAGAGGGGCATACTTACAAGCCAAGCTGCACAGGCTATTTATTTTATAGGCAGTGTTACGACAGTAATATTAAGATCTGCATACAAGAGTGTGACAAGGAAAAAGATCCTGTCTCTCATTAGCCACCTCTTAATATAACTGGTTAGATTACTACAGTGCATGCAGCATGATACTTTATCTAGTACATTTTTTGATGTGAGTTAAGGTTGCTTAATGTTTTGTAGCTTTAGATATTCTAAACTAATGTCAGAGAGTCCTTGCAAGTATGTAACAGGCTTTTTCCTGATCCTAAGTGAAAATGAGCAAACCAAACTTGAGTTAAACATCTCAATGCTGTTGAAAATCTAGTATCTATGATCTGTTAGTTGATAGCTTTCTTTCATAGAATCACAGAATATCCTGAGTTGGAAGGGACCCACAAGGATCATTGAGTCCAACTCCTGACCCTACACAGGACCACCCAAAAATCAGATCGTATCTCTGAGAGCGTTGTCCAAATGTTTGAACTCCAGCAGGCTTGGTGCTGTGACTGCTGCCTTGGGGAGCCTATTCAGGCTTTTTCTTCTGGTAGCATGGAGAACAGATACACAGAGATAGGTGAGTAGGTTGGATTTACTCATCTGTTTCACAGAACCACAGAATTGCTTATGTTGGAAGAGGCCTCTGGAGATAATATAGTCTGCCCTCACCCCCTGCTCAAGTAGGATCAGCTTGAGCAGGTTGCTCAGGACCATGCCTAGTCGAGTTTTGAATATCTCTACAGATGGAGACTTAAGAACCTCTCCACAAAGAGAAAGAATAGGACTATTCATTCCCCTCGCAGTTCTGTAAAGCATGTGAATCATTCAAAAGTTCCTAACCTCCTTTTTATGGCAGACAGGATTAGGCAATAAAATTTTATGAAGCCTTTTTACTCTTCTGCCTTCCACATTAAAAGTAATGTTTGTTGTTTCTGTTACCAGGCAGAAAAAATGGCATCTAAATGCTATCAACAGTCAGAGGGGCACAAGATTTTCCCAGGTGTGATGGAGAGGTAGTTGTGCTAGGAAGCAGCTGGATCAAACATCAAGTATATCTGCCAGCGGTCTAGGTAAGTCAAAGACATCACGTATATTGTCCAGTGACATTAAGTTATTTTGAGTGTGTTGTTCCTGAAAGTGCTGGATTATCTCTTACCGGCTATTTCTAGGGATATTCACCCAAAGGCAATATACTGGTCAGATGCACTCTTGACTTTTAGAGAAATTAATATGCCTCTCCTGCATATGCAAGTTCCATCTGAAATGTTTAAGGCAGAGCTGATAGCAGTGTTTCTATCAGCCATGGTAGTTCTCATGAAAATGCCTACTCTTCTCACTGAAGAACCCCTGAAATTATTCCTATTGCTCCCGTCTTAGTAGTGAAAATCTTCATCACCAAGGCCCTGGTTGCTTCTCATGTGGGGTGCAGCTACCTGATGGCTGGCTCCTGGCACTGCAGCAGAGACACTCTGTTTTACCCACTTGTTAGACAGATGTTTGCAAGCCTTGTCTTATCACAAGGAAACTGTTTTTCTCTCCAATAGCTAGAAGTTTTCTGCTTCTAGCTATTAATGGGGTTAGGATTTTTGATTGTACCTTAGCCAATTTAGACCCAGCAGAAGTGTATTCTTTAGGTGCTTTGGGGGGATTTTTTTTATCACGGGTGCCCTCCTGTGGTTAAGCAAATACTGCTGTTTTTATAGATCTAGACCACTAAGAGAGATAACTGTACTGATGTTACCTCTATCTAGACTATCTAGAAGATCTAAAGAACAGGTATTGTCCACAATAATATCATGTTGGATAACTGACTGTGCAAGGCATATTAAGGGTGTCATAGCATGTGGCTACCACCTATGATGTCTTTAGCAAGTTGGAGGTCTCTACAGAATATATTCTCTCAAGCCTGCAGAGTTGCCATGTGAAACTCTTTCCAGAGTTATGCTATGAATTAGTGGATTTAGGAGAAAAATGTGCCTGAGACCATTTATTTATGTATTAGGGATTCTGAATCCCTTCCAGGCTTTCTGGGGTACTCTGTGGTTGTGCATTATATGTTTGTAGATACTAAAAGGAAAGATTCTCCTTTACCTGTAAATATTCTCCTAGATGCTTTTTAGGTATTTTTCTCCCTTTGCCTTTAAAACCTGTTAAGACTTTCAGGACTTTGAAGGAAGAAGGATGGGTGGACACCGGACACTTTGAAGGAAGAAGGATGCACCCTATCTGGCTGCATATGAGCCAAACAGAGGGGTCTAGCTTATGCGTCCCCAACAAATATTGCTGAAGGTAGTTCTCTAACAAAAAGCAGTATGTAAAGGTCTCTGTAGTATGAAAATTTAATTTCAGATTGTGGACAGTGCCAGAAGATGTTCTGCAGACACCATCTGATGATGTTCAGGGTATTTACGCTGATGTAGTTGTCACACCAAGGGGTAGCAAAATGTGTTCTCTCCCTGTCCTCTGCTTGTATATGTACTGTGTCACTCTTGACTCAAATCTGCTCTTCTTAGCAAATTCTGATGTGTTTCCTAGGTCTTTTTCTTTACCAGTTTCTCTGAAGTCTGTTTCTTTCTATTTCTGGAGGTATGCCCAGGAATTTGGTTCAGGACTTCTTAGGATGGATTGATCCCATAGATCAATCTGCTTTCATCAAACAGCTCTGTTTCTGTGGTAGGAGGCACCACTGAGATGTTTACTTATTTTTGTTTTAACAGTGGTGCCCCTACTGTAAGAAACACATTAGCTCTCCCATGTTTACAGACAGACTTATCATATTCCACTTCAGCCTTTTCTTTACTAGGGAAAGCCATCCTTCAGTCCTTCCTCCTGAACAACATCCTAGAACTTAGATCCCTCTCTGGGCTCTCTAATGCTTTCAGAGTTTGGGAGGGAGGCAAAGCAGTGTCCAAAAATCTCTAGCTGAGACCTTTATTGGCATCATCTTTGACAACGTCAACAGCCTTGTCGTGGTCAAAATAAGCCTGCTACTTCTCCCATTGCCAGATGGTTTGTTATCCTGTTGTAAGAAGAAATTAGGTTAATTTGTCAAGTCTTGTCAAACACTGGAGCTGCCACTTGTCACCTCTGAGGCGCTTCCAGAGCGTCCTGATTGGTTTGGGGTTGTGGGGTGGTTTTTAATTTTTGTTTTTTAATGGAACAGGTACATTACAAACTAGGTAGCTCACTCTGTTTTCTCAAGTGTTTGAAAAAACAACAAACAAAAACCCCACCATCTGTTATTTTCTACAGTCTTTCTTTTCTGTGGTTCTTAGAAATGACTGCTCCAATCAGATCAGCTAAGTTCATCAAGCCCAACTAATTAGGAAATTATTTTTCCCCACTTTTGAAGCTTTCCCTAGCCTGCTTTTTACCTACTTACACTGAAGCCTTACTTTTACTTGCTGGTTTTAATTGTGATAGGAGCTGCTTAACATCGGATCCATTTTAGAAAAGAATGATTCAAACAAGATCACAAAGACTTACGATTTCTTGGGATCAACTAATGAGGTGATGGCTTTGTCTGACTGCTGGGAATTATAGCATCACTTTCCTGGTGGTGGTGGTGGTGGTGGTGGTTGATTGGTTTTATTCCTACTGTATTTATAAAATCACTTTTTTTCGTCCAGTTTCACATTGTTTTTTTTTTTTTTTTTTCCTCTATGTGCTTTTACCATTTTTCTAAACTTCCTTTTCTTCGGCCATGTATTTTTAATTGGTAAAAGAAAAAGCACAATTTACCCAAGTTATCAGTCTTCTGTGGTTTCATTTCTCTCTCAAACTGAAGGAGTTTGAAGCCATGTCCTTGATCCAAGGATTCTAATTTTTTTCACTTACACTTTTCAGCCTGTGCTCAGGTCCTTCAGGTATTTTTGTTAGTCTGGAGGAGGTAGACTGAGTGTATCCTTTTGGAGTAAATTCAGAGACTTTCAATATCTGTGGTTCTTCCTATATTTTGGACTACCGAGCGAGCATATGAAGATTTTGATAACTAAACTGAAGTCTCCATATGTTTTTTATTCTTGAATCTTTGTATTTTATTATTTGTATTCTGGTTATGATACTTCTCATAAATTGTGTGAATGGACTAATTATTGTATTAAGACTTTCAGCTCTGCCTTATCCTCACTGGGGTGTTATACAACCATCTAATACCAGTTTTATTCACTCTTTTCTCTCCCCTTGCTTTATTGTGTCCATATTCATAAATAAATGTGTTCTGTCTCATTTTTATGTCAACATCAAGGATGCCTTACTATTTCCCTGCATGTTAAGGAATCAACGTACTAGAAGGAATCTAAGAGCTTGTCTAAGTAGGCTTGTACCTAATGGTGTCTGATACCAAAGAGTTAAAAACACTATATCTAAATGTTATCAATTCAGTGACCTCTCCCATGCCACTTTCAGCAATAATTAACAGTGCTGTTTCAAGAGAGTTTTCACAAATGTGCCTATGTAATTAAGTTGGATCAGTGCAGCCAACTTAGTTTGCTTTTGGGGTAGTAAGATTTCAGTACTTCAGGAGTTATACAAATGTTTTAGAAGGTCAATTAGACTTAAGCTTTTAAGAACTTTTACTTACATTTGATTAAATGCTGTCGTCTTGCTTTGATATTTAATATTTAGCTGGACAGCAGCTTTTAAAATAGGTTTACTCCTCTGTTTTTCAGTGCAGTGAGTTCAGGGAAGTTGTAACTACAGGCAGTACAACCTGGAGATAAGGCCACAGTTCCAGGGCAGGTTTGGCATTTGATCTTGGTTGAGCCAATTCACTTATTTGTAGCTTGTAATCTCTGGCTCTGGTCAGTAAGACAAACATAATTATTTCATCCTTTTCTGTAAAGCACTTAGTGAACTGCAGCCAAAGTCACCATGTTTCGCTGGTAAACAGCAGCTACAGCAGAGTTAATACCTTAACTTTACACACACAGTAGCACTAATTCTTAGCCTGGGAACTGAATACACAGCCAGGTGTACATACTTTTCTTTCAAAGCACAGGTTCCTAGAAGTTAAACTTTAACTTTGTTAAGGAATGCTTCCAATAAAAACTGTCTGCAATGATTTAACCAGTAATTGTCACGTTAGGGAAATAATTACACAAAGTTTAGTGGTTTAAGATTCTAATGATTGGTCAAAGTTACTAAAATTTAGCATTGATTTCTTGTTTCATAAAACAAATGCTGTTTTGTAGTTGCCCCTATCCCAAATCCACTAAAATACGAGGTCTGTCTTTTGTCTGAATCAAAGGACTCTGTTTCAACTACTGCTGCTTAATACTACTCTTGTAAAAGCTTCATCATCTAATTGCTCCCCACTTCTGAGAGGGCAGGGAATAAGAAAGTCTTCCTAAAGAAGAATGATGTTACAGCCTATTGGCCTAAATGTCAGGAGGAGTTCCCCACACTGTTCTTCACAGTAGCACTTCTCTCTTGGAACCATTCTTTACCTTGGAGATGGGATTTAATAAATTAATGTGAAACATAAGGATGAGGGAGGAGAAGAGTTACTCCATTATCCAGATTGAGGCATCTGACTGTACACAAATAAGTACCTACTGTAAATTGGAAGAAGTAAGAGCTCTGAATGGGTCTCTGGAGGCTCTGTTGAGGGTATAGAAAGGCTTGGCTTATAACTGAGCTACAGAAATTGAATGCCTAAGGCTACAGTGTAAATCTCATCTCTCTAAAGTACAGATTGTGCAGTAGTGTATTGCAGAGCTAGTGGAGGAACAGCTCATTACTACCAACACTCACCGCCACAGTATCTGTATGCCATAACGGTATGAATATGAGATATGAGGTTTAGGGTCCTCCAGCTTCAAATTCTAAAGGAAAGCTATTGATGGAAGAGCAACTACACAACAGCACTGCATGATGACAAGAGTCGGTTCTTAAAAACAAGCTGAAAGTAGGGTTCTCTGCATTTTAAAGCTACTACGAAGACTTCAACAGTTGTTTTCTTCAAAGCCTGTACTGATGAATTGTCTTTTCTTATCTTTACTTCTGAGCACACAGCCTTTGGTGTTACTGTGGCTATTACCTTCTTGCCATGTTTGTATACAAGTGGTGTGATGTTTGGAAGCAATCAGGGATCTATGGGAAATCACTGTGGCGACTGCCAGCCATTCTGTTTTCTTTCAATTGTATGTTGCTTTTAGTTGTTTAGATACAGAGCTGGGTGAGACTTCTCAATAATGCTTTTTCAAAAAAAAAAAAAAAAAAGGAAAGAAAACCAAAATTGCCAAAGCCAGAACTCTGTGAAAGTCTGTGTTTTCGATGATGTCGATTCATCTTCAGTTTATCTCTAGGATCCCAAAGGTTTCTCATCACTGGAAAAACTGTAAGCTCCTTTATTAAACTAGAGGTGTACTGACATGACACCTTGTATTTACTTGGGCTTCATGTATCACCTTGGATTTCTTACATTTAGATGATTTTCTTATTAGTACAATATTTTTGAAGTAGTGTTCATCACACACAAGCTTGAAACATATAAGTGTCAAAAGCTCTGATTTTTTTTTTAATTTTTCTTTTTTCACACAAGACAGAATAATTCCTAAGAGGAATCTTCTTCTTCGAGAGAATGTATTTTGAATAAGATGCTAAAAAACAACCACCTAAGCTCTTTTTCTTAATGGTAGAAAGCCAGAACTCAAATCCTGGCCAGATTCCAGCATGCCTTTAAATACCACTGATCACAAACAAACTCTACTCTTTTTACTCTGGACTATTGTGCAGAACTGTTAGCTGAGACCTCATATTGCAAGGCACACCTGATCACATTTCCGCAACTACTGTTGTCACTCCTCTGTGCCCTTAGTCTTGTACATTTGTCTTAGGATTGTAAAGGATGCTATAAATGCCTTTTGGAAGGTGTCATGGAAGCCTAAGATTTTCTAGATTTAATAAGGTTTAATTTGTTCACTCTTTGGTGTGCTGGATGTGATCCTTCGACTGAAAAGTATGCTAGTTCTTATAAGACCTGTAATCTAAAATCCTCCTGTAAACCTCAAATCGAACTTGAATCATCATGCGATGAATAGAAGAGAAATAGTAAATGAAAAGTGCTATCTTATAAACTCATGGAATTCAGAGCAGGTGCTAGAGATGAAGTTTGTCCGGTGGCACTTTGCACATCAGATAATTTGCTAAGAGACTATGGAGGAAATCAAGATTTAGTCACCTATTTAGACACCTATGGCCAAAATCAAAGTCTCAGAAGTCTTAATCATGTTCTTACTCTGGTGATCAGCTGTATTCTTTTGAGTAAGAATGATAGAGAGCAAAAGGTCTTTTGAACAACTTAAATGCATGCAAGAAGTGCGTATTATCTGCTCTCACAAAATTAGCATGCATCTGCTTCCCTCAGTTGAGAACTGAAATACCAAAATAAATACATTCCCTTTACCAGCTTTTTTCACTCATGATGGCTGTTTAAAACTCTGATTTTCTGGTACCAGGGCTGCAAGAAGAGGTAAAAGCTGCCTTCTCTTCCATCTGGCCCATGCTGATAGTGGCAGCAGCAGAGTGGAGCTGATTCCTATTCAGATATAAATATTTGACACCTGCTTGTTCCTACTGATTATGAGGAAAAATGAACTTCAACCCATTCACTTAGCGAACCTAGTTAGACTTCTAATTCCTCCGGCAACAGTGGGAATGTGAACGCTGCCAAATCCATCTGCTGCTCACAGTGATCAAGTTAGAAACAGCAAAATCAGCTGAGGGAAAAGGTTGTCTTTAATTGGAAACATAAGGATCACCTTGCAGATTAGTTTCAGTATAGAATGTTGAACCTCATGCTCCTAATTAACTATTTAAGCATTTAACTGTAAGGTAAGGATCCTGACAGAGTTACCTATTGATAGTTATATACAAGCATTTAGAGAAAACACTGAATTCCTTTACCCTGGCATCATTAATCTGCATGATGATGTGAATGCAGCAATGCAGCAGGTTTATTAATTAATTCCACATTTACAAGTGGGATAATTAAGCAACCTAGCATTGCATTATAAACATAGTAGAACTAATTGCCTTAAAAACTTTTTTGATTTGCTATTCAAAGCTCTCAGGGGTGTCTTCCTGCTCCTGCAGTATGGTGCGATAGGATTTGCTGGGGGCAATTATTCCTGAGCTTCCTTAAGGCCTCCTTCATGGTAATCACAGCTGGCTGAACCAGGGCGTTTGTGGGTGGAAAGTAGGCCTTAGGATGACTCTAAAAGAGAAACTCTGCAGCATTAGTTTAGCGTCTCTTCACTGGGGTTGTATGGGGTAGAAGTATATTGCAAGCAAATGGGGGAGGCAAGAAATGGAGGTTCACTGGGTTCAGTTCCCATATGACACCCTAACAATGCAGACCACAGGCTGAAGGATCATCTGCTGTCGGGGTTGGCCAGAGGGGACATAGGGGCCTGACTCTGAAGTGGGATTCTCTTGAATCCTGGGAAGCGATATAAACAATTTACCCACATTCTCTCTCTTGTCTAAGCTAACTGAGCCAATTTTCATTCCAGCGTCTTACAGGTCTCCAAAGGAAAGCAAGGGGAGAAAGACTGGAAGCAACCAGAGCTGGGAAGGAAACACCGAGAAATTGCCCTTGGTCCTTGCCAGCAGAATGGGTCCTGTAGAGGTACTTGAGTTTATCACTTAACAAAAGACTAGGTTAACAAATAAGCTATGTAGTTTCATTTCTCAGATGTTGTTAAATCAAAATACTTAACAAAAACCCAACCTTGTGGGAAAAGCACCAACTCAAATGATGAGCTTAATTGCTTTTAGTTACTATCTCTCATCTGAAGGGGCTTAGCCCACTTGAATCTGTTGAATCTGTTTCTACAGGCAGAAGGTACGTGCAAATATACTTGCAAATAGCATAATTTCACAGCAGACAAATCAATGCTCTTTGACAGTGTTGCAGACTAATTTTCTTCCTGGAGAGCCTGCAATTTTAAAATCACTTGTGATATACTAGATTGCTTGTAATTCTGGAAGACTGTCGTGAGGACTTGTCAGCAATGTGTCCTGGTGTGAAAAAGGAGAGAAAGCAAGGAATAGCTGGCTCTTTGGAATATAGCTTGGCATCTGGAGGAGCTTACCACCACAGATGTTAGGTTTGCATTCAGGTTAGTGATCTCATGCCAATGCAGAAATTAAACTCATGAGGTTGAAGGGAAAAAAAAATGTAGATACAGCATAGGTCAAATTATTTACATGCTGAATTGTTCAGAACGTGGCTTGATCTTTTTGTTAAGCTTTTTGTGCCCACTAGATGTCACCAACGTATGCTGTTCTTACTAAAACTTCTGTCCTTGTATGAGAGACCTGGGTTAACTGGAAGATTTGTTAAAATTTGTGGTGGTGGAAGGGTTGGTGCTTTTTGATAAGCGAGCAGGTAGTGGATAAAACCAGGTTAGTCAGAGGGGAGTTGCATGGAACAGAAAGAATATATTATTGTTTTGAGTGGGGAAGTGATTCTTTTCATCGGATTAGCCTCTGCCAAATGCTTTGTAAAATTCTTCCGTTTCTTCCCTAATTCTTCCCCAGGGCATTCACCAATTAGCATAATCAAAACTGATTTCCTGCATGCTCCTGATTATCCAGAACTGGATGAGGCAGGACACGTATAGATTTGAAGAGGGTTCACACACTTACAGATTTTTACCATTGCTTTATACAGTATTGAGTAGTGATGCTAACTAGTTGTAGCAATGACTGGTTACAAGCTGTAAAACTTGAGAAGTGTTACAGACTGAATCACATACATAGCAAAGCTGTAGTCTTGGGCAAATTCCTCTATGCTTTAGCTGTATCCTCCAGAGATTAAGGATGGTTTGCAGAGATGCTGTGAGATTTAATTATCTCCGATTTTCCAATTTGTTTCCCTTTGATTTAAAAAGAACTAGCATTAGTCTTAAAGGTAGTAAAGGGCTTTTAAATATGAACGGCAATGTTAAATCATAAATATTTTTATTTGATGGAGCAAAAAGAAAGCAGAAAATGTCAGAACTAGCCTCTTTCATGTACATTTCTTCAAGTGAAGACTTTTTCTTACTGCTTCTTAGTGAAGGAGAAAGCGGTTATCTTGCTGGAGCTCCAGCCTGAAACACAGGAGATTTGGGTTTACTTCAACTTTATATATGACTTTGGGGGCGAGGTTCAAGAAGAAGACTTTACATAACAGCTTACAGGAGAGAAGAACTTAGCAAGGGTCTGTTTGAGAAAACTGTGCACAGACCATTTTCTCTTCCAGACCTTATCTACATATTTTTCCATTCTACCAACAGCAAACTGTCCAATGTTACTGTTGTATTACAAAAGTCTCTCAGCTATGCAGACTGCTTATCAGTGCTCATTGTGCACTGCAGGTACTTCCATATGTCCTGGTTCCTGCCAGAGACGTATTTTTCTCTCTCCTGATTGTTGTTGCTTTCAACTCCTTTAGGGCTTTTGCAAGGCTTTCAGATTTGCTTCATTTTGGGGGAGATATTGAAAATATCCTCCATGTCCTTGCTTCTAGAAGGAAGAGGATGCAAACGCTTCTGTTAGATCACAGTCCTAGCCTGTCTTATGTTTTTTCCTGTGCTGAAGTTTCACATGGGTTGACAAAGAAAACTGAGTACTGTTCAGTATTGTAAATCCCATGGGTTTTTTTGTGAGTTTTGTGTACCACTGTGACCTTCATGTGTCCTCAGAAGCAAGCAGGTCAGGGTGTAATGCCACTCGCAGCACTTTCCTCACACCCTTAAAAAGCAAGCCAGCAATTACAGCAAGCCATGGTAATTTGAATTGGTAATATAGTCTTGGTATATAATTCCACAATTCCACAGCCACCCAGGAGAGCAAGGCTTAATGGCTTACTGCAGCTATTTCATCTTTTATTATCACTCCTGTAATGCGCTCCACATTGTTTCCATGACTAGCTAATTCCTGCACACACAAGTTACACACCTCTGTCGTTCTTTGTATTGTTCTGGAGAATAGACTGCTCTGGTGCTCAGGAGCGTGTCTGCCATCAGCGCCTAATGTTCTTGTGGATGCGGTGCTGGCGAGCCATCCCGTAACAGTTTAAAAAAGCCTTTTTTTTCAAGGCATAATTCTTCTGTATGTATGCAGTCTTGTCACCGTCAATTCTTAGCAAAACTGGTCTCCACTGAATTATGTCTTTGAGCCTGTGAGCAGCAACCCTCTGTTTCAGTAAGCATTCTGGAGGCTTGTGTCACCTAACATTCATCATGCCCAACATTCATCATGTTCTAGCATGGATACCAGGTGTTATGTTGCCTTTTGAGGTGTCTGTAGAAAACTTGATCTATCTTTTGTTGTAAAAGCATGCAAGGATGGAAGCTCCGTTTTTAAACCTTTTAAAGCAGACAAGTCCCTTCTCGAGAGGATGTTGCAGCTCCTTTTCTCAGTACGAGGATATGGAGATGAGCACAGGCTGACAAGACCGATAGGAACATTCCTCCGGAGTTCACTGTGCCTGCATGCCCCTCTGCATTAGTTGTACCTTATTTTCAGCCTTTCTCCGAGTAATGCTATTTCTATGACCTTCAAGTTCTCTGTTGAATTTCCATTCTGCTCTTTGAGCCCTATTGGATACTCCCTGCAGCCTTTCATTCTGATTTACTCTCGTCCTTTCAGTACACTGTCCGTTACTTTGCCCTGTATTCCTTCAGGAATTTGTGATGCTTTCTTGGAGGGGAACGAAATACCAGGAACAGATTTTAAGCCACAAAGTAGTCTGTAACAGTATTTGCTCCCATATGGCATATTGGAAGTGCATATTGAACTCTCCTTATCTAGAGAATGTGCCAGAACCATCAAAATGTTTAAAAATATTGAGCTTCAATCATGTCAATAAAAATGTTCTGCTAGATGTAGACAGTGATATTTATTGAACATTTCAAGTCCTAAATATTTTCCTCAGTGACCTACTACTTCTTCCTGCTACTGTTGGTAAATTCACCCAGTTAGTAAACTTTTTTTTTTTTTTTTCCAATTTGTTGATTTCATGACATGTAGCATGAATTTCTGGGCAACATTACGCTAAAAAATTGATTTTCTCTGTTCAATCCTGTCCCATTAAATAAACCTGGAAATTATTTTGTGTACATTCTGGGGGTCCCTTTATTGTATGCGTTCTCTAAATCAAATCTAATCACCTGTGGTTTTTTTTAAAATCTGATATTGGCTGTTTGTTCCAGATATAACAAACTTTTCTTTTGAGCTGTGATTTTTATTCTTATTCAATTGAAAATAAAATCATAGCAGTAGTAGGAAGCGGGAAACTGGATTGTTCATACCAATTCTCCATATTTTTTTTTCCCCTCTAAATATTTTTTTCTTTTTTTTTGCAAATACTGGTTTCCTCTGAATGTAATTCTCTTCTTGTGAAAGAGTTTATCTGGACATTTCAGTTCTTGCAGAGAGCACCGCATAGATCTGTGCCCTGCCACCTGTGCTGCCACCTACCATATAGCAGCAGTGCATGTACTGTGTGGTCCTCACTGCACATGGTTGTAAACACTTGCAAAGTTATTAATTTTGTTCCAGTGCTTTCCAAATGCTGGAGATACACTTTTTCTTTTGCAATTCCTGGCAACTTGCTTTGTGAGGTGTCTTCTGAAGTTTTCTGCTCTGTGGTAACTCTGTTTTTTGGTCTCATTTTTTGCAGATGCTTCTTTCTTGCTTCACACTGGGTGTTTTCACTCTGCGCTGAAGGAGCCAGGAGCCTGACAACCCTTCTGATGGAAAAAGCTGTCCCTTTAGCCATCTGCTCTCACCAGGACTTTCTGATACGTGATTATGGAATCTGTCATATCTGACTTTAGTCACCAGTACAGAGTAAAACATGAAAAGGGCCTTTCAGTTACCGAACTTCCAGCAGCTTGCTTTCTTTCGGAAGAGAATGTTTCTGAAACTTGTTTCTGCGGGTGTCATTGCGCTGCTGGCGTTGGCTCTGTCAGCCAGCTGGTGGCTGAGCTTGTAGCAGGGATGCTTTCATTCTGTGAACTCAGTTTTCCCTGCAGGGAGGACACCCCTGTGCTCTTGCAGGTGCTGCTGCTGACCAGGCAAGCGCACCACAACCCGCCCCCCCCCCCCAGCCCCTTGGTGCCTGCAAGCCCCCGACCTAAGACCTTCAGCTCACCTCGGGGCTGTGGTTACTGCTGTGGGAAGCAAGGTGAGAAATCACTGGCAGCCTCTTTACCATCACCTGCACATTGCGAAGGTAACCTGTCCTGAGCCCAGCCCTGCTGTGTTTGTCAGGTGGTTCACTGATGAATGTAAAATAATGCTTGCACTGTTTAGTTAAATGAGGTGGCGTACAAAGCTGTTGCGAGTGTGATGGATGTGTATCAAAAGAAAATGGTCTAACGGGTAACAGCTGTACAATAGGCTGAACTAATGCTGTGACTAACGGTAAGATGAAGACAGAAATACAGCTCATCTACAAAGTTTCTTTGCAAGTTACAGTGCTTTGTGTTGTAACTGGTAAGTTTTTAGAAAGCTAATTAAAAAAATCTGCAATGCTTTTTATTTGAAAGGCTTGGGAATATTATTATTGGAGTGTTAATATTATTGAAGGTGTGCTGGAAGAAGAAAATCATTATTTTAAGAGGTTTATTTTGGGCTTTCTCCTTGGACATCCTTTTCTTCAAATGTTAGAGCCCTGCAGCCTGGTTGTACTGAGCTCCTTGTAATAGCTTTGCATGGCACCACAGCTCGGTTTTAATTTGAGATACTTTAGATGCACTGTTCCTTAATTATTAAATGGTAAATGTTTCTTGCATAACTTGCATGGTTATGTTGACAAACCACTTGGTATTTTTACTTAAACTCTGAAATTTTTCTAATAAAGTTTCAGTACAGCTACAGGCTTGTTTTTCCACAGACCTCTTTTTTTCTTACCTTTGCTGTCCTGTGTGACTTTTTTGCACCTCACTTAAAATCAGCTCGGCATCATATTGGATGTGTATGCAGCAAACAAATGATTTCTCGAACGTTGTAAAAGAATCAGTACAGAATGCAAGAAATGGTTCATCTTTAGCCCAATACTAGTGCGTTACTCTTCCTGTGGCCTGAGTGTACATTCACTTGTGTGAGAAGTTCAGCAAGATTTATTTCAAAGAGCTGAGCTTTTGCGTACAGAAGAGAAGACATTTCATGCAGAGTTGCTCAAAGCAGCCTGTGAGTGTGTAGCTAGACAGTCGGATTGCAGCAGGGGTGGGTGCAGAGCTTGTGCTCTCCCATGTTGTGGTGGTGGGCGCTAATTGGGAAACCTGCAGCTCTTTAGCTCTATTAAACTTGCATCCAAACACAAATTTGCCTGCACAGTGGGGCTCTGAGAGTCATGGGATGGGCATGGGCTGACAGGACCTGCCCTGGGGGGCTTCCATGGCCCCACTTTCATCTCATCCCCAGCAGAGGCAGCACACAGGCAGATTTCAGGGCAGAAGACCAGGTTTTGAGTGTGTTTTGCACCTGGCTCTCAGATTTGCAGCCCTGTTCCTGCTTGTCACTTCTGCTCAATTATTTTTAAGTATTACTGCTCCTGATGAGGTTTCCCTGCACATATAAAAGAGATTGTTTTACATATTTTCATAAAATAATGTCAGCTTAAGGTTTTAATGGGCCTTGCAGGCATGGAGAGGGGACAGATGGCTGTCAGCACATGTGAGCAGAACCTGTTTTCTGTGAAACTTAGTCTGCTAAAACAAAAACTAGACTACTTTCCTATGTCACAGTTCAGGCAGGTTAGAATCTGAGAAGAGTCATATAAATGAGGATAAAGGAAAACTTCCTAAAATCAGATTTTCAGCTGTCTTTGGCTATCTCTGTTTAGTGGGTATAAAGCAGGAAGGTAGGTTAAAAGGAAGAAGTCTGATAAGAAACAGTGTATTAGCTGTTAGAAAATGGAGCTCAGAAGACATTTTTAAAATGCTATGCAGAGTAATGCGAGTACATTACAGCAATTTCAGGTGCTGTGAAACAGCACAGCTTTGCTTCAGTGTTTCTACTTCTCTGTTGCAATCTCAGCAGCCAGTGGAGCTGTTGGCTCTGTCCTTCCTTGCAGCTTGCTCTCAGTAACTGCACTGTGCTGGGACTGGGCTCTCAGTGCGCTCAGTGGGCTGCGTTGCCCCAGCCTGTGATAAGCAGAAGGTGTTATCTCTTAGCTCTGTGCCCCAAAGCCCTGGTGGCATGCTACTGAGCAGCAGAGAAGATGGTAATTTTGTTGTTTAGAAATGCTATCATCTCCTCTACAAATACTGTTAGGGTTCTTTGTGAATAGAGTGAGATGCACAGAACTGGTAGGTGTTGGAGAAATGGGGACGAATAGCAGCATATTCTTTCCTTTTATTTGCAATTAAAAGAAAAAAATGTGGAGAGTTTCTGGTAAGAATTCAGTGCTGGGGTGAGATAACTAGCTGCAGCAAAGGTCATGGCTTGATGGAGCACTTGCTGGGGAGTTACAGAGTTGTCAGTCTCTGTCCCTGATAAGAGAGAGAAAACACGGGGGAAATCCAGACAATGTTTCTCAAGAACAGACTAAAAGAAAGCATTATTATTGGAAAATACAGAATTACATAGTTACCAGAGAGCAACAGGATAGGTGAAATGATTGCTAAAAGGGAGATTACTCTGTTTGCCCTGCCATTACTTGTAGACCACTGTGTTTAAAATCACCTACGGCCAGACTTTTGTCCTCCAGAAACTTGCCAGTCTCTGCAGAGGCTAGAAGGTGCAGTGCAGGTATCAACAAAAACACACCCCTCTCTGTTTTCTGCCAAGCTACGTGGCTGCAGAGATGGCAGTTGAAAGATGAGCAAGCCTCCTCCTGCTGCCAGTGCTGGGCTGGATGGTGGGGCCGGGGGGGGGGGATGGCCATGCTGCACAGGGCTGTCCTGTCCCCTCTGGTGTCTGATGCGGGGGCGCAGGGACCTGGAGGGATGCAGATTGGAAGCCTACCAGGAGCAAGCAGCCCCAGGCTGTGATGTGCCCTTAGCGGGAACCTTGGGAGTGCTGCTGGCAGCCAGTATGAGAAGATGTGGAAGGATCGGCTGTCTCTGCAGATGTGACTCACAAAAAATATATGAAGGAGGAATAGTCATTACCCAAAGACCGACTGAAGTGCTGAAATCTGAGAAATGCTGTTTGCTTGTCAAATGAAAGAAAACAAAGCTGGGGTGTTTTTTATTAAGTTTGTTTTTAACAAGAACCTTTGTTCAGATGAAATCAGTACTCCTACTTGCTGCCTTACGTTAGTATTCATGGCCACTTTGAAAGCATATATTTTCTGTCAGATGCACACAATCTAAATAGCGGCAGAACATTTCCAAAACAGAGAATCATTAGATCTTAATGGAATTAATTTGTTTAAGGACCACGAGGGCTGGCAACTGTCATTGCGATTGACAGCTGATTGTCATCTCATTGGGAAAAATGCAGTTTATTCATCTTGGAGGAAGGGAGAAAATTACAGAATTGGATTCTCTTTGGGTGTAAATAAAAAGTTCAAGTGAAACTCTGTGGCTGGCAGGAACATCACAGGGGCCTGTCGTGCCTTGTGCCACCTCTCCCCATTTCTGTGACTCTGAACGTGACAGGAAGCATCTCACTGAAATGATCATGAAGTTTGGACTCATTACAGTGATTCAGCAGTATATTTGCTGCTGTCTTCTAAAGTGCTTTGCTTACAGCATGATTTAAGATACCGTGCTTTTTGCCTGACTACCAGAATCACCATGTTTTACTAAAAGACTTTACAGACAAAGGTTTTGAAGCTGGATTAGGCCAACAAGACACTGCTTTGTCTGTGTGCTTCGTCAAGATGCCGCATGAAACAACCTGCTGAGGGAGACAGGTTTCTCCAAGCCCCCTCAGCCAGACCCGGCATCTGCCCCACAGGGGTAAGGTGGCTGTTACTGCATGGAGCAGGCCAGCTGGCTGGAGCATGTGTTGTGTTTAATGTATTGATGGTTTTATTTTTGCTAAAATAGGAATCACGCAGCCTAATGTTGTAACATACCTTCTGCCACCCAAAGTTAATTGAAACGAGGCCAGAAGGCAAAAATATTCTTCCCTGCTTAAAGTAACAAGACTGAGAAGCACCAAATATGTCATTGACTTTCATGGTGCATAACCAAGATCTATATAAGAAGCACCTGGGGGTGTTTTCCTCTTGCAAAAAAGCAACTACAAGCCATATAATATTATGTCAATATGATGAAGTAGAAGAGCACTAAAGGACACCCCTTTATTTTAATGAAGGTGATTTTAAGAGGCTCAACCAGGCAGAGGCAAGAGCAGAAGTACCTCAGTCAGGTGAGAGGAGGCGGGACAAGTCCTTCCCCCCTCTCAGCCCCCAGACACAGCAGTCAGCCGGGCTCACAGGTTTATACCATATCACACCACGTCTGCAGGAGGCTGGCATTTTGCAGAGAAGGAAAATGCAGTCTGGGTGCTCAGATGGGCCTGGTGCAGGATCAGCCCAGCACTGAAGGAGACCTGTCTCACCCACCTTGTGCTAAAGACAGCGCACAGCTTTCAAAACTGCTGCTGTATGGCCTGCCCAGGCTGATAAAGGTGAGCTCTCAAGGGCTTGGGCTTTATCACCAGCTGAAGCTTGCTGAATGCAGCAGTAATTACCAAATATGAGCATTAGCAAGAACCCCCCCGAAAGAGGTTCTTGCTCTTCTCCTGGGCTTTCCACTGAGAGCACCCCGGTGTCATGCTGCCCAACTAACCTTCAGCTGCTGTAAAAGTAATTCGTTGTTGCTGTTGTTTTACAATTGCTATTCAGTGTAAATATGAATGCTTTGAAGCAGATTGCTGATGATCTTTTGGGGCACAATTTTTCTTTCTCATCAGTGTGAAGTAATCTAGCAACAGCAGGGTCCAGCTGAGGGGAAGGTGCTGCAAAGTAGTAATTAATTAGGCTAACTGAAACAAGCTTGGCCTTAATGGCCCATAGATCTGTTGGTGGTGGGTAGGGTTGCCACAGCTCATGGTAACTTGCTCAGCAGGCTCAGGGTATGTTGCATTTAGCTTGAAAGCAAATGGTGTGTTTGCCAGCTTTGTGGTGCTTGTGTCTAGCAGCCTGCTAGTCCTTAGGTCTGTGGATATCCAGAGCCTCTGGGTTTCCTGTGCTTTGCTAAAGCCATGGGAGCTTTTTCTCCCATTTATCTCAGTGGAAGGTATGGGAGCAGCTGGGTAACTCCTCCACTGTTCTCCTGATGAGGACTTCTGTGGCTTCTTTTCTGTTTATTTATTTATTTATTTATATGTTTTTTGAAGGTACTCAAAGCTCAAATTCTGGGTATAAAAGCCCCTAGGGGTGTGTGTATATTTGCGTATACACACAAGCATGTGTTTCATGTATACGTGCACCTGAAGCAATGTGTTCATATGTGCAAACACACCACATCCACAGCTTTTCTTAATCACTCAAAGTTCTGAAAGGTCTCCTGCCACAACAATGCATTGAAAAATATGGTATTTGCCTGTGGAGCATCAACCAACGGCCTGTTTTTCTGAGCTGGACATCTCATCAAATGATAAGGTAAATTATTTTTCCCTTTTTCTAAGAATAAGCTATTTCCTAAGATAGAAAAAAATACTACTTACTGGTTTGGTGTTTTGTCTATTGAGAAATGCTACAAACTCAAACATTAAGATGATGAATTTTCTAGAGAGAGGGAAGAAGGGCAGGACAGGGGATGGAGGAAAAGAAGTGAAAGAAGCACTAGAAGTTGTTGGCTCGCTTATAAGCAGAGGTAGATGGTGTGCTTTAGCCGATATGATAGCACTTGGATTTCAGTGTGCTTTGGGCTGGTGCCTTGATCTGCACATGTTCCAGCTGAACCACTCTGGTGGTTCAGCCGGTTGCTGCAAGCACCTAATTGTAGAGTCTGTGCATGAACACAATAAAAGAATACATGTTAAAGCTCTTGTTTCTGTTCACCTTTCCTAGTCCAAGTCTTCATGCAAGTGACAGACGTACAAGTCTTGACAAAAATGTTGTAGACTCAACCTTTAAATCATTGTGCTTTCTGTGAGGTGGGACTGGAAGCCACTCAGCCCTTTTTGGGTCATGTCAATGTGTTTGTGCGCTGCACAGCAGAACGAATCTCAGCAGGATTGCTTAGGTGTTATTGCAGTGCAAATATTGAATTATAATTACACTAACAAGCATAAAAATGCAATAGATGCTCTTCACTGGAAATTGGAGCTCAACAGAGCCTCAGCATGCACATCACGCAACTGCGATAGCAGTACCAATCTTCCTGTGGAGAGAGGAGGGAAAATGAATATTCAAAAATTGTTTTAGTTAAGCTGGTGCTGCTGTGGGCTCTGTTCTTTCTCTTTAGTTTCTTCTTTGAAGTGTAAATTAAAAAAAAAAAAAAAAAAGGCAAAGAAATGGAGAGATGACAATCAATGTGTTTCTCCAGGGCAGGAGGAGCTTTATTTATTTATTTATTAATCTGTGTTTTCTTTAAGGATTTTTCTGTGGGAAGGTTGGTATTCTTTTGGGGGGAAGGGTGCACAGAAATGTGCATGTATCTGGAACATTTGAACTAAGATCAGAGTAAGGCTTGCTAGCTATCAGGAAACATCTGGTCCTTCTCCTATCACCTCAGTGTGATTTCAGAGTAGTTTCTAATTGTGATAACATTGTTTGTTACTGGAAGACAAATCTATAGGCTGTTCTGTAGTTCTCTGTGGGGAGGAGAGATGTGCAGCTTCAGGTGTTGTGGCTAGCACTACAGCGGTGTTCTTCAAAGTGCTGGAGATTCAAGGGAATATAGTGAACTGTCTTAGCAACTCAGAACAGGCTTCTTCAGACAAGACAGACAAATATTATGGCAGGAGAATACAAACCCAACTGTGTTTAAATCTTTTCCCCAAAAGTGAGTTTTTCAGGGGGGGAGAAAGAAAGATGAGGAATTAGGTAGCTATTTTCTGGTGTGTGTATAGATTGTGGGTCTTCTTTGTCTGATGTGAGCTGAACCATATTGAGTTGCTAGAACATAAAGAAGAGTCTAAAAACTAGGGCTTTGTGAAAGCCTTGTGACCTTGGCCAGGTTATGTGCTTCTGTTTTACTAAAGCATGGCCCTGTAAAAAGGAAAGTATTAAGAAAGGCAAATAGACACTCTGATCTCTACTTCCAAAATGTCCCTTTCTTACAGCATCCTGAAGAAGCAAAATGATAGCCGCAGTATCCATCTGAACGTGCAGATGCAGCAAGCAGGGGCAAGGTGCTGAGGTGACTTGGCTTGGCTCTGCTGGCCTTGGCCGTGGTCATCCATCTGTTCAGCCAGCAGGACGCTTTGCCCCTGGCTATTCCGTGCTTTCCATCCTGCCACTTCTACCAGACAGAATTTTCTGACACACAGCAAAAGCATTGCTGAGTTTCCTTTTCCTCCCTTTCTGATTTCACTTCTTCACCTTTTCTCCCCAAATGACAAGGCCCATTTAGACGTGAGCACGGCCTGCGCATTGCAGATCAGAAACCAAAGCAAGAGCCATCTCCAATACTTGTGGGCAAAAGCTAACACAGAGCAACTGATAGAATCAGAATTCTTGTTCCCTCATTAAAACCGTGATTAAGGATTTCAGTCCAAATCTCTTTGGGCAATTACACAGAAATTTGCCTCTTGCCCAGGACCTCCAGGCACACACCAGCAGCCAACTTGTACTCTGTGCCGATTAGCATGCTGAAGTTTATCCCGTTAGAGATGCAGCCTGCCACCAAAGGAACACGATGCCTCTCCAACTCTATTTAACAGTGATACAAGAGGAACCCAGGGTACTGGTTGCCTGCCTCAGCGCTCATCTGCCATCCATCACTTGTCTTAAACTCATTTGAGACATTGCTGTTCCTTTTATCGCTGACGTTGTGAGGTCAATTGTGATCTAAGCTTCTTAAAGGTACTTTTTGGAAACAGGGCAGATAACAGGAAATATTGTTGGGAAATGGGTGTGAAGACAATTATCTGCATCAAATCAGAGAAGTGCAGGGCTGAAGTTTAAGCTAGGAGTGTGGGGGTTTGGTTGTTTTTCCATGGGTTACGGGTCTCACAGCTACAGCCACTGTTTCGCTGCACTCCTGACTGTGGCTGCCAGGCTGCACGTGTTACATCTCGGGTTAAAGCTGGGAGCAGTGGGGCGTATACTCATCCAGGTTCCTGAAGATTTGAGATCAGGTCTTATTTTGCATATTCTTTTGCTACGCTGGGAAACTTGGTGCCTTTGTGCTACGGACAGAATCTTTCTGTTGGTGTTCAGTGCACTGGAGCTCCCTGGCATAAGAAGGGATTTTTCGCCACATGTAACAACCTAGAAGAAAAAGGCTCTCCACAAAAAGTCACTTCTGCCTTGATATACGCAGAGCAAGTGGAAATACTCTTTTCCAGAGAGCTGAAAGTATTAAGACCCGAGTGTAAACGGGGTTATATTCTGAAGAGTTGTAAATGCTGTTGGAGCACTGCAGAGTGCACTGACTGTACTAAAGTAGCTGGTAAAAAGCTGAGCTTTATGCCCGGTTATGGAAGGTGTCACTGAATGGTTCAAGCTATTATAAAGTTCCTGCAGGACTTCTAAACTCTCCAAAATATACAACTGTATTTAAAAACTTAACTAATATTCTGGGATTTGTGGATTATTTTGTTTGTTTTTAAACTATCTATAGAATGGCTGCAGCTAGTTTAGCAGGGATTAGTCTCCTGTGAATTTCTACTGTCAGAAATGAAAAGGAACCCAAAGTTTCTTGCCAGAACTTCACGATGCTTTTAGATTCACTTTCAGACTTCAGGAGTTGTTTAAAAGCCTATGGGCTTTCTATCAGCAGTTGTACAATGCTGATAAACTAAGGTTCTTGTGACTTTGATTGAGCTTTCTGCGAGCAATGACAAGAAAGGTGTAATTGTACCTGGGTTGGTAAGTGTGCAATCCTGTCCCAAAGTGACTCTTTTGGTACTTACCCATCTGCCAGGATTCTTGCCTTGCCTAGCCTAAGACAGAAGAGCTTCTCCCAGTCTGTGCCAGCTCAGCTGTGTGGAGAATGATGACTTGCCAGGAGTTGAATCCTGCTTCAGCCCAGTGCTCGCCCATACTTGCAAGGTCTGTCCGGTGCTTTGGCCACAAAGCTAGGACTCAAGAAAAAACTCCATGAGGAAGATTGTAATGTAAACTTGTTGATTATCCCTAGATGTTTGGAATACGTTGTGATTTCTAAAATTCCATACCAAAACAATACATTGCTAAAGGAGTCTTTTCAATAACATTGGAGAAAGTGTAACCTGTTTTTGTGAAAGTTTCCAGCATATTTCATTTTTCATTCTGTCTGTGGAATGAAACCAGACTTTGAAGTCCCAGGCTTTCCTCAGGGAGAAGGAAGCTAATTTTTCAGTCAGCTCGACAGAGTATGATCCTCTTGGTGCCTTGGAACCAACTCCCGCTTGTCACAGATGCAGGCATAAAAGCAAAACTGGGAGAGAGAAATTCATTTTTTCATGGTCCTTTAATTCTTAAAGGAAATCTTTCCCCTCCAGCCACTTTCCAAAACTTACTAAAATTAAAGCTCTTTGTAAGTAGATCCTTAGATATTCAGTCTTCAGTTTGCTGGCGTTTTCTCTCTATGCCCTACCCGGAGCATAGGACGGGAGGAGGTGAAGGAGTGCAATGTATTGAACCACTTCTGGGTGCAGCTGTGGAGTCTGCTCCTGTTTTGCTTGCTGGAAAGTTCTTGCCAATTTGTAAATGACAGGTCATGAGCCAACAGCACAAACCTATTTGGCCAATGTGCAAGGGGTCTTGAAAGCAGTGCTCTTAAAAATAATATTTTTTTAAAGAAGATTCATTGTACTTTTAGTACCTACCATATCAAGTAGTGTGCCATCATGACTTCCCTTTCTTAGCTTCTATTAAAGAGAATCCTCTGGCTAATCCTTCAGCAATAATGAGCAGAATGATGGTAGCCATAGAAACTGCTGCTTAAATACCTGTGTTTTGCACAAACTTCAGGGTATGGCTAATTAGACAAGTGATAGAAATCTGTTTCAGCCCTGTAAAAATAAAAAATAAAAAAGGACCCATACAGTTGAACCATTGCCATTTTCTTAGCACTGAGCTGTTGCTCTGCCAGCCATCGGCTTGCTGGATTTATATATAAGCCTTATAGCTTCAAGGCTTGGAGAACTGGCTGATCCTCGCTGCACCCATATGCATGTGAGTGTTAGAAGCTGTTGCTTGGGGCAGATGAACGCAGTGACTGGCACATTTTGAGTGCTTTGCCTGCAAGGTCTCTGGGATTTTGGGGCTCTTGCAAAGTTTGCCTAGTTTAAATTCTCTTGCATAGCACAGTACAGCTGGCAGGCTAACTAGAAAGCAGTTTAATTCTAATTTCTCTATACTAGCAAAAGGGAGAAGAGATCACCACCTTCCATTGCCCAAAGAGGAGATGCAGCAAGGCTCTTCCTGAGGGTGCAGAGAAAAAGGACAAAAAGCAATTGTCACAGGCTGTGGAGAATGTTGTTTGGCCACAACCAGCAGAGTTTAAAGAGGTGGTGCATTTAGGACCTGTTTTTCCATATGGCCTTTGTTATGGAGCTGTGCACATGTTGAGTAGGAGCCACGCTATGTTATATGAGGGCCTTCCTCTTCTCCAAAGACTTTTTTTTTTTTCCAGAAATAGTTATGGTTAAGGTGCATTTGTGCTCCTGGAAACTGTATTTCAAAATAGAAAGTATATTCAAATGACAATATTTTCTGGCATGATCCATGCCTTAGTTACCTTTAATGATGCCACAGAAGTTCTCCTAGCAGTTACAAAAGCTTTTTATTCCTGTGGTTCATGAGGCGGCTGGTGTTATCTCAACTGTTGTTGCTGAATTTGTCTGAATGAGATCTAGTTCTCAGTGTAAATTGTACTGAGGTGATGGGTATGTGTGTGTTTTTTCCTGTTATAATATTTCATGAAATATAGCCCCATGAATCTGGGCTAGTAATTCTGGTTATTTTTTAAATTTATGAAGACACCTAGTAATAAAGCTGCATCATCTCTATCTCCTACCTGCATTGACTTATTAATAGTTTCTATTATCAGGTTCCTGCAGATGTTTTCTCATAAACTGGTTTGTTGAATTCCCACTTCACCTATAATACAAAAAGTGTGTGATTGCCACACTTCTGGCTGGCATAATAATTCTTAACCAGCCATGTGTGCTCTGCTGATCAGGCTCGGGAAATATGAGATGTTTGCTTTCTCCACCTTGGCAGAGACTTTGTACCATAAAAATAAGAAGTTTTAAAAATTAAACAAAAAGAAATAGAGTTAATTTGCTTATTGGCTGCAGCTGTGTGATCAGACTGCAGTCCTTGCAGCATTTGCTTGGTTTTAGTGGAAGTCCCAGTCCTGGAAATGGAGCACAAAGGAGCAATGGCTTGCACAGCTGTGAGCATCTCAGCAAGGGGAGAGGTGGGGAGTCTGGCTCTCATCTCTTCTTCACACCCTGGGACAGGCCAGAGCTCCCTAGCTTTCGGCCTTCCTGCACCCCTCCAGCTCTGGAGATGCCACCTGAGGTCAGCAAGCTTGCTTTGCTACAGCGTTTTGAGCTTCCTGCAGTATTTAGGGATGTAAGCCTACTTGTTTTTTAATGACTTTGTTTAGGCTCTCTGAAGGGATCTTTTGGATATTGCGCCCCATCCTCCTGCAAGCACTTTAGTGCTTGCTTATTTCTCTAGTGAAGAGTTTCCAGAAGAGTTTCATTTTTTTGAAGGTTTTTGAATGATTCTAGCTTGCAAGAATGCTAGATTCCTCCCAAGGGCCACCATCCCAGCAGCTGGAAGGTGCTCTGAGATGCCTTCTTGTGTTTCACCCTGAAAGGCGCCCTTTATCCTTACGTTCTGTACAGAGTGTAAGCTTCGGGGCTGAGGCTTTGGGTATCGAGCTTGGATAACATCACCAAGTACTGCAGGCTTAAAAGTTATTCAAGATCACTTTTTTCATTATTTTGCCTTGTCTGAATCTGTTTAGGATAAAGTCTTTCCTTCTATGGATCTGCACACTATGAAGTGACCTCAAGCTTACTGATCTCGTGGTTTTACTTTTGGGTAAATACTAGAGAAATGGAAAGTACAGCCTATGAAGTTCAAAAAGCTGAAAATGGCTTCATGGTGTCTTAAACTAAACTTTCACTTGGAGTCAAGATGGAGGATGAGATTTGTGTATAACTGGTTTTATTTAAGGCTGATTTTTTTAAATCCCTCACAGGTGACTTTGAAAAAAAAAAAGATTTTTTTTAAAACTATTTTTCCATAATTTCTTGAAGTGAGTATGTTTTCAGTTACCCCAGTTTACTGGGAAGGGCTGAACTGTAACCGTGGCATCTATGAAATCTTAATATGGAATGGTTTTAATGACATGCATAATTACTTTGACACTTAGCCAATTCTGAACTGGGAGGAATAGACTTAAACCTCCTCTTTCATGGGGAATAAGCACTCATTACAGAACAAACTCCTTCAGGATCAACTCAGTCAAACCTAGACATGTTATGTGGGGAGAGCCATACTAAGAAATAACTAGGTCATCAATCCTGCCAGCTGCTGAGAAGTTCTGTGAAGCTATAGAGGAGGCAGGGACTGAGAGGGAAAGCCACACCGCTTCTCTGCTGCAGGCGTGAGGACTTGCTGCTCGGTACAGATGCTGCCTCTTCTGCAGGGCTGTGGATTGAAAAGAGCTGCTACAATTTGGCCTGGAGATGTCTGCAAAATGAAAGTGTTTGCTTTGTTGGGGAGAGTACTTCACAGTCCAGCTCTTCTGGTGAAAATGCTTGGGCGATCCTTCTCTAGTCACATCAGTCTGAGGTAGCTAACGGGCCTGAGCTGAGACTGTGGAGTGGGGCCCTTCTCCAGAGCTCCCCACAGCTGTACCTTGCTTCAAATGCTGCCCACTGTGCATGTCTCTGCCTCTCCTCTACTGCTGGAGGTTACCATCCTCTTTGGTCGCCTGGGATGGCTGATAATGTGGACTTCCAACTGGCAAAATCAGCTGGGTTACACTAAACTTAAGCTGATGTGCTTAATTGCCTCGGATGTTCAACTGCCTCATTAGGCATCTGATATCCATCAAACGGCCACCCGGCTGCCACCTTCTTCTGCTGAGCACCGACAGAGCCACCTACCCTGTGGTTATCAGCAGTTTTAGCACAAGCACAGCCTCTGAAGTTCTCGGCTGGGGTTTTAAAATCATTTCCTCTCCCCCTAATTATCTTGTGATCTCACTGGTGTTCTCAGAGGATGTGAAAACTGAAGATGCAAAAGATGGGCAGCCTCTCTAGAGAGGCTTAGAGGAAGGGTCATTTCCAAAATTCCATGCTGACTGCACGTGGCAAGTGGCCACCCCACCTGGATGCACAATCTGAGACCCATTTCCACTGAGAGCTAAAGTTAAGTAGTGGTCCAGGTCCATTGATGATGGACAGGAGAGGAATTAGGTACCAAACTTAAGTTCTTGAATCCTCATCCTTTCTTGTTTAAATCTGTTGAAAACAATAAGGAACATAACACAAATTTCTTGAGGTCTTAATATTCTGCTAACTTGTCTATTAGATGATGCACAACTAACCAGAAAGGTAGCTTTTGAACTGCATTTCATCAGTTATACTGTAAAAAATGGCTAGCTATAGTCACTGTCATTCTTGAAAAATCAAAAAAAAAAAAAAAAAGTGATATATATTCCTTTTCTAACAGCTCAGGAGTGAGAACAGATTTGCAGCAAGGAATCAGAAGTGCATCAAGTTTGAGAGGGTTTGAAGATCTTAGTATTCCCTTTGCAAGATTTACACAGGACTGTAGGTCTTTGCTATACTTAATGAGTTTTGGAAAAGCAGACTGTGTGTAAGAACAGCTTGGAAAGGTTAGGCAGCTGACATTTCAGGAGGCAGCAAATAACACAAGTTGATAATGTCAAGGAGCTGGCACTAACAGTCTTTTGAGGGATACAGGTGGGTCCCAGATAAATGCTGCAGTAACTGGGAACTTCCATTTGAAAAATATGTTGTGGGTAGAAGTTCTATTTCCTGTTTGCCTGTAAAACTCTCCAGAAATGTCAGACAGGAATGGTGATATTTTACATATGACGTTTTTCTCTTAGCCCTTCTTGGAGGTTGCAAAACTCTTCCTTGAGGACAGCCTGTATTCCCTTCTTCCCTTTCCTACTGCTTTCTTAAGTTATACCATAGGATTCTGTGTCAGCATATAAATTTGGTCTGAAAAGTGATAGCTGAGAACTTGCATCTTTTGATGCAACTAAACACAAATATTTGGGGATAATTGACAGTAAGTAGTGAACTCCTGTCTGCCCACCCATTGCATCCAAATGTATTTCCTAGAAGCTGCTGAGGCAAGGAGCAGGGCAGAGAATTAGTCAAAAAAAATAAGCAGTGGGTGAGTGGAAGGTGATCTTACCACACTGGGTCAGTCATGTCCCCTCAGAAACAGGTATGAATGCTTTCCAAATGTCTACAGCAAGGATGTTTCTCCACCTTCTTGGGGCTGTAGAGACCCTTGGACCTGCTGAGGGTTGTGTTTGGTCACAGAGCTCCAAAGATCTGCAGCTGCTGGCTTGTGATGGCAAATGTCCTGAGAGTGTCTATTGAAAAAGCCCCCCCTTATTTTCAGATGCCAGCAGTGACAATTTTCTCAGAGCTGCTACTTTCCTAGCCTTTCTGACTAACACTCTTCTTTTGTCCTGTGGTAGAATTTTTCCATCAAGTTTGAAGGCTGTGACTCAGTAATTGGAGCCGCCACTTCCGTAATTGACTTCTAGTGCAGCAGAGAATAAAGAATTTGTTTTTTATGACATATATCTGTAGTTGTAATTGCAGAAGTTGATGGTTACTGTATTCAACTCAGTATGGCCAAATGCGCCTCTATGCCAAAGACAACTTGCCATGCTTGCATTTGTGAAATACCTTGTCAGTTAAGCTGAGTTTCTCACATGGATTACGTGCATGTGCAAATGTTAGAAATGTGGGCATGGCACCTTTTTATTAAAGAATCTATGTATTAATTTATTTTTACTATGCTAATAAGCAACGTTCTTTCTGAAAGGCACATACCTATGTAACTAGCATGTAAATACTGGTGTGTTGCTGTGATGTCAAATGAATTAATGAATTAATCCATTTCCAGGCCCTCTGCGAGGGACCATTCTGGATCTGCAGGAAGGACAAAAAAAAAAAAGATACATTTTTTGGTACAAGTTTCTAAAAAGCAGATGTAAATTTCTGCTAGTGACACAGCACTGCCAGAAGATTAGTTTTGATATGATTGCTGCAATTATTTTGTTTGTCAGGCATTACAGACAAATGTGACCTTTTAAATATCAATTAAAATACAATACAAATACATAAAGCTCTCTAAGCCCTGTTTTAACCAGATTTTATTACTTACCTTCTGAAGAGACTCTCATAAAGAACAGAAATCACTTTTTTTTTTTCTCATTTGGCTCCCAGGAATGTTGCTATACCTGGGGCAGGGGAAGAAAAACGAGCAGCAGAGCCCCAGAGGCACAGGACCAGGCATCAGGCAGCATGCAGCAGCATCTGGTGATTGGACAATTGCACATCACAAGAAGTGAGGAAAGATGCAAGTTCTGTCCCTGACACTTGCAGATCCATGTATTTGTGTAGGATATTTGTGTTACACAAACATTTGTTAGTTCCTTTAGGAAGCACTTCCTGATTCTTGGTGGAGTGATGTAT
This sequence comes from Oxyura jamaicensis, assembly GCF_011077185.1. Lineage (NCBI taxonomy): Eukaryota > Metazoa > Chordata > Aves > Anseriformes > Anatidae > Oxyura > Oxyura jamaicensis. The sequence continues at coordinate 40,965,077 of NC_048895.1, read as the reverse complement.
GAAACCCTAGCAAGATAACCTCCGCATCAAGAAGGTGTAGACTAAGCAGGAAGCTCCAGATCTGAAGGAATTCCTTGGCTTGTGTGATTGGACCTGTAAGTTATAGAATATGCTGAAAGGACCCTTTTCCAGACGTGTGCTTTGTCCTTTCTTGATATTTCCTCAGTTTGTTCCCTCTAGGCATAAACTCAACACCTTCAGTCAGTGCTTCACGTAAAGCCTTACAGCACTGACACTGTTCATGTACCTGTGGCACAAATCTACCACAGCTGAACCAATGTTGGTGTGTTAATGCACTTGGAGGGATAAATCCTTGTTTCAACCAGCGTGAGCAATTGTCTGTACGGGAATATGTGAGATCAAACAGCCAAAGCACACGTGAAGTGGCTTTTTGGTAGGTGGTGTGTGTTGCACAGGCTGTGCTCCAAGCCCTGCTGGCTCCCATTGATGGTTGTTCTGTGACTTACTGTATGTTCTGGGAGATGTCCTCAGCCCAGATACTCTGCCCCGAGTCAAGCAACTGAGTTTCTTTCCTTTCCTGGTGTCTCCTCTGGTTCTGTGGCCTTGTCTTTGCTGAGGGACTAGGTTATAGGGTTTTTAATTGCGAAGGTGCTTTGTTGGATGATTTAAACCACAGGTGCAGGCCTAATTTAGCCTTACTGGTGATCTGCAAAACCCCTGTTGTACTGGCATTGCAAAGTTTTAGGTATATAGGCAAAGTAAATCAAGGTATGTAGTCTAGGTGTGTATTAGTTTTCATTTGTTGAAGTTCAAGCACTTTTTCCCCAGAGTGAAAAGAGCATCTGCCAATGAATTACTACGGCTTTTGGAGGGGATGAAAGAAAAAACAACTCTTTTTCCTGCCCATACAGCTAGATACTTTGCTGCTCTTGAAAACAACCTTTCTCTTTTTTCCTCCCTAATTACAGGCACTGATAGCAAACCATGGTGGTGAATCAAATGTGGAAGAGTAATAAGTAAACAGATTGTCAAACAAAATGATCTAATTTGTGTGACAGGACAGAGTGTTTTTTTGTTGTTGTTGTTTGCCTGTTTGTTTTTGCTATTCTGAGTGCCTGGGATATTCAGAAAGCATGTCTAAATCATCTTTATCTGCTCTGGGGTTTAAGACTGGTTGTTGTCTAGGTATGATGCTCTGCAATTTGTCAAAGCCCACTGCAGTAGCTTCTCTTAAAGGCCAGCTTGCTTGTTCAGTCTCTGTGCATCCAACTCCTCCCCATCTTTGTGCTGTGTCACTTTTTCCAGGAGATTTACATGGTCTGATCGCTGAGTTGAGCTGCAGCTTGTGACAGAAGTTTGACCCAGAGAGGTGGCAAGCAGGGTGGTAGCACTGCACAGTCTGCATGTCTGTATTACTGACTGATATGGTTAGAGCTGTTCAGTTTGTCATTACTGAACCGTTCTGAACCAGTGTGGAGGAACTGCTTCTGTTACCCTTGATAGCTGGATTTTATCAAGTGGTTACTGGAGTCTGTCACATCCTGGCACAAACTTTAACTCTCCTGGAAGCACAGGACTGTGCTGGGAAAGGTGGATCTGGCTGCACCTTCAAGGTCCTTACCGTGCACATTTTCAAGGAGAACTGCTGCATGGTGGTAGACTTGTGCTGGAAAACCATGGTGTTTATTGCAGATGTTTCTGAAATGATGCTGAGATCCCCCGAGGCCTGGGTCCTGTTGGCTGTACAAAGGACATGAGAGGTGTGGGAGCTGACCACCCTGGGACATGGTGGGGTGGGGAAGGAGAGCTGATTGGCAGCCCTGCTTGGCATGGGGAGGGTTTGCCAGGATGAACACAAGGGTCAGAACATTTTGGTTCCACTGGATCAGCAGTTTCCAGAAGAAAACTAGTCTCTTCTAGCCAGCTTCAGTGAATAATATTCTGCTCCATCAAGTAATGTTTTCAATCAGGATGAGAGAATGCTAGATATGCTAGAGAACCTCTTTGTACTTACAATTTGATGGTGGAATAATTTATTTTTTAATGTGGAGAAATAATAGCTATTTCTTGCAGTTTCCATTTATGATTATTTTTTTCCATACACTACTTTTGGAGTCCACTATGACAAAATATTTGCAAGATACCTGCAAATTTTATATTTGCAAACAAAAAGCTCTAAAGTAAATGAGGAGTCAAAATTTTAAAAGGTCCATTGCTGGGTCTAGCATGTGGAACTCAGGACACTTGATATCCAACTTTTCAGAGCAGCTCCTGCTAGTTTCCCTTGGAGATGACCGACAACTCCAATCCACCCTTTCTTGCCTTGCAGAAGAGGCATATAACACAAATGTGAAACGAAATGTTTTGGTTCAATTAATCACTTTGTCTATTTCAGCATCAAGCTGAAAAAAAACAACCTATTAATTCCACAGTCCTGGGATCTGGTAGCCTGCCAAACCCTCACAATGAAATTTAAGGGACCTCTCTGCATTTTAATCATTGAGGAGAGTCCTGAGAAAAGATGTAACCTGAACTGAGAAATGACACTGCACTTTTCCATGCTTGGAGAAGCCACATCAGCCTCCAAAGCCAAGAGCAATGCTGAAATGCTCCTGGTAGCAAATCAGTGTCAGCAGCTGATGCAGGGCTGTATCAGGAACTTCAGAGAACAGTGTCACAGGATGCTTGTTAAGCAGTGATTTCTGGCCGCTGACAGATGCCTCTGGATTCTGACCTTCAGCTCACAAATATCTGTCTCTCTTGGCTTAGATTGTTTGTGTCTTTTAAAGCATTGTGTCTACTGCCTTGGGATGGCAGTAGAATGGGACAAAAGGTCATCTCTCTGTAGCATGGTTGATTGCTGCACAAAATTGGGTTCTCTGTCTATGCGGCTTCACAGGCAGAGTAAATAATGGTGGGTTTACTAATGCGAGGTGCTTGGAGAGGTCAGTGAGGGGCACAGCCAGCTCTCTTACCCTCCACTGAATACACCAAGAAAAATAGTATGCTTGTAGGGAGATGGACTGAGAGTGTCTGTTCTCCACCTGTAATGCCCTCACTGTATGGTTCCAGTGTATGCAGAGGGGGTTGCTCAGTCCCGCTCACCTACCCTGTCCTTATTTAGTTCAGCAGTTCCCTTCTTCCTTCCAGTTCAGCTTTGTCTCTTTCAGAAACCCCTCTTAATTGGATCTTTTCAGAACCTTCTCCAAGTCATTTTGGGCTCAAAAATATCCCATACCTTTTATATGTTTAATATCTAAATATCACTGGGCCTGTTCTTTCCCAGAGCTTGCTCAGTAGCCATTCTGTTCCTGTGATGTCTGCTCAGAAGCTTGGAACACACCTAGGTGGACCCTGCTTCATTCTCAGGCATGTGGGAAATGTTTCCCTTGGGTTCTTCTCCCCCTGTCTTTCCTTGTACATAAGTTGTATCACTAGCATGTCTCTGTGGAAGATGACGTGACGTAAACCGAAGTCCAATTCTCCGACCATAGGAAATCAGACTGATTGTGCCAGGATCTTAAGGAATCAAGCACAAATGTCAAGGAGCTTGTGCTTTATGCAAAGAAACAAGCCAACTCTGGTGAAGACTTCAGCTAAGCTTCTTCACTTGACAAATGAGCAGTGGTTTCAGCACAAGTGGATCATCGTTAGGGTCTGTTTGGTTGTGTGGCATCCTCCCAGCTGTTGTTCCTTGTTGCTTTAATAGCATGGTTTAGATACAGATCATACTGTATGTAATGTGTGTTTTTACTTATTCTTCAAATAATCAGACAAGCATTTCCAGTGCTGATGGCTTTGGAAGAAAGGGTTAGACTGAGTATGAATAGTTGAAATGGGGTGGAGGTTGAGATCAGTGAACATGCCCTTGGGGACAGGGTTTAGGAGATGCAGGAAAGGTTGGGGTTAAAGCTAACCCAGTCAAGATTGGTCTATACTCCTAAGTAACGAGTGGACCCAAGTGAAACTTTGTGCAGGGGCAAACTGTGAGGGGAATATTCCCTTGGAGAAGCAGAAAATTGCCTCTTGAACAGCATTTGGATGTGAGGTAGAACATGCACAGAACAGAAATGTCTGGTACATGCCTCTCATAACTTTTCTCAACCTTGGGAAGAGGTTTCACTCTGGGAATAGGCAGACTTGTCCAGCTCTGTCTTTGAGCAAGAGCAGAACAGTGCCGTAGGTGCCCCTTCAAGGGTAAGAAGCTGAGACAGCAGGCACTGATTTATTCCTTTATTCATTCCTGAAGATCTCCAATTACTGGTTCTGAGGTCTTGGAAATGTGTGGTACCCCCCTTAAATAAATAGCTAGGATTTAACAATCCGATGGCTTTGGAACCTGTTCATCAGGTTCAATAGTTTCAAATATTTTAACATATGTCTATAAATATCACAGTTAATAGAGGAATTAAAATGTGAATGCATATTTAAAGTGAAGAAGCTAAAATAACTAACCATTAAGCCTGGATAGAGTGTGTCATGAGTTTCGGTGAACAGAAACATCTTTCCCGGTGACTTGCAGTAATGTCTCTGCAGTGGCTGTCACTCCAGGTTGCTAAGGAACTTTGGTTGTCTACAACTCTGCCCTTAACATGTGCTTTTATCCTCACACTTCATACGGAGCGTTTTCCCTCTGTATTGATGCTGACCTTTTTCTTCCCCCTCATTAGCAGAGGCAACAACTGTGCTGCATTTAGCTGCCATAAGTCTGATGCTTCAACGCTTGGAAACTAAAATATAGCAAACCTTTAGCACCGCTGACACTTAATGATGTGGTCATTATGTGCAGTAATACAGTGAAGAAAAGCTGTTTCAAGGGGAAGGGTGTTCTGCTTTTGTTATCAGCTGTTGCATGCACTTAAAAGAAATAACATTCCAAGGACAGATAAAATGATGTAATCAAAATGACTGAAATCACAGAAGTCAGTGTCCAAGAGGTCTGTCAAAGGCCTGCTGCCCTGCTTTGAGATGCCATTGGCTTTACCTGCATCATCCCTGAAAGATGTCTGTTAAATTTATAGCAATAGTGATGTGTTTTTTAAATAAATTACACTAAATGCCTTCCTTTCCATGGTGAACTTGGAGTATAATTTATTGATTGCCGTCTCTCTTGAAAAAATCCTTTTTATGTTTGGAGACTCTTGTTCTGTTCCCCTCTTGCTTTTCCTCTGTACATTAAACAAATCCAGCTCTTTCATCCTGTCCTTTGATCATTTCTGTTGCTCCGCTCTGAACTCTTCAGTTTCTCCCCACATTTCAGCCTATCAAACACTAACGAACAACCAATGTAGGCAATATCTCTGTCTTGGTCTCCAAGAACAGCAACTTTCATTTTGACCTACAAAACTTTCTTGCATTCCTGAAATCACCAAGGTCCTTCCTATATGATAACACTGTTTTCCTCCTCATGAACAATACCTCCCAGGCAGACTTCTGTTAAAGGAGAATGATGCAAGTTTGGTATCTGTCTACTGCTGGCCTTTGATCAAATTTACTTTGGAGAATGAGAAATAAAAGCCCATACAAAGTGCAAGAGTAGTGCAGATAAATTGCTTCTGGCTACCACAGGACAGCTTTGGTGAGTACCTGGAAATGCCCAGGTACTTTTGGCATGTGGACCATACTGCATGGCACCAGTAGTATCCATCAAAACATGTCCATCCTTTGTGCCATCCCCATCACTGAGATGTTAAACATACTTGTCCCCAGGGCTGCTTTTTGAGGAGCTCCTCCCTTCAGAGTAATATTTCTCTTTCAAACACTATCTGTTGCTGTTTCTCTCTGAGCCAGTCATTTTAGTCACTTGTTAGACATAACTGAAATCACAGTTTCCAATATGTAAAACAGTTTTTCAGAGTTAATGCAAATGGATATTGCACATCTCCCTCACCTCCAAGTTCAGTTATTTTACCATCGCTTCTTACATCATTAATAGTCATCAAACCAATGTTGCAGTTTACCCTACTTTTCCTTTATCTTCTTCACTTAAATTAGATTTTCCTTTGAAAGTTTTGCATAAACTCGAGGTCAGGTGTGTAAAACTGTTCTTGCTTGGATCATATTTATTCTACTTAATCTTTAATGTAGTGACTACCTTTGCCATTTTATGCTTCTGACTCAGTCAGAAGTTAGAAAACTTTGCTGCAGGACCTGAGACCTCATGAATCAGTTCTTGCAGATTTCTGAACACCCCAAGTCCCCATCCAAGCAAAATTCAACACCAAAAGTGAGGCTTCATTAATTCTATCCTGGTAATTTCTGCTTTCACATCCTTACTAACCTTATTAATCTGATTTTTTTCCTTCCTGAGACAGCTTCACCTAATACTGAAGACCATTTCCAAGTATTGATTTACTTTTGGACACACAAATAATTTTGGAAACGCAAAGGTACCCCACCACCAGCGTACACTCAGCTCATCTGCATTACAGTGGAAGGGCTAAGCTGCTTCACAACCCTTCTCAATTTGACTTCAGCCTAAAAATAACCCCCTGAAGAAGCAAGTCACTGCATAAGCAGCAGCACTAATCACCTCTGCTTCTCTTGCACTTTCTTCTCCTCTCTTCTGTATGGATTCTCTGATGCCCAATGTAGCTTCTGCACTGGTTTTCAAACGGGGACAGAGATGGAGTCTCTGTATTCTGTATGTCCAATTATTTTAATGTAATGTTGATGCTTGAGCTTTTTGGTTCTCTGTCACTAGCAATAAGTTAGTTAAAATTACCTACCAGACATAGAAAGGTTTTATAGAAAGAGAAAAATAAGTACAACAGCATCCAGATATACAGCAGGCAGACACAGAACAGAGTGTATATATATAAAGAATCATAGAATGGTTCAATCGTATATATTATAGATCATAGAATCTATACTTCTTCCCACTTTTTTTTTAAGACAAAATCAGACTGCATATGTATTAGTCATAAGGAAATTACAGAAAGTGTTTCTTCAAAATGCAAATGGAGACAGGTAGTTGGGCATTTTCCTACTTCCTATAATGCCAACAGCATCAACCTCTCCATGCCAGATCAGCATGCCAAACACACATCCTTGGACTGTAATGCATGGCACAGCACCCAGGCCAAGTTCACATAGATATTGCCTTGGGTATGCCACGTGATAAAATATATTTTTTTGCTATGAGAACATACATGCATTGGCATACAGAGATCTTTGAGATGGTTGGGAACAAGGGGCATTTTTTAGCTGGATGCGATCATGCAGGCATACATTGTTGAATTCTAGTCTGACAGGAACTGATTACATATCAGACATGGATTATTATTATTTTTTTTTTTCTGAGAAACCATGATTTGAAAAGAAAATCAAGATGGACCTTAGAGTATCCATAAACTGCTAATTCCCTCTTTGAACAAAAAGGAAAAAAATATCAACTATCAAATTTTATTTTCAAGGAGGCATTTTGAAGGACCAGTCACAGACAGTAATATTCCAAGGGCCACAAATCTTTGAGGTGGGTCATGGCAATCATCCTGAATAATACATCTGGGAGACATAAACTGCTAATTACCAGTTTTCAGAATCAAAGCTGTCAGAGCTCCTGTGAAGGAGCTTGAATAGAGGATTAGTGAGATATGGCTGGATATGTATGGATACGTTCTGTGTAACTCTGACATGGCATGAATGGCAGAACCAGGGAAGATGTTTCTCATTTATTTATTTGTAACATTTAACATGAATGTTCATATTCTAGTTGGTTTTTTCACTGTCAGGATGTCTACATGCTGCCTACCCACTGTCATGTGGAACATGTGGAACAAGGTCTTTTCAGGCTGCAATTTGCAAGGTCCTGCAGTTTTGCCACCTAACCTAACCCAGAAAAGTGGCCCAAAAGAAAGCTGGAGAGGGACTCCATCAGGGCGTGTAGCCATGGAACCAGGATTAATGGCTTTGAACAAATGGAGGGGAGATTTAGATTAGATGTGATGCAAGGAAGAAATTCTTCACTTGGAGCATAAAGCGCACATGGGAATTAAGGCTGAAGATGTGTCTTGCTTGTGTTCTTTTCCATAAAGAATAGAATGAAATTACCTAAAGGCCAGTGTTAACAATAAACCCAGGGCACAGGATGGGAGGTGTAGGGCAGTCCCTGTCGCCAAAGGGCAGCCTTTCTCTTTGGCAAGCCAAATGGCCTGGGGGAGCCAGCCCCAGAAAAGTGGCCCTCAGCTCTCCCAACCCTCCTCCTTGTCCATGTGAGGGCATCTTCTAGGCTGCTCCCAACACAGTGCCTTTGGCCACACGTGGGGCACTCCATCACAGAGGCTTGCTGAGATCACAGTGGCCATCACTGCCTGGCCTTTGCTGCAGGCTCTATAAAACAGCCCCCCTGCAGCTTGCCTGCCACTCACTCAGTGACTAGCTCCTCTGACAGCCAACATACGTGGCAGGAAGGAGACTAGAGGCAGAAAGGAGGCTGTAGCGAGGTGGGGGTTGGTCTATTCTCCCACGTGCCTGGTGACAGGACGAGGGGGAATGGGCTGAAGTTGTGCCAGGGGAGGTTTAGGTTGGATATTAGGAAACACTTCTTTACTGAACGGGTTGTTAGTCACTGGAATAGGCTGTCCAGGGAAGTGGTTGAGTCACCATCCCTGGAGGTCTTTAAAAGACGTTTAGATGTAGAGCTTAGGGATATGATTTAGTGGAGGACTTGTTAGTGTTAGGTCAGAGGTTGGATTTGGTGATCTTGGAGGTCTCTTCCAACCTAGACTGTTCTGTGATTCTGTGAAAGGTGAGAAGTGGCCCTGCTTGGTGTGCAAGGACAGCGATGGCGTCCGAAAAAGCACCAAGAAGGAATGCAGCTAAGAAGGAAACATGTTGTGGGCAGAGGAATAGTGCTGGTAGCACAAGGGGTATCAGTGCTTGAGGGACATCTGGCGCACAGCCCACCAACAGATATAGGTGATACAACTGGTACCGCAATGATGTGGGGAACAGGGTGCCCCCTCAAACACCCAGCAACAGGGGGCCTGGGCCTTACCATAGGCGCAACAGTGGTGTGGGGCAAAGCCAGGAACATCAGGCAGGCAGCTGTGGGGAGCAGAGGTGTGCCCATGGTCGGGAACACAGCGTGGCACCCAGGCATGGCCGTAAAACAGGTGGCAGCATGGAACCCACACTTGAAAATCAAACCGACAGTGGCATGGGATGACCCCCTGGTTCATCATCCTGGCCTAAAAACATTCCGGACAGAAGGCATCCCGTTCGGGCGTTCCTGGGCAAAGACTGGCTTATCCTCTTACCAAACACTGTCGAGCCCATGGAGCTGGATCCACCAAAACATGTGGAGGAGGCAATGGAAGTGGATTCACCTGCGCCAGAACAGACCTGGGACTCCTGCAGTATGTCTTTGCTCTCTGCCATCCGAGAGCACCAACAGCATCACAACAGTGCCCGGCCAGCTCCCTACTCATCTTCTCTCAGGCTCCATCCCAAGCATTAGCTTGGAGCCGCCAAACACCTCGGACATCCCACAGGCTCACCTGCAGGATGTCCTGGCAATAAAGAACTCTGTTGCCGATTCTCAGGGGTTGTGTGAGTGCTTCTTTCCCATCCCCCAGCTTCCAGTGTGAGAGGTGGCAGCCCTTCTGCGCAGAGCCTCAGGGAAGAGCACAAGAGAGGACCCAGCTTCCTTCGGGCTGCTGCGCTGGGGTGACAGCAGGAGTCCCCGAGGGCCACCATGTGCCTCGAACATTTGTGAAAACAGACTGACGGGTGAAAATAGCAGTGTGTAAGTGATTATAGGTGGCTAATTTCTTATAGTAGGAGCGAGTTTCTATATCTGAGTACTTGGTAACAACAGACATGGACAAGGCTGAGGTACTCAGCAACTTCTTTGCCTCCTTCTGCACTGGTAGGCAGGCTTCCCAAGTCTTTCATTTCCCTGAACCCACAGATGGAGGCTGGGGGATCAAAGTTCCACCCACTGTAAGTGAAGAGAAGGTTCGACACCACCTGATGAATCTGAAGAGGTACAGGTCTGTGGGAACTGATGACATGAATCCCAGGGTCCTGAGGGAACTGGCCAATGTAGTTGCCAAGCCTCTCTCCATCGTAGCTGAAAAGTCCTGGCAGTCAGACGATGTCCCTGGTGAGTGGAAAAATGGAAATGTCATGCCCCTACTCTTCAACAATTAAAACAAAGAATTGAACAAAGAGCACTACCCTTCAACAAATAAAACCATGAGGAGACATTTCTTCCCAGAAAGAGCAGTCAGGTATTGGGACGGGTTGCCCAGGGAAGTGGTCAAGTCACTGTCCCTAGGAGTGTTCAAGGAAAGCTTGGACCTGGTGCATAGGGACATGGTTTATTGGCGACATTGGTGGGAGGGGGATTGTTGGACCAGATTATCTTGGAGGTCTTTTCCAACCTTAATTTTTCTATGATTCACCAAGGGAGCTTTCCCCAGGACTGCTCACGTTACTGTGAGCCCATCCAGTGCTGAATGGAAGGATACTCAGCTTCCTTGTCTTATAAATATTTTTTTTGACTCATTCATGTACTTTAAAAATATCTCTGCTTTTTTTTTTTTTTTTTTTTTTTTTTTTTTTTTTTTTCCCTGCTAACAATGTGGATTTTGTCGATTCCTTCTGTTTGATCTGATATATTCCCCCACGCCCATTCCCTGTATTATTGCAGCCTGGAGGAGCCTTCCATTTGTGCACCATTCATCAGCTTTCCTTCCCTTTGTGGTGTGGTATTCTGCACTCTTTGAAATCTGTTCCAGTTTTTGACTTGAGATTGAGCTTGATAAATAGAAGAAGCACTCTGAATTTCAATCCTGACCTTAAGCAGGATTAAGCTTTGGTCTACACTCTTCAGAAATGTATTTGCTAGTCCATCACTCAAGTCCGTAGTACACAGTTGTTTTAATAGATCTTCTCTTGGCCTTTTCCCCATCACAGTTACGGTGACAAATGCAAAATTTTACAGGACCTTTTTGTGCATTTATTTGCTGTGACTTGATGGGGAGAGCAAGCACTATTACCACTGCCATGGGACCTTTCCTATCCTCCAGAGTTCTTCAAAACTGTTCACAGAGCGTGTTAGCTGCCTTCTGAGTAACTCCTGGGTGAATGCCATCCAGCATCTCAGATGAACAGAGGAGGGAACAAAGGCCAGCTGGAGAAAGGAGATATCAAACAGTGTGTAGGTATACAGGTATATGATGCTATTCTGCTTTCCTCTGAAGACTGAAGCAATGAGGGTATGAAATAATTCATCTTTTTCTGCACATAATTCCTCCCCTTCTCAGTCTTGCAGTGTTCTCAAGTTTTCTTGCATCTATCTTTTGCTCCCTAATAATGTCAGCTCCTGTTGTCACTTATCCTTAATGATTTAAGAATGTGAATATTAATATGAATTATTCATTAATGTGAATATTTTACATCTGCTGTTATTGTTCAATATTTTATATTTTGTTTAATTCTGTTTATTTTTTATCTCTTTTGAAGAATTTTTCATGTAACCAGATGGGGCATGTGGTAAGATTTTCTTTCCTCTTTATTGGTAAAGTTGTGTGTGTTTTCCTGAGGGTCAGTAAGCAAGAGCAGAACAATTGTCCTTGCTCGCTAGTTTCTGTGAAGCTTACTTGTTTGGCACTAACTTGCACTCAAGCAGCTTTTCCAGTCCAACTCACCACAGATCTTTCCTATTAGTCACAGTCCAATCCAGTTGCCATTCAGGGAACCTGCGGGCACTCATAACATCTGATTTTTGGAAGTACTTGATGGTTTCCAGACTCTCAACTTTCTTTCTTTGATTCATCTTGCCACTTATTAGCCATGGCAGCAGGCCTTTACAGAAAACCTCTCCATGAGATGCCAACATTTCTTCTTTTTACTTTAGTAAACATAGTGATGTTGCACTCCCTAACTTTTCTGAGTTAGTATAAACAAAACAGACAGTGGTAAAAACTGGAAGAAAGAGTATTTGGGACTGACTGAAGTTGCTCGAAGAAAATAACTTCTGAGTTCCCCAAGGGAAAAATGTTCATCCCTCAGACAACTGCAGACATCTACCCTTTGGAACGTACAGATCAGACAGCAAAATAAATAAATAAATAAATGCCAGGGTCATTAAGAAGTAAGGTGCATGCCTTCTTCCTCAACCTCCTTCCTCAACCATCATACAGGGATACTTGAAAGCCTTCAGAAACGTACATGGGATAAAGGACTTCAAACCTTCTGAGCTTTCCCAGGTTGAGCTGGACACAGTGTCTAGTGGTCCTGCAGCATGGCTGAGAGCTGAATCTGCTGCTGCTCTTTAACTTTCTTGGTCTCAACTCTAGAAGCCTAGGAGCTTTGGCAGAGCTTTTGCTCTGAATCGTTCCCGAATCTAATGTTTCCGTGCCAGGACCTGGACACCTTAAATCCTTGCTGGCAAGGCTGTCCCAGCTCTGAAGCACTGGAGCCTGCAGGATCCATAGCCTTTGAGGAGTATTGGCACACCAGCTGCATGAGCAGAGGTCAGAGACACTTTTTAAATCTTTTGCTTTGCCATGAAAAATAGATCAAGCCACCTGAGCTGTCAAAATATATTTTGGAAATGTGTTATCAGTGCTAACCCACCTCCTCCTGGAATTAGTTCCTCTACTCGCTGTAGAGCAGTTTGAGAAAACATGTTCCTAAGGTTTGCAGTGTTTGATGCTGCTTAAAAGGCTCATGGGAAACCTCTTTCCTCACACAGTGAGGGAAACCTGAACAAATATATCAAAGTAGGACAGTAACATCTATTTCAAGGAATGTGGCTGGAACAGAGCTCTAATGTATAGCATCACAATCCTTTTAAATTTCTATGTGTTTCTTGCTCAGCAGAAATCCTGACACATTGTGTATCTTCAAGCTCAGGCTATGCTTTCTAAACCGTATGGGCAAGAAATGGATTTACATGTTGAAATCTAAATCATGAAATCATGTTGAAATCTGGGGATTTTCTTTAACTTTAAAAAGGGTTAGGATCTGTTACGCTGCTGAAAATAGAGGTTCTCCTGAACATTAGCAAGTAATGTGCTCTGAACATGCTGTGTCCACCTGAGATGTACAGCAGCAGTGAGACGCTCGCTGAGAATTTCTGGAGCAGAATGCAATACCTGAGGCTGGAGGGGGAGCTCTTTTTCTCCACGAGAGTGGAGGGGAAGAGCTGTGGTTCTGCTGGGTGCTCCGTCTGCTCCTGGGCATGGCACAGGTCCTTCTGTAGCACTGGGCTTCAGGGAGAGAAAGAGCCTGTCTGATACTGGCTATCAGCCATGGGATGGCCTTTTATATTTATATATATATATATTTGAATGAATCTTTCAAGTTGTTTTCATGGTAGTTTACAGCATGAAACTTATAGTCCTTCAGTGACTTAGGAACTCTTTTTCTGAACAATGCATGAACTTCTTATGGATTTTAACTCTACAGAGTGCTTTTTTTTTTTTTTTTTTTCCCTTCTCCTTGTACTTTAAACTAGCTTCTCCAAATGTATCTGTAGCTTTCTCCAAATGTATCTACAATAAATAAATAAACATCCAGTCTTGCTTTCTTGCCTCAGAAAGTAAAAGTTTGGATAAACCAATGAGAAACTGAAATCACAGCAGGATGGAAACAGATTTAGTTTAAGCTCCAGGAGCTGCTCTATCTGATGGAAGCTGAATGCTAAGTGAATCATCGTGACTCAGTAAATAGGATAATGGTCTCCCCCTCTGGGATTTCTGTTCCTGCCAGAGCAAATAGAAACCCTGCTAAGCCACAGTCAAGTGAAACCCAGTCTGCTCTTGCTGTGCAGCAGGGCTGCACCTGCACCTTTACACCTGCTGCAGGTAAAATACCATCCAAGTCTAATCTGGAGGGGTCAAACATCTATTGCACATCTACCACACATATAGAATTTGTTGTGTAGGGAAGGAGTCTGAAATTCCTGCTCCCATAGCAGCAGGAACATTGCATTTTATCTGTGTCATGACTGGGATCCGACATTCTTGCACAAACAAGTTTTAGTTAATCCTGGTGAAAGCTGCAGCCTGGTTTGGTACAACTTCGAGGTGTATTAAAGCATGTAGAATCACAGACTCAGAAGAGAGGTGACAGAGAGGAGCTGGTGGGATGGAAGAAACGGCTTAAGAGACTTGGAGAGGCAGCGAGCACTCGTGCAATGGGGAGAAACAAAAAAGCTATTTCAGACAGCCAGAACTGCAGAAAGCTCATAACACTCACAACACTACAGGGAAAAGAGCAGGAAGTTGTTCCCCAGGAGCAGAGGTGACAAGTCTGCATGGTCTGATAGTGCTGCTCCAGCTCCCTTCGTTTGCCTCAGCAGGATAAGGCTACTGCTGAAGCGGTCTGGTTTGTTTCGTGTTGTGTCAAGCACTCTCCTGCTCTTTGTTGTAGGAAGATGCATCTCCATTTACCCAGGGAAAGGAGGGCTATGGCAGTCCTTATGTCTGACAAGTGTCTCCTGGGGAGTTAAATACATTGGATAACGCTCCACTTGTCAGGGACTAACAAGAGAAGCCTACCATCCAGTGGACTCGAAACCCACCCCATTTGTTTTTCTGAAGGCTGTTTGGCAAAGCCCTGCTTGCTGGTCTCTGCCCTCTGGATGTCACTGTTGTGCTCATTTAGATTCCTCTTCTTCACAGGCCTGTTCTGGCCCTAAGTATGCTCGTATGCTCACAAGAAGTTAGTTTCCCTTCCTCATTGGCCTCGTGGGACCTCTTGGCTGGAAAATGGGAGAAAGTATCTGTCCAGACCATATTGTGCAAGTTATTTTAAAGGGCAATTGCCCTCCGAGGATCTTCTAAAACATACTGAAGCCAAGCATAGCACCATCTGCTCGAGTCAGAGCATCCTTGGGTTGTCAGAGCGAGTGAACGCTGCCCCAAGGCTTCCTGCTCCAGGCCCTCACTGCGCAGCTCCTCACTCCTCCTAGGCAAAGAGGTGATACTGTGAGACAGAGCGATGGTTATGATGTCTCTGAGTGCTTTTAATATTTTTTTTCTTCCTTTTCTGGAAGTGTGTGAGTTGCACAAGGGCAGGATTGTGTTCTCATCACTGCATCTGTGGGTAGAATAAATCCCACTTTGGTGCAAGTCTCTAAAGACTGAGTAGGAAAAGACTGCACTCTTGCTCCTCTGAGAGAGTTAAGCTCACCACAGCAGAGCCCTTCATGTTTTGCTTTTGTGCTAAATAAACCAAGCCCAAATGACAGGTATGACAGTGCAGATGGGGAGCCCATTTAAAGATCAGACAATAGTAGAAGACGGTGCTGGTTGACACTTGTACTGGGGCAGTGGTGAAAAATGGGGAGATTTGGTGTCTAGGAAACCATGAGCAGTAGGGGAGCATAAAATACATTTTAAATACATGATTCAAAGGCAAGACCTGTCAAGGAAGGTACCTCATTTGATTCCTTTTGTCTTTCTCTCTTCATAATGCGCTTAAACAAGAGCAGAACTTTCCTTTACCACGTTTTCTGCGCTGAAGGAAAAAGCTGTATTTGGTTTATTTTTTTTTTCTACTTTTAATTTTCTATTTTATACACACATTGTAATATCTCTTTAACATTTTTTTAACGGATCTGAGTTGGAAGACTCCTCTTTTGTGCCTCCTCCTGAATGTTACAGGACTTGTGCTTGCAGCAAGAGGCATCTAGCCCTGTGTGTGGCCTTCAAGCATACAAAGGAGGCAGCCATTTTGTGGTGGGGCAGGAAAGCAGGATAGTGAAAAGTCTGGGGAATGGAGAAGGTTCTCCCAGGACACGTATATTATCCACCACTTTTTTTTTTTGTTTGTTTGTTTTCTGTTCCTTTTAAGTTTATGTAGTACCATGAAGTGAAAGGAACTGAGAAGCAGGTGTCCTAAAGTTCATTTTATAGGAAAGGTGTCTCTTCTCCTAGGCAGCTGCTTTGGGTAGCAGCCCACAGGAGACATCATCCTGCACCTTACAACTGAGAGGAGAGATGCAGAAGTCGTATATCCTAAGCTCCTTAGGCTCCTGCCAGGGTAGACATGCACAGCCTGATGGCTCCACAGGAGCTGGAAAGGGCAGTTTTCATGATGCCATCAGCAGCAGGATCAGTAACTGTTCTGTGCAGGGCTCCCCTCTGGCCTTGTCCTAGCTGGGGGCAGCTCGTGGCAACTGCACGTAGGTTGCTTTGCAGGGGGAAGAACTGAGCAGGCTCAGCCAAGCTCAGACACAGGTTGATCCTGTAGCTGCAAAGGTTCTCTGCCAGGTTGTGTACGGCATGAAGTCTTTATTTAAAGAACTTTGAGTACCTCGTAGAAGTACTCTGTGAAAAGTGCTTCTTAGCTGACCAGCTCAGAGTAATGTGTCTCTGGGGAGATTCTGCCGGTCACTCCTGGTGTGTTCTTTCCACGTGGCTCTCAAAATACATTACTGGAATTCAAGGCACCATATGAATATGAAAAAAAAAAATGTAGTTGGGAAAATAGGACAGATAGTAAACCAATGTTACATTAGGACCATTATAATTTAAAATAGACACCTATAAATAAAGCCATTGTGTTCTTGTGTTGAAGCATGTGCAGAGATGATTACCTTTGTAAACACTCTGTGCGAGCTGTGTTTGTTCTGTACTGAACACCCGTGATTATCTCAGAATTACATTGTGGTGTTTCTCTCAGAATTACATTTTTGCTTTTTGCATGAAGTGACTTTTCCTGTGATCTCTAGTGTTGCCTGGAGACCCTTTTTGCTTCATAGGGCTTCAGACTTCTGTGTTCTTCAGAGCTCCTATCTCCAGTTTCTCCTCTGCCTCATTTTTCTAAACGTATTTGAAACATTTTCCATCTTCCTAATATTTGCTGTTATACTCAGAGGAAGTATCAGCCAACTAGTTCTTCCCAGCAGCTGATGATACAATCAACAGATGCATAAGAACATCTTTGATCCGTGTTTTCTCCTGCAAAGTCCTTTTACATTGGTGCCAACAGGTCTTTTTTTTCCAGTTGTTTTTGGAATCCTGCTGTTCCCCTGGCTTTGCTCTCTCACTTGACTCAGTGTCAGTGTGACATGTACTTACTCTTGCCCATTCAGGGGGATGGGCAAACAGATCGTTTAAAGGCTTAAAGACAGGCGACAGAACAAGAACGTGCTCTAAAAGCATCATTCTGGAAGACCATGACCCAGCCTAATCATTGCTTTATGCAATTTGAGCTTTATATATAAGTAATTATTCAACTGGAGGAGCACTGTTTGGTGTTTGTAGGAGCCTCAAGCCAAGTGTCGTGCTGTGGGCCAAGGCACCAGAGAGGTTAGCCCTTACCAGTACAAACTTGTAGGGCCCTGTCTGGAAGCCCTTACCCAAGTGGGCAGAGACATAGCTGCCCAAGGGAGTGTTGACCAAGGTGGGCCTGGGAGGCTTGGTGGTCGCATGGATGGGGCTGAACGCCACCACAATATAGGTATGCACGTGAGTAGGAGCAGGGAGTGGGATCTTCCAGTTCCTCTGGCTGCAGTTTCACAGAGCAGTAATAGTAGATTATACGTAGAATGGTTATGCAATGATTTTGCAGAGTCCAAATGGGTTCTCATTAGTTTTTTGAGGCCTGGAACTTGGTTTTTCTTTGTCTGGCTTCTAACATAGGTATTTTCTAAATGGATTAGAAATCCTTTAAAGGTCAAGGAAACTCTTTTTCCAAGTGGCTAGCTGGTGTGCTGATACAACTATTAATTAAATTCTGTAATATTCTGGTCATTAGTTGCAATGATCAGTGATTTCCTTAGAGACAGTTGTTCTATTAAAAATACATCAGTAATAGATGACCTTCTCTGAGAATGTACCTAGTAGCTCTGAGGAGTACCATTTTAATAACAGATGGGGGTTGTTACAGTTCAAGATACAATAAGGACTTTATTATCATGGAAATACCACGACTGGTGATGGGCTGCTGCTGCCTTTAAGTCAACCTGAGTTTGAGAGTGCCCCTTGAGCTCTGTGCTCTGCTTGAGGACCACTGAGCAAATCCTCCCATGACAAGGACTGATTGCCATTTTCCATCCATATGAATGCCCTGCCTGGAGTCTGAGTGTGATCCATGCAGGAAATGCAGGTCCCAGAGTCAGGTAGCCAATGTGCAAGCTGGGTGAGGAAAACAATCCATCCTATCCCCAGAAAGGCTGTACTCCTCATTGGATGTGATGTGATACTGGGGTTTTGACTAGCATGAAACAGAACTGTCTGCAGAACCATTCAGCACCTTCCTTCTCTCCTCTCTGGGTAGTAACTTATCCTTGAGAGACTCTGCCCACCAAGAAAAAAAGGGAGTTATGTAGCTTGATCATGCATATGTTTTGAAAGTGTTGACAGCTTTACCCTTCATCGGTTTTGCTCTGATAGGAGACCAGCTGTACAAAATTCTCCAAACTCTTAATAGCTGCAATGAAGGTATGTAAATTCTGTGAGTACTGTACCCTATGTACAGAACGTGACTAGCCAACACAGTAATCTCTGCAGAAGACAGGTCAGCACCTTGTTTGTAGAGCCTTGAGGGTTTTTTAACTAGAAAATTTTCCAAATATTTGGTGGTTGCTTAACCCAATGCAGATGGAAGGGAAAAAGTAGGGATAAATGAACCTCCAGTCAGTGCAGCTATTTTCAAAATAACTCTATCCCTACTAGCAGCATAGGATTATCTTCATTATTCCACTCCTGTGACTTCAAGACAATGAAACATGGGCTTTCTTCAAGTATTTCCTGCATGTGAGAAATATCAAACAAAAAAAATAAATATATTGATTTTATGGTACATATATGGAGATGAGGACAGTGAAGAGGGTAATTGTGCTTTGAGATATGTAACATTTTTTAAAATCCAAATTTAGCAGGAGATAAGCAGGAGATCAGATTTGCTATGGTTAATCGGCTCTTGAAACTTAAACTTAATGAACAGCACACAGAAAACACAGAAAGCTGGTGGTCAAGGACTGTGTTTTGGAAAGCTCAGCTTCATACTTGTAGCAAAGCAGGAAGAGACACTCCACGGTTGTCCTATGACAGCTGGAAAATGGCTATGTGATGAGGTTACAGGCTTAAGAATGCAGGGGAGGTCTTGTACGTAACATCCACAATATTGTAATCATTACATTTCTTTGGTTTCCCTAGGCACAATAAATATTTTACAGCATTTCATTCATACCTATAGAAAACACCTTGAAACTATTTTTTCCCAAGCAATCTGTAGTGAGACTGCCACATACTTCAGGACAGTGAATTTTCTAGAGTCAGAGCTGGCAGAAAGATACCATCTTGAGCCATTTGTGCCTTTGCCCATTCAATTCGTGATCTAGTTATTTGGAAAAGTGAATCATATTCTATAAGATTCCAATCTAATTTTCTAACTAATAGTTGATCGGTCCCAGCTGGGTGAATATGGAAAAGAAATGCAGATTTTTTTTGGCAGAGCACTTACTTCTGTTGTATTACAATGCCCACAAATGGCAGGAAAAGCGAGAATTGATCATTAAAGCCCTGAGTTATCTTATTTGCTGGGAAAAAAAGGGGAAGAGTTTTAAATAAAATAAATTCAGGGAGCAAGGGACAAGAGCTCTTACATAAATATTAGGCTTTCTATTTGTATTATCACCACTAAAATGCAATCAGCAATAAAAAGTTGAACTAAAAAATGAATTCCGGTACAGCTGTTGCAATGCAAAATTTTGTTCATTTATCCCAACGGTTACCGGAGGAGCAATTGGTTAGTTAAACCTGAATAAAGCAAATCTTCACAGATGAGAGTTTGTTTATTTATTGCCAACTCCTTCATAATTAATGGAGTTTCATTTATTTGGGCCAGTGACTCAGCCACCCAGGAGAGTGAGAGCTGTCATTCCTGCTGTGTTCTCTGTCTCTGGAAAGCACAAAGCGGAGAGGAGACAACTCACGCTGCCTAATGCTGAGGCTGGTCCAGCACTGCAGATGTGAAGGTTAAGCTGAATATCTGTGAGCAGAGAAGCCTCTGTGAGGAGGAAGGAAAATCTATTTAAAAGCTGAAATGGAAAAACCCAGCAGCAATCAATCAGAATAGGTAAGCAGAAACAGACTTTGTGACTGGGTCTAAATGAGGAAAAAGGAAGGGTACTTCCCTTGCCCAATTAAACTTCAGGACATACTTGTTCAGAAAATAAGTGCCATTGCACAGGGCTTTGTAAAGTCACACCTTCTCTCATAATGAGATAATGATTCATCTGTCACGGGGAGAGGAGAAGGATGTTACATGAAATCCATTGCTTGGCAATTAATGCGAAACAGCTGATACTTTTGTAAAGGCTAATCTGGACATTCATCCTAAATGTTCCAAGCTACACATATTAATCATGGAATAATTTAGTCTGAAAGGGACATCTGGAGGTCATCTGGTCCAACTGGCTGCTCAAAGCAGGGCTTTGCCATGAGAGCAGGTTGCTCAGGGTTTTGTCCAGTCAAACTCAGATGCTCTCCAAGGATGGAGATTCCCACCACCGCTAAAATAAGGCAGCTTAGTGAAGGCAAAGCTCAGGAAAAACAGAAAAACAAAAGGGAAAAGAGAAATGCATGAACTAAGATAAGGTCAGGACCAACTTATGATTGACGTGCTAAAGAGGGGATGGAAAGCTCTTTCACCATCCCAAAGCAGCATGGTATTCTTGGACCAGTAAGAGATACGTGAAGTGCATAGAAATGTTTGTCAGGCACACATAGGAGATAACTGGCAAGAAAAGAGGAATATTATTTTCTGTGGGTTCACTGTGAATGTAACAGATGAGCAGGAGAGGAGCACATTGAACATCGGGGAAAAGTTTTCTAATGGTACAGATAGTGAAACTGGAGTTCTGCCTCAGAGTGGGCTCTCCGTCACTGGAAACTTCAAGTAAAATGCCTGTCTGGCAGGAATGTTTATGCACAGCTAATCTGACCTTGCAGTAAGGTGATAAACAAAATGTTTTCCCTTTTCAGCTCAATTTTCCCTGGTTCTTTGATGGAAGAACAAGAACCTTGATTCTCTTAAAGTCTGCTTGGGAGACACGACTACAGGATTAGGAGAGACTTGACCAAGTAACAAGCAGGTTCAGCACTATAGTTGTGAATGCATAAACTGAGTACTTGTAAAGCAAGTCCTACAGGTGTCATCTCCACGTCAATTTGGCTATTTCAAGAGTGGAGAAAGCTCCATTTATATATTTAGCAATGGTTGACATACCAAAAAAAGAGTATGTTTTGAAAAGAATTTCCCAAGAAGAAGGGTCTAATCAATGATGAAACATAATTTTAGAGGGATAGAAATTTCTGACCGTTACCACAGCCTTGCTTCGGAGACCCTTCTGTCTTTGATTTTATCTATAGAACTAATATTCTTTGGTGAATGATGAAAAATCCAGGTTCTAGGTAGTAATGACTGAGCAAAAAGACTGAGTAAAAGGACAGGTTAAGCAATACGGGTTCATGTTTTATTTATTATTATTTATTGTTTGTCGCTTTTTATTCAAATCTTGCCTTTCCTGGCTAGTTCTCTGATGTTATCTGCACTTGTAGTGAGCAAGCACCCACATCTCAAAAAAAAAAACCCTGGCAGTAATTACTGCCTTTGGTAGTCTCAAGAGAGAGACCAAGGACTGAATGGGCACATAGATTGAATTACCTGCAGGAGTTTCCATACAGATGCATCTGATGCAGCTGCAGTCTCTTGCTACCAGAGGATCACCCATACAGAATTCAGCAGATACAGGATTAAGAGAGTTCAGAACTGTGCACTGGGTTCATTTGAGATCTGCCAGGTGCTCGTGTCCTTAGCAATTATTTTCCTTAAACTAACAACATTGCAACTAAAACAAACCTACTGCAGTTGTAGTATTACAGAAGTGTCAGCAATGACTCCAGAGAAAAGGAGAAGTGCAAATTGTAGTCCAAAGCCTTAGTCCTGTAATTAATGAAGCAGGTTCTTGAAAACTGTGACATTCACCGCAGGTACAAAAGCTCACATGAGTATATTTATTGGCTGAATCAGGATTAAAGAGCACTTTGATATATGTGAAAGTGAGTATGTATGAAAACCAAATTTGTACCCTATGCTCAAGAAAAAGATGGCATATTTAGTAGAGACACTTGCATATTGTTCAGCAATTTTCTGTCCTACATCCTCATTTATAAATGAAATGACAAACATAGGTCAGAGAATTCACATAACATCATAGCATAGGCTTTTATAAATCACTGTATTTCTAGGAAATAAGGAGTGAATTTAGGAGAGCACTGTTTTGAGCTGCAGTTACAAGAAAAATGAACAACAAACCAAGCATTTACTTTTTAATTAGAAAGCAACATAAGTTGCGCATTCTGTTTCACCAGAGTTCAAAAGTGTTTCAGTGATGTTTGTAAGGATTAGAGGGGTTTAATGTGTACATCAAGGAATGAAAATATTAATCTTAAAGTAAAAATTATGTGGCTAGAGGCAGGATTGTCTTCATGATTTTTTATATTGGATGGATTTGCACTAAAATCCAATGTAGTGATGTTCATAACAGGAGGAAGGTACTGTGAAGATATGTCAGAACTGCATGAACTGCTTGCTGCAGAGTTGTGGGTTGGCTTTTTTTTTGTTCGGTTTTGTGTGTGTTTTATTGTTGTGGTGGTTGGTTGTTTTTTATTGAAGTGCTTACAATGAAGAGGTACCAGAGAATACCAGGCTGGATTCTGCAGGATCACCCTTCTGTCTCTGCCATACCTTTCATCCCAGGAACATCATCTGTGGGAAGTGTTACAAAGATACAGTACATGCTGTATTTCTTGTGTTTGAAAAATAAGAGGTGGGGAACAGCTAGCCATAAGAACATTTATTATATTTGCAACTAGTGACAAGAGAGGGTGTTTTATTATGGAAGTGGAATGTACAGTGGCGAGAAAGAACACATCAAATGTGTTTTGTTGGTTTTCCTGGTCTTTGCCATTTCTCTTTGCTACTCAAGATACAATCTTTCTCAGGATTAGAGGACTTCCTATTTTGTTAGGTTTGATAAATTTCACTCATTCATGCAATTAGGAGATTTTATTGGGAAAGTTGAGTAGATGTGTTTCTTTGGCGAGAAATGTTGAATGAAGCCATTCTTTACAATGAAATGCATATTCAAACCAAAATCTAGGGCTCATGTTTTTGCCCCATCAGCAAATAAGCACAAAGGGGTTTTGTGCTCCAGTTACAGTCCTGCTGAGTCTCTCATCTTAAATGCAAAGGATGGATGGAACAAAATTTTGGTGCTCTTCTCTTTCTGCCTGATTTTGGCTCCTAGGAATGCTTTACTGTTGTTGCGCTGGGGCATGGTGGCAGCTTGTACTCCATCTCTAAGTATCTAAGACAGAAAAGGTGATTTATTTCCCAAAGAGGGAAATGGTGTTACCTAGTAGCTGCTTCTTCCAGTCTCCTGGCTCCTGCCATCTACTACCTCTGCTCCTGTGCCTGGGAGTCATTTTGGATCCAGCCATAGCATACTTCATCAGCTCTAAGTATCATGTTAGTCCAGCTTGTTTTAACAAGTAAATCATAGTGTAAACCATAGGTATGGTTGGAGGTTACTACAGTTTTATTCTGAGAGTTAAAGAAGCTTGTCTTAAGTGATTAAGGGTCTTTCTTCATAAATTCTCATGGATCTGCAAATTATTTTGCACTGGCATTTCTAGGAATGGTATAAGGTTTCTATCACAAGTCAACCAAGAGTTTTTTCAACCATTTTAGCAACTTTACTGCTAACTTTACTGCTAAATTTCCTAAGGGGATTTGACTGGTTTGTTTATTTTGTATGAGTCCTATTTTTCTAGCATCCCTCACACCTCCAGCAACCTTCAAAACTTCTTATCTACCTTTGCAGTTTCCTCTCCGCTGGTGACAGTAATCTTATTATAATCTATTCCAGCCTGGAGAGAATTCTAATGAAATCTCTTCAACAAGGCTCAGCACTCTTGTTAGAAAGGCAGGGTGACTCACATGCTGAAGATTTTAAGCAGTGTTTGAAGAAGGAGAGAACCGGATAATGCGGAGAATTGTCAAGGTTATAGTGACAAGTACGACGACTTTGAATCTGCGGAGAACGAGTCAAACTGCTGTGGGTTGCTGACTGTTTTGCTGGGCAATGTGAGGTAGGATCCCTGCCTTTGATGAATACCTTTCATCCACGAATTTCAAAATGTTCCATGGGTACTCAGCCACAGGGAACAGAAGGAAATGCACAGAACTAAGAGGAAAACTTTCAGAGAAGACTTCTATCATCAGCTGAAATCAAGGACCATGATATAGTAGTGTTGAAAACTAATGTGTCATGTCTGCAGCAAATTTGTTTGCATTTCTTGACCTTACTCTGCTGACTAATTAGGCTTAATGTGTTAAATGCACTCTGAATGAGGTACTAAATGCACTGAAGAGTATGTTTTAGCACTTAAAAGGAATGGAAAAAATCCTGTTAAGGTGATTTGGACTAAGTCCCAGGGTGACATGCATAATGCTGGCAGAAAGTCCACTATGCTGAATTATGTTTCCTGCATACACAGGCATGCTGATATTTTTTGTAAACCTAGTGTGTAACCAAATCAGCAAGACATTACCTAGAGAAAGATCCTACTTGCTTGCTTCACAGTATTACTATCTTTTCATAATTGAAATCCCATCTACTAAACTATATTAATAAATTGAATCATGCTTAGCAGGATTCCTAAGGGGAGAAACATTTAGATAATATTCACCAGACACTTATTTATTTAGCTAAGTGTCTCCCTTTTATTGGCTTATATCCACGTGCCTTCTAATGTTCAGAGTATTAGTAATTTCTTTTGCTTTTAAAATTTGATTAGCTCATACCATTTAAAATTTCTATAATCAAATAAAATACCTGTAGTTCAAAACTCTCAGGCTACAAAAATGCTTATTACTTTCACAAGGTTCTTTGATGCTGAGTGAGAAGCATTTGTCCTAACCAATTAAGGAACTCAATCTCCTCTTATTTGACTTAATTCTCTATTTACATATCCATAGAGACCTTCTATAGAGAAAGTCCTTTAAGCAGAGGAAACAGCACTCCTCCCTCCCTCCCTGACCCAGCAAGGACAGTGCAGTACACAAAGAAAAAAGGAGATCTTCAACAGACATACCACCAAGCAGATTCCTACTAAGCTATTGAAAATTGATCCATGAAATACTGGAGAAAAATAAGGCTATTTATCTTCAGTAACACACCTGGCTTAACCTTCTTTTCTCGTTTCCTTGTCATATTACTGCTTTGAAGGTGTTGATTTCATCCCCAAACCTTTCTGTTCTTATCCTTATACTCTCAATCACAATCCTTGTACTGTCATTTGGGTAACTTTAAAATCACTGCTGTGATTGTACTCTCAAATCATCCAGTGACGTTGGATTATCAGCACGCTCCAAGTCATTTTACACTATTTCTGAAATAACAAGATTTCATAAGTTAAGGTGTGGATATTGAAAGATAATTTTGGTTTCTATGCTACTGTAAATCTGAGGCAAACTTTCATTTGTTCTAAAGGGGAAAATCAACTTAGATGGCCGTGAAAACAAGCTCAACCTTGGGGTTTCAGGATGTTTGTAATAGCTAATCCATACTCTGAGAACTTTTCAAATTATGAATAAAATGTAGGCATTTTTTTCCTCCAGCACTCCATTTCCTCTGCTTAATTCTGTGTGGCATAAGCTTTATGTTTAATAAGCCCCTTAATCCTATTGCCTAGTGGGAATCTGCTGATAACTTCAGGAGCGACTGAGACACATTTCTTGCTCCAAGTTGCCATCAAGTATTGTTAAATCAGAGAGTCCTTCAAGCCAGATCCTTTGTTCTCACTGTGTCTGCTTTCACCATAGGGCAAGCAAGTTACCTAATCCATGGAATTATTAGAGACTTCTGGCATACTTCTCATTTTCTTTTCATTTACATTTGTTTCTGTCTGCCAAGGTCATTTCTAGTTTTAGTCATTATTCATCTGTACGTCTCACTTTTTTCCTAATGTGATTTCATACATGTGAAATGAAGACTGCATCATCACCGTAAAAGAATGGAACAGATTTAGCTGGAGATATCGGCATCAGTCTTACGGGACTGATTTCAGGCTGGCTTAGGTCTAGAATTACTGTTTATTTTAGTGCTACAAAACATTTTTTTTTTTTCCCTAAAATAAAGCCCCTAAAAATGGGACTGCTTTTAGTGTAGTTTAAGTACAGGTGATCCTACTTCAGAGCACTAGATTTCCATTTAGTCCTGTTTTCCATAGTACTGCATCTGCAGAATTGTTGATCTTCCACTTCAGTCTTTAGCCAGTGACACGTAGGCAGGAGGGAATCCACTTCCAGATTCCATTCTTACTAGTGTCTAGACAGAACCCTGTACTTTCTGGATGTATAGTTTGAGGTCTCTGCACCCAGGATGCATCTACCCTTAAGCTATGAATTGTGTCAGAACATAGGACAGCTATTCCCAGTGTCAGAAAGTACGAAGAGCCAGCTACCATTTGCAAATAATTCAGTCTAAACCAGATATAGGCATGGAAAATATTAACAGGAAGCTAGATGGTGGGAACCAGGCAATCCTGCCTGATGTCACCACTTGCATCTGTAGTAAATGGAAGAATATTATGGAGTTATAACACAGAGATATAATAGTAGAATCCCATTTTCAGGATGGAGAAAGGGCTCCAAAACATTGTTGGTATCTCAGTGAGAGACCTTGCCTTACTTGCAGTTACACTGTACATTCAATCATCCATGCAAATAACTGTATTTTTCCTCTTAGATATGGATTGTGGTGTGGTTAAGATTTACTATCCTGTTTAAAGCAGGGAATTTATAGAACCTGGCAAATTTTAATTTCAGTGGACTTATCAGAGTATCTTACGCTCCGTCAAGAAAGGTCCCTCCTGCTGGTGACCAGGGCTTGAAATTCAGTAACTAACTTTGCAGTATTTTTTAACAAAGATTTAATCTCATTATAAAGTCACTGGTTAAATTGCCTGGGCAGAATCAAACAAATCTTGCAGTTCAGATCACAGAAGCGATCAGTCTTCCCTGTTTTATCATGTGGAAGGGAGACATTTTGATAGTTCTCACAACTTGTTCTGTTCTGTTAATGCTGTTATAAAACTTCTAAGGCAAAGTGCTCCACCACGTCACTGCATATTGTGAGAGCTGTGCTTTTGGAAATGTTTTCTGCCTTTTTTGCAACCATTCTTCAAAGCATACTGCAGATAAATTGTTCCCCTTAGCTTTTGTTAGACCTTTTCTCTTTAAGAACTTAGAAATGTTTTCTTGCTACTCTTCATTTGGAGATTTCCTTTGCTTCTGTCTTGTTCATTTAATAAAACCTCTCTCATTCTTTGCCCTAATTTTAGCTTAGTTTAATTAGTCCTGTTGGTAGTTGTCCTTTGTGAAGTGGGAATCAACTTCTTTATTTTTACTATTACCTCGAGACTTAAATAGTTTGGTTATATTTAAAAAATGAAATATCCATTACTTTGACCTTTTAGATTTTGTTTCCATTGCTGTCATCATTCATCATTTTTATTTCATTCCTTTAGGTTGTGGGAAGGCTTCCTTCCCGCATCTGAATCTCGTTTTTGAACTATCATTTCCCTTCGGTGATACACTCTCTGAAGCTAATGGTACTGCACAGGAATGTCTGAGGTTTATTGTAGCTCAACCATGTTTCCTCCCTTTCTTTTTCCATTAATGTTTTAAGTGTGGTAATTTTAATTTAACTCCATGCCAAGATTCTGGTGTGGGGAGGAAGAGAATACGTGTACTTTCTGCACTCACCTGTTCCTTTAAGTCTGGTAAATGTAACATATCTAAGCCTCAAATAGAAAAGGTGGCATCATCATAAATCAGAGTTTTAGTGACCAGTCATCCAAGTTCTTTAAGGAAGAAAGGGTAAATATTCATGTCTGCATCATGAATATTCCAATTAACATGCATAATGTGTTTTCCCACCTGTTGTATTAGATGTAATATTCCAGCCATCCTAACATACCAGCTGCTTAGTGTGATTTTTTTGCCATATTGTTCAGATCATCTACTGTAATCTTTCTTTGAATGAGTCTCTTGTGGGAGAGTGTAATTGCAGCAATTTCATAGCCTTTCAAGCCTACAGTTCATAACAAAGTTAGGTGTAGAATTATGTATTATTTTACATTGACTGGTAATTGTTCTGAATTCAGTCTAATGTTCTTAGAAACAAGAAGAGGTACGAATAACACATTTTCTCTAGCTCTATGAAATACCTGAATTATTTTTATATTTCAGCAGGTTTCATTATTTCTGTATAAAAAAGTAGGAGTAAAGGAGGTTGTTGAGGTCCTGGTTGCTGGAGTCTCCACTGTACAGAACACGACAGATGTACTTTTGTCTTAATCTCATATGAAAAATGGGAGGAAATGTTATAAAGCACTACAAATGGTAGAAAAGATTGGAATATAATATACAACATCATCCGAGAGAAAGACCGATCCTATCTTTGAATGTCACTGGTAATCATCTTCCATTAAATGCTGTTTCTCAGACCGTACAGTACATTTGTCGAGGTTTTTCTAAAAATACAGTTGCACACGAATAACATTTTCTATTATTTCTTCCTCCATACTTGTGCTATATAATCATTTACCCAACAACCAAACATTATCAGTCATTTCAGAGCCCTACCAACCTTTCTGCAATAGCTTTCAAAGAATGAAGAAGTCACAAGCACAGCCTTCTTCAAGTGCAGTTTAGCTAACATGTGGTGGGCCCCTGTGAAGCTACCCTCTTAAATGTAAATGCAATGTTGTTATGCCAGCAAACAGACTTATTTTAGGCTGTGTAAGCACCACTGTGCTTCATGGCTTGCCCACGTGCGCCAGACGTTTCTATGTGTTTATAGTTACAAAGAAAAGTTATTGCAGAAATGGCATATGCTCACAAAAAGAAAGACTATTATAAAACATTAGCACTGAGGATTAAAGTTACAATTCAAAATGCACATGTGACCAGTAAAATGCTTTTGCATATGGAAAGTCCTCTTCTTCATTTACTACCCTTCCTTTCATGCCTCCTTGCTTTTCAGGGCCTTTAAATGCTTTCTACGTAGCAATAAAAACTGGCATTAGCTGAAGTAAATGTCGTTCTTTGAAAGTGTTTGGCCAGAAGTCACTGCGTTGTGCTACCCCTCCATCCCTGGGGCTACATAAGCTGGCAAGCTGGTAAGGACCTCAGGGTAGTGGTGGATGTGCTGTAGGGAGCTCCTCCATCAGTGGGACATCCCATTGCTTACAAGAGTTGAGACGTGGTGCAGCCATGCATCCTGCCTCACTTCAGCATCAACCGCGAGCAGGGACATCTTTTTGACATGTGCAAGGGTTCATGACTCCTGCTACTCTCTCTTCAGCAGGAACTTTTCACAAAAAAAGAAAAAAGGACTTCTTCATGGGTGAGGCAGCAACTCCAGGCCTCTGGTTCCTGCTGAGCTTGCTGCCACTACAGCTTGGCCCCTCTTTAGCTCAGAATCATGCTTGGAGTCATTCCTGTATGAGAAAATGACCCTGCAAGAAAATAAGAGCTGTTTTTCTTTGTTTGAGATCCAATCTGTGTTGAAAGCACTCAACTGATTTCTTATTTTTTAGACAATTCTACAACTGCAAAAAAAAGACTTAAAATTGGATGACTCATTAAAGGACTTAGAGTTATATCCAGAGCTCGTTCAGCCTTCACTCTCAAATGTCCTTCAGTGCAAGGTACATCAATCATTTTAATCCTGCAGCTGCCTGTACTCTTCAGGATTTATTTTTCTGATCATCTTTGCTTTTCAAAATTATTTAGATGGGAATAAAGTTAAAACTGAGTGAACAGCAAGAGTTACCTCCTGTAGTTCAGGCATTCTCTCTGATGCAAAAAAACTTTCTCCCTCCAAGTTTATTTCTGGCAAAAGATCTGTTTGTTATGATCCTGATGTCTGACCTGTGCTAGAGGAACAAACTCTTTCTGTATTGTGTTCCCTGCATCATTTTGGAATTTTTCTGTATACCGTGTACCATACCATGCACCTTGGATTCCCTCAGAGAAGGGAGATCTTTTTGAGATCTTCAGAAGTTTCATTTCTGTTTGAAAATACACAAGGATTTACATTTTAAAATGAAAATATATTTGTACAGCTTTGAATGAAATCTCGGGGGAACACCTTCCTTTGATGCTGAGATTCAGAGAGTCCATCACCACGTGGTACCACAAGCACATCAATTCATAAAAGCTGACTTCTGATTTCTAAAGTGTCTGAATTCCCAAGTCGTGTGTATGTGTATCCTAAAAACAGGATTTCAGACGAGTAGATGCAACAATTTCAGAGACGAGCAACTTCAAGACAAGAGAAAGAAAGAGTAAAGAATAGGGATGTTTTAAATTAAATGGACACAAATAATGTGCTGATTTCCTGGTGAGAGTTGAACACATGGTCCCAGGTGCTGATTGGAACCCAAAAGGGGATGGGAAAGAGCCAGCCTGCTCTCCTTGTCACCGTGTCTCTGCTCCATACCTGCATCCGGACAGCAGAGAGGAGTAAGGAGTGTCACCATGGGATGGCACAGGGCTGGGGAGAAGGGCAGGTGTGTAACAGGAATTGGTATTGCTAGGTCTGTTCTTTGAGGAGCCTCCTCGGTGTCACCATAGGAACATCCCCATGATTCAGGTGCCTACAGTCACCACTAAACTTTTTGTGTGCTGAGAAGCCAGGACAAAGGCTTCAGGGATAGTGCACAAGTCACAATTTCTTCTCTCCTCTCTGGTAGCAAGAAAGCAATAAATAAATAAATAAATAAACAAATAAATAAATAAAGGGTTTCCAAAAGCAAAGCAGAAATTAGTATTTCTCCAGTCAGTTTGTTCTTACTTGCCCTAGATTTCCATTCCCCAACAGGTACGTGGACATCAGGGGAAAAAAAGCACCATCAATATGCTGATCGAAATTTTTCCATTAAAGCACAATTTCATTAGAAACATATTGGTTCATTGAGCCGCCTGGCCTTTATTCAAAATCTCTCAGCCTCATGATGACTCATGACCGGGGAAGTTTACATTTGCACTTCAAAAGGAGGAGGAAGAAGCAGATCCAGCATACAGCACAACCCTCAACCCACGCCGGGGCGCTAGGACATCGCTGTGCTGACTTTGCAGCAGCTCTTCAGAAGTACAAGCAGGCAAGTGCCAGGCAACAAAGGATTTTATTATGGGTTAATGGGGAAAAAGGAACAGGCACACATAAAAAGGGGAAACCAAAAAGGACAGGTGACCAAGAGAAGCTCTAATTTCTCCTTCGTCCCCATTAGTTTTCCCACCACTTGTGCTGCATGTGGTGGAGATGATCCGTGTTTGTGTCCTGATGACGTGGGGCCAATGTGACACGTGCCTCTGTGACCAGAAATGTAACACACACTGAGGAAAACAAACAAACAAACAAACAAGGTCACCCAAATACAAACATGACTTTAAAAGGGCAGTGTCCCACTGCCTGCTTCTAACGTGGTGGAGATGTAAGGAGACTTGCTCTCTTGCTGCTTGCTCTTTACAGATGCCCTCCCTTGTGTAGGAAAACCCTCAGTTTCAGTTCCTAGCTGGTTCCCAGCCAAGGTAAATGTGGGTTTATACGGCAGAGTGGCTGCAAAGGTCACCAGCTGTCTTTAATTAATGAACACGGTAATTCAGTAAATCCCCATCAAAGCTACACGTGAGATCTCTTGACTTTATGTTGTTTGATTGTATTTAATATTCTGATAATTTGCCAGATGCTTTCTTCATAGTTTTAAAAGTGCTTCTGCTGCAGTAAAAATCAAGAGTGCTCCTGGATCTGATTGCCTGTTTCCGTGCTGTCTTGTAGAAAACTCTCCCCTCACTCACTGACACTGAATGTATCTTAAAAAGCTTCCAAATGAAAATGCCTGAGAGAAAGCCCAGGCAAACTGATGCACTAAGACCTAGGAGTGAATAAGCAATAAGGGACAATATTCAGGTTTGGGGAGTTGGAAAGATGGGTGAGATCTTAGTAGAGAAGAAAAGGAAGGACAGGGAAAGAGAGAGAAACAGGTTCTATTAGGAAATTGTAGCTTTCTCTTTCCTGATCCTGGACCAATATCATTTAAGTCCCAGCTGCGACAAGATTTCTGTGTTACTTGCTCAGAGCCGAAGCCAAGGGTTGGTTTGACCAATATCTAATTCTTAGTGTCTCCCAGATACCCTGCAGCCTTTTAATCTTATCTCCCATTAGTTTTTCATATCTATTGAGATACCAGCTTCTCCTGTACAATTGCAATGGCATTGAAGCAGGAGCTCTTTGGACTGCTGTGGAAATGCACTTGCACAAAATCCATCAAAAAGTCTTACTTGAACATAAAAAGAACCAATTTATGTTCAGTGAGATCTGACACTGGACTTCAATAATACTGTAATTGAGTCTGCATCACCAACTTCTCTCCTTTATTTTCTCTCTATATTCCTTCATTTTTTTCTATTTTTGTTTTATTTCTTCATTCCTGTACTCCATCTTTCCCTCAAGTACATATTCTTTTTGATTGATTTCTCAATCTCTTGTTTCTGTTCCTCACTTTTCAACATGTAAGAAGCTTTCCTTTTGCCATTTTCCTTATGCCTTACACTCTTTTCACTTTCCTTTTTTCCCTTTCTTCTAACTTTTGTCCTTTCTCCCTTCCTTCCCTCCTCGTGGAGCTCAGCTCTACCCATCACTGACCTACAGGTCAGATCCACCAGTGGGCTTGCAGCCTCGCAGGGAGAGGACCTGTCCCTGAGATCCCCCCAGCTCAGCCCAGGGGCACAAAACCCTCACGTTGCCATCTCTCCCCATCACTTCTCCTTGGGGAAAGCTGAGGCAAGGCTGGGCTAGGTGCCCACACAAGTCCCCTTGAGCTGAGCAAAGCTCAGCCTGGAGAAGCTCACCTTGCCTTGTCCTTGGACACCAGCAACATAGAGCATGGCAGCAACTGAACACAGGCAAAACCGCAACTAGGGCACATAGACGACCAGACGACTTGTGTTGATACCTCTAGTGAACTGATGCGAGTACCAAAAGATGCTGTGGGATGCTGCATCTGTTCATGGGTACAATTGTGTCTTTGGGGAAAGGATCTGTACTGGGAGGGCTGATTTAAAACTTTTCTTCTCCTGCAGTCAAGATCAAATATCTTGTAACAGGAAACATTTCTTGCCTAAGGGGTTTGCCTCTGTCCTGCTAATAACAATATTCCCTGAATAGTTTTTAACATATTTTTTTCTTGTTCATTTAGAATTGTTATTTGAAAATTTCCTTTAAATGCATTTAGACATTTCCCTGGATGATCAATTATCTCAATTCATGTAACGTTCTCATGCGTAAGCATTCCTATGATGGCAATAAATGAAATTAGGTAATAAACTCTCATAAATTTATTAAGGTCCCACAGCCACAGATCACCATTGTCAGTTTATATAATGCTTCCCCGGTTACTTAGAAGCTATGTTATATGCTATTACATTTATAATCCCACTTAATATTAGTCCACTTAACAACCTCTCAAACATTTGGACCTGAATTTACAGTCTCCTGTCAATGCCTCTCTTACGTTTATTGCAGCATTTCCTCTCTAAACGTTTCTGTGGTCTGAGAAAGGATTATTCTCATCAAAGTGCCATAAGCTTCATTCAGCAGCTCACCTTTTTCTCCTTTCAATGTCAAGTTTGTCCTTTCCATGAGATGATTCCCTCCTGTTTCTCCCCATCAGCTCTCCCCAGCTAACCCGCCCACTCAGACAGGTCGGGCGTGTTGGCAGACCAGGCTGTGAGTTACCAGAGTGAAATATTTGGGTATTTCTCACCTGCTGTTGCTGCCTAAGTGACGCTTGGGACAGGTTTGCTATTAGAAAAGTCTCTGGAGTGTACAAACCACAGTGAACTGGAACTACTGGTTTGTGCTGTCACCCTCTGATGTAGATCAGAGTGCTGCTGAGCTTGCCTGGTGAGGTGTGACACAGGTTCTACTCTTTTGTCACGCTTTCTGCAGCCAGCTTATGGAGGAAATATCTGACTAATTTCCCCATGTCTGAACAGTTTCCTGTGGGCTGAGCAAGAAGAAAGATTTTCATAAATCAGGAACATTGACAATTTTCCTCAATGATGGAGTACATCAGTATTATATTGTAGATAAAATAATGGTATTAATCCAGTGGTAGCACAGCATCATGCTTTTGGAAGGACTTTCAGGGAAAATCCTAATGAACCTTGTGTTTGCCAAGATGCTGCATGCAGCCCAAGGATCTGCTTGATGAGACAAATGGATGGAGGTAATTCAGCAGATCTGCTGATCCCGTCTGTGTTCTTCTGCTTGTCCTACCCCCAGCTTTCCCCCAGTGGCACCAGGCTGGGCTGCAGGGAACAGGTTTCCCCCTGCCCACGAACCTCGCTGCTGGGCCAGCCCCAAGGCTGGATGGGGCTAGGCCTCTCCTGTGCTGCTGCTGCTGCCCGAGGCCTGACTTCCCCCATAGCACAGCCAGCACCGACTTGGTTTTGAAATGAGGCTTTACTGAGGAATGCTCCGGCTTTTGTGGAAACACAGCAACACTTTGTACATGATGTACAGGTTGGAAAACAAGTCCTGCCCTGCAGGCTGGTGGGAACACGGCAGTGCTGTGTGATCAATACACACCTGAGCTTTCTGCAGCTCCGCTTAACAAGCTGAAGCCAAAAAGCCTCAGAAATCACCAGTATCAAGCCTTCTCCGCAAACATTGTTAAAATCTAAACATGGCTTTCTGTTCCTTTAGCTGTGCAGAGCTTTAATTAGTGCTTTTCAGTGAGGGGGATTTTTTCTCCTCGCTTGATGCCACAGGCTCCAAGACATTTTTCTCGTATTCCTTGACAAAATGGTGGTTCAACAGGACAGAATAGAAGGAAAAGAGTCTCTTTCTCAACAGAAGGAAAACAGCCTGATGATTAATCTCTGCTACTGGCAGAGTTGCTCAGGTGCAGACACAGACGGGCCTTCTGGGCCCTGGTGTGAGGGCACGCAGCAGATGCCTGCCTCACTTTACACTGGTTATGCTCCTCTGCCCCCAGCTGTGTGCAGCTGCCCTGCTGCTGGGGAGTGGGCAAATGGGAACTGAATGCGTGTGTCTGTGTTGCTTCCATGCAAAATCTGGCTGCTTGGCTAAAAATGACAGTGAAAGCGTGCTTGTGTAGGACTTGAAGCTTCACACTGAATGGCAGAGGAAGTTTGGGGCGGTTGCATGGGCAAAACTCTCTGGCAGAGAAGCCAAACACACAGCTCAGGTTGGGATCACACCAAACCTCTGTAACCCCCTCTGGAGAGAAGTCCTGCAGCCCTGCCTGCTGTACTTGCTCCTGTGGACACGTTTCTGTTTCCAAGAACAGGGGGGCAAGCTGGGTTGCTACTGGGAAGCAAATGGCAGGGGGTGGGCAGCGTCAGAACAGCCTGACTCTCTGATCGAGTCTTTTTCTTGGGTTAATCTGGATTGCCACACCGAAGGTTGTACCACCTGCAGCCTATCTATTGATCCAGAATTACACTGGATTAGAAGGTAAAACTTTTCTGTACAGATAGATAAGTTGTAGCAATAGAAATTTTCAAGTTGCTGTGAATGCTTTCCTCACATATATTCAAATGAGGCAGATGATTATAAAACTGTATTCTCTTTGTTTTGACTTTGTGGATGCTACAGAAAGGATTAGTTTATTTTTTGCACTTTTTTTTTTTTTTTTTTCTTTCTGCCTTTTGAATTATTATGCTGAGGCTTTGAACAGCTGAGTTGCCTGGAAATTCATATTTCCCCAGAAGAACCATTTGGCCTGTGTGCTGATGGCAAAGAATGCAAGCTGGCACATTTACAAAAGAGAAAGCTGATTTTACAGCAGCAACTGTGCCTTTCATTCAACCTGGAACAGCAGACAGGAAACCAAGGGACTGTTCAAGAAGCAATTCCAAGCAAATTACGGTCTGAAATCAGCTTTGAAAAAACTGTGATGGAAAGCAACTATATTGTTTCTCTGAGATTTTCTGCTGCCATGTTTTTTTCCTGTTTTTTAAAGGGAATACTAGAATGAAATGAACCTTCATTCAGGAGGAAAGTATATTGATTCAGTTTAATGTCTTTAGCTTTTTCTCCTCTAATTTGTGAGCACCTAAGAGGACACTTCCTGTCATTTTGGTGATGTGTCCCATGTTTGAGGCTTGTGCTGTTTCAGTTCCTCGGTGATTTCCATGTCTTAGAAGAATTTTTAATATCTTTTTTTCTTAAAATATTACACCAGAAATAGGCTTTTGCTTTGTCTAGACAGATTCTTTTGTTCCTTTAATGAAACAAATGTTATTTTAATGCAAGATCATCATCATCATCTTGATTCTCTCTCAACTCTATTTGTACTGAATGGAGGACTGTGTCCTGTGGGTATGCTTCTAATGAGGGACAAAGTCATAGGCAACAGAAGGTACAGAGCAGCAGTGCTGGTTAAACAGTCCCTGTTTCCTCCCACTTGATGATATTTAATAAGAAGGCAAATGTGTTTTATGTGCTGAATGCTGTGCCTTTGTGCATGTACGTATGCCTTTTCCAGTTTCCAATGTGCCAAATTTTGGAGGAGCAGAATGCTCTATGAGAGTTTGAAAAATAAGGACTATGCAGTAACTGCAGTGCACCCAGTGTCTGGGTGGTATCATTTTCCACCGAGAGATCAATTCTATAGTTGGTCTGTACGGTCTTTTATTATAATAAAAGTCCTGAGTAGGCTGTGTGGGGATGTGCTTCTCCAGGGAGAAGCAGGGAGAGGGACTAGCCTCACTGTGCAGGTGTAGACCAGGCCCCAGGGGCCAGTCCAGGGGCCATGGACTGGCCACCCTGCTACCCAGCTCAGGGTGGTTGGATGGACCTATCTGGTTGCTCCTCAGCCTCTCAGGGAGTTCAGCATCTCCCACAGATCTTCTATTACTGTATTTCTTGTGATACTGATGCATAAAATCATCCCATGGCAGCATAGTGAAAAGCATAATCAAAATATAAAAGCTACTGTACTGGGTCAGCCCAAAGGCCCATCCAACATCCTGCCTCCAGCTGTGGCCAGCACAGGTCCTTAGGGAAAGAGTCCCAAAAGTAGGGCAAGTGCAAACTGGTACCTTCCCAGGTACTGATTTTTTAGGGGCTTCCTGCACCAGGGGTTGCATCCAGAGAGCCACGTTCCCTCACCACTGGTGGACATTCACAATTACATGCATTGTTTGATCTTTTTTTTAATTCATTTATACGTTTGGCCTCTGCAACTTCCACAGGCAGTTAGTGTCGCGGTTTAATTAGATGTTCTGAAAGAAAAAGGTATTTATTTTTCTTTGATTTAAACCTGGTGCCTGATAACTGGGGTGCCTTCTAATTCTCATAGTGGATGAAAGATTCAGTAATTGTTCCCAGTTTACTTCAGTTATCATTATAAACCTCTGTTATCTTCCCTCTCAGCTGTCTCTTCTTTTCAGCTTAAGAATCCAAGTCTAATTAGTCTGTCCTCATTTCAGTAAGGCTGAAATCCAGCTCAAAATATTTGCCATGTGAGATCCTAACACACCTGTCCATATCAAACCTACAAACCTTCGGAGGTAATTGTGTTACTTTTAAAACCAATGGGCATCTTTGTAAGACCTGTTATGAATGCAAAGGGCACATACAGGCTACTCAGAGTACAGGGATGAAACAGAAAAAATACATGAGATTTTCACATAAAGTCACTTTTGATCAGCCACTGTACGTTCTGGTAAAGACTGAGTGGATTTGTGTATCCAAGAAACTCACATCTCGCACAGAAATGCCTGAGATGATGCCAAATAAAACACACTTCAATTCTGATTTCTGCAGAAGGGGAAAAATTAGGAATGAAAGAACTTCTAATTGGCAGAGATCCACAATGGGAATGCTTTGGTGGTCTGCTATTTCGTGACATAGTTAAATCCATCTGCCTAAGAATGGATTGGGTCATCAAACATCAAGAGTTAAGCTGCTTTGAAAGGCATTTATAAGTACCTGAATATAATTTAAAGCTGTAGAGATTATATACAATCATATTAATGAATGAGCCACAGATAGCAGATGGAATGGTTTAGACATGCTTTGTTTGAGCTAGATGAATATCAAATTCAGACCTGGCTTCAGTTAAACCATAAGGAATTCTGTTAGATTATTTCATTATATTCTTCTCCATGTTGGGGGATGGTTGGACCAGATGATCTTGGAGGTCTTTCCAACCTTAATGATTCTGTGTCACAGTATGTATTCATTGTGAGCTAATCTTTTATTGTTTACATCTATTACAATATGCAAAAAATGTTCACATCCATTACAGTGTGCATGATTTTAAGTTTCTGAGCTTCAGCTCAGAAGGCACTTTCCCATCTGAGAGCAGCCATCTCCCACCACACCTCCCATGCACACAATCTGAGTTTTCACCTCCTGGGTGGCTGGAGCCAATTTCTGGGTGCTGGCTTGGGTTGCTCTGGGGACTCAGAGGGAATTAGCTCTTTGGCCTCCCAGGCTCTTGGCCCACCCCAGGGCAGGCTGCTCCCTTCCAGCCTGTAGAAACTCTAGAAATACTGAGGGATAGTTTGGAACTGGAGGAAAAACAGATTCTGAAACATCTAATCTTCTGTGAAATAAAACTGTCTTTCTTTACTCAGCTGTAATTATGAGGCAGATTTCAACGGAGCATTTTATGATGTGCAGAGATTTAATAACCTTTATAAACCAGGGATTTAAGTACTGTGATGAATCCCAAAGCTTCAGAAGACTTTTAGACTTAGAACATGAGTGTTGTCAGGGCTGCTTAACTGGGGCTAGGGGAAAGATCTGGAATGGCCATTTGGTATCTCAAAAAGAAAGGAAATACAAACTGAACACTCAACTATGTAAAGAAAAAGAACAGTAAAAGATAGCCAAAATAAGCAAAAGTTGAAGCTGTGCCATTTATAAACCCTAGGGACTAATGAACCGTTCAGATCTTGCAGCTTTATAGAGAAGTGGAAAAGTGTGATGTGAAAATGCAGACAGGCTCCTGAAGAGTGATGCTCTGCTGGCTTTTCCCTTGTTCCTCATGGGCCTCCTTGTGCACAGGGAGAATCCAGCAGCATGGCGCAGAGCAGCCTCTGTGCCTCTGGCCTGACTTTGTTCCCAGGGGTGCTTAGTCCTGGCCACCTGAAGCAGGTAGGCATCTTTCAGTTTTACCACTCTGAAGGTACCACACTTGGTGGTCTTGACATTGGATCTTCTGGTCTCAAAGCAAACTAAACCAAACCAGGTCATACTTCCTTGCCTTATTTACCTTTCATTGTCTTGAATAAATCAAGTGCAGCTTCATCCAACCGAGTGTGAATTATCTCCTAGTTCGTCAGCAGTGCTTAGGAAAAAAATTGCTACAGCCAGCATCTTTAAAACTGCTTAGAAATATCCACTT
Organism: Oxyura jamaicensis; assembly: GCF_011077185.1. Lineage (NCBI taxonomy): Eukaryota > Metazoa > Chordata > Aves > Anseriformes > Anatidae > Oxyura > Oxyura jamaicensis. The sequence continues at coordinate 40,925,622 of NC_048895.1, read as the reverse complement.
GATGAAGGTTGTTTGTCCAGTGACTGCCACCTGCTTCCCCCTTATCCTTCTAAACTAATAAAACTAATGAATACAAACCATAGCTATTAATATGTTCAAGGAACTTTGTATGGTCCTTTCTAGATCTTTAACAGATATCTTGCTACTTGGCCATGAAAAATCAATTACCAGGCTCCTGAAACTAAGAGAAAACTCACTAGTAAAGCAAAAACAATCATTCAAATATTCATCCAGCAGTAAAAATTCAGACTTTGGGATAGAGTCCCACATCAGTGGTTTCTTCTGTGCTTTTCCAAATGCAAAATAATGTGCTATCTTAAAGTAATTGTAATAGCCTTCCTGTTCTGGAATGAGGATGTATTTCAAGGCATATATTTTAGGAAATCTAAATCCTGATACATCATTGTTTGTTTGTTGTTTTTTATTATTTATTTTATTTTATTTTGTTTTGTTTTGTTTTGTCACCTTTAGCATTCAGACAGCTGGTGCAGGGGCACCAGTTCTCCATGAGGCTAATCTCTTGAGTAAACTACAGCTGAACTCAAAAGCTACCTCTTGCAGGTAGATGTAAAGAAAAATCCAGAGGTTTCTGAAGTCTGGGGCTATTAATGAATGACACTAACAGACAGAAATGCACTGTTCTTGAGCTTTCATCTTGTTCCTTATGTTTGCAAGACGGATTTGCAGTGCAGCTCAGGACAAACCAGTTTTACAACCACTGGGCATGGGTGTGATCACCCAGGCAGGGTGGTAACAGAAACATATTGACGTGGCAGCAGTTTCTTAACTCCTGCCTTCCTTTCTGCTTACTTGGGTACGAAGGAGCAAGCTGGGATACATCATTTACCTGCCCCAGGCCCCATGGAAACCCCTTCCATCTTGTGCTTGTGATGTTAGGTTATGGAGCTGGTGCCCTGTTCCCTCTGTCCCTGTTTTTCAGTGTTTTTCACATCTGGTGTGTTGCAGAGAACAGATACTGAGCAAAGCAGTAAGGGAGGAAAGCATCAAAGCCAATACGTGGAAGTAGGAGTGGCATCTGCCAGGTGTGCAGCCTTAATATCCAGCAGGTTGCGCTGGCACTGCTGTTAGTCAGTGCTAAGTGTATGTTCCTACATGCAGCTGTGTGAAGGCTGGCTGGTTTTATTTTATGTATCTGTGCAAAGACATTGATTTTTGTGCAGCAGCGTGCCCTCTGTAGGCCTGGTCCTCTGACAAGGGTGAGATGAGAAGCCAGTGGGGCTGTGTCAGTACACCAGCAGGCACCCGGTGCTGGCAGGATTGTTTTCAGCAGCTGCTCATGATGCAGCAGGGCAGCTCTCAGAAGCACCTACCAAGGGCCAGGCCCCGAGAAAGCTGTTTCTGATATAACCTGAAGCAAGCAATGGGATTTATTTTGGTCAGTCTGTGGCTCCTGTAATTACAGATGGTTCTGTAATTTTTGAAATGAGGTATCCTCTTTATTAAACAAACACTTTAGCCACAAACGTTCACCAAGCGTACACAAAGGTGTAAAAGTGGTGATGTGGAACACCGGCTGCTGGAAGGTACAGCTTTTGTGTAGGGGCCATTTTGAGTCTTAGTGACCATGAACCTCGGTGCACTGAGAGGCAGCTTTTCCTTGCTGTGCTCGCTGCAGTTAGCAGAAGGAGAAAAATAACATCTATATCTATTGATTCGTTGATCTGGTAATTTATAGATTTTTTGGAGTTATCTCTGAAGAGAAAAAGAAGAAAAGAAAGTCATGTATTTTATACTGGAGATGGAACATGGAGACAGTATATTCAGCAGACATTATTCTGTATCTGTTTCTCATTTCTAACAGCTACACATTTAATGGTAATTTAAAATTCAAGCTTTAATGAATTGCATTTATGGTATCTCACCTCTAACTCAATTACCCACTAATTAGACCTTCAGCTAAAATATGATCAAAATCTCAGGAACCTGTATGAATTAAAAATAAAAACAAACCACTTTGCACTTTCTATTGACATTATTTAAAACAAGTGTCACAGGATAATTCAGTCACTGGATAGAGACAGCTGTATCTTAATATGAAATGCCAAAAGCCCCTGTGATTTATCCACAGATGTGACAGAGAAAACTGGGAATCCAGCCTCACATCATTTTTGAAGGCTCTGTGTAAACTGCCCCCATCTGGTACATTTCACAGTGCCTACGCACCGGCGCTTCTCTACAGAGCTCGTGGCCCTGCTCCTACAGCAAGGGCTTTTCTGACTTGTACAGATCCCACCAACAAGAGGGTCTGTCCTGTTTGGCTGCTGACGTCCTGTCACTTAAGCGAACTGAGGAGTCATTTCCAAGGAGGCTGGCCCATCGGTTTTTCAGGGAACTTCCCTACGAAAATAGCTTTGCTCACGTAAGCCTGCTGCTTATGCTCAGAACGTATAAGCTAAGAACATTTCCCTGCAGCAAGCTCTGGCTAAGAATTTACTTTCTTCCTTTGCAGGTCCCCCTGGATCTACTCCATCTTCTCCTGCTCATCATGCAATTAAGAACTGAAATGGGAATGCAATAGTTCAACCCAGTAGTGAGGCCTCTGTGGACGGGCACTTCATTTCTCTCATATCTGGTGTAATGGCAAATCCCCACATCCATTCCTACCACGCATCGACGTATTGGACCGCTGAGAAAGTCATTACCCTTCTCAGGGAATAACTGCGTGGCGGGCAGTTGACAAAGGACTGAAAAGACAAAGAAGCTGTTACTTTTGAAACAAGAAAAAAGAAACAGGAAAGCAGTTTTTGGAAGCAACATCAGTTTTCTCAAGGACAGCTGTAAACGGCAGCTATTGCACACAAACAGAAGCCAGAAATGACGACAAGAAGGCAACAAATAAACAAGTCAACAACAATGCCAACAAAAAAGTATTCCGCTGCCAAGAAAATACTTTATTTCTCATTGGTGTAATTATTGCTTAGAGTTTCAACTCCAAATGCCACAAACAAAAAGTTATGTCACGATTAAATATTTTGCCATTTTTGGCAAGGAGACAGGCCTAGGGAGAGCAGAGCACAAATGCCATCCCTCTCACATTGGATAAAATTATCTCCCTCATTTGAGGAATTACCCTCTTGCACTGACAGGCCTATGAAGCTCCAAACCTGAGGAAACCAACACAATCCCCCTGAAGTAGGGGCAGTTGTGCCAAGTTACAGCAGCAGAGGCTGTCAGATTTTAAGCCACCCAATGCTGAAAACAGAACCAAGGATTTTCATCAAAGAGAATTTCATAATATCCTTTCACTCTCAGGGGAAAGGTTAGAAGAGACAGACCTATAATTTGGTCATTGAAAAGTCCTTAGACTTTGTTTTTTATGAATATTGCTTCATCTACTTCTTTCCACAAACCTTTTGCCATATGTACACTTAATCTAGGGACTACAATGGACTCAAAGGAGAATTTTGGTGTCAGCTTTCAAGGAAGTAAAAGAGAGAGCAGTTAGGACTCCCTAAAGCTAGATAAAAGTGCACTTCCCAGTCTTCTCTGTCCTCCTCTTGGCACTGCTTTCAAGGGTGTATAAATAGTATTGCCTAACCTGCCAAACATAACCTCAGATTTAGGTAGTGAAAAATCGATACAAGGATAGTAAGTTCTACCTAGCCTGGTCCATTTATTTTAAATAGGAGTATATGTATTGGTGTTCTGAGAATCAGACTTGGATAGTCTCAGGTCTTCTACTGAACAGCATATTTTCATCTAAACACTATGTTTTGCTCTTAAGGTATGGACCAAAATATATGTTCCATATCTTTTCCGACAGAAATTTAAGGGAACTTTGCTGGTAGCTTTCCTGGGAGAATAGCCCTGAAGCTGAGCAGGTCAGGTAAAATGGATCCACCGTTGGAGAAGCCTGTCAATTAAAAAACAAGGAACGCTGGAGGAAAGCCCTCTGGCAGCAACTCACGACCTGATAGACCTTTCTGAGTCAAGTCTCTCCATGTTTTATTGCAAGGGGCTGCTGGGGCATTAGCTTTGAAAATCAATTCTTGTGCATGGCAAATGCTTTCATTTTCAAGAGCTATGCAAGACGGCAGACAGTGAATTTCTGCAATGCTGCTGTGGCTTTTTGGAGTCTGTTGATAGCTGCTAGCTATAATTAGCACAGCCCTTTATGCAACTGTCATGTCCCTGAGAGAAATCAGTGCTGCAGCATTGTTTTACTTTCCTCCCCTTACCTAGACTTCTGTAAATTGAAATGCAAATACAGCCAAGAACTTCAGGCTTTGAAGCGTATTTTATAGAGCTTCAGTGATGTATTACAATGTTTCAGCTGTAGTACGAGATGGTGGGGAATAAGGATGTATGCTCATATGATTGCCTGGGGACACTTAAGGATTGGAAATCTTTAACAGGTTAGATAGATGTTTGTCAGGTATGACACCATATCGTTTATCCAATTGGTTGGACTAGCAACCCTCTGGAGGTCCCTTTTCCTCATATTTTGCAATGATTCTGTCCATGAGGGATGATCATATTCCCTACAAATACTTTGGCAAACCTGAGGACAAACAAAGCTTAACTGAATTCCTGCATGGATTCCCTTGCATCAGATAAAGAGGATGGTACTCACAACTCTTCCAGAAAAAAAAAAAAAAAAAAAAAAAAAAAAAA